>NC_136073.1:561228238-561235738 GCF_964261635.1 Lissotriton helveticus
CTAGACTAGCAGCTCTAGCAAACAGCAGACCGTCCAAGTTATGGTCACAAGAAGAAATACTGCTACTAGCAGAATTGGAAAAAGTATATGAGAATAAAAAGAATATTAATGCGCTAATGGTTCCACATTTTGACAACAAGAACAGTAAACAAATTGCAGAAAAAAGAAGAGATAGAAGAGATAAAAGAAAAAAATCCGCAAAAGATGCACTGCAAGCATCAAATATCTCTGAAAATGACTCTTGCGATGAACCAGAGGTTACAATAGAAGTAACAAAAGAAAAGCACAGAGACTTTATCACTCGAAAACGTGCGCAAAAAATCAAGAACTTTGATGAACTGGAAGACAGAATATCAGAAATCGAAAAATATACTCAAAACGTAGAGCAGCACGATGCTGCTATGGATTTGATGGAGGAAGTAGTGACTTATATCGCAGAAAACACCATTGATATAAGTCCCCATCTAAGAAGAGTAACAACAAATGAACCAACAAATGTAATCAATAATGAGCCTATGAACTCTGTTCAAGACGTGCAACAGAATGCCTCAGCAGGAAACAAAATAACAAAAAAAGACAAGAAAAATGAAAAGCTTAATCGGACGCACAAGAAAAAACATGCTAAAGCAAAGGGCAGCTATAAAGAATACCAGACAATGTTTAAGAAAGACAAAAAGAAAATTGCCAGGATTATCACTGATGGGGCAGAAGATGCCACTTGCCAAATCAGTGCTGATGAAATCTTTCAATACTACAAAGGCATAATTGAAAAAGAAAACAAGAAGAACCCTAAATTCATGCCGATTGATCGAATACCGGAGGACTATGAAATTAGGCACCTCTGCAAAGAAATAACTCTGCTCGAAATAACGTATGCCTTTGAGAGCTCTAATATGAAGAAGGCAGTGGGTCCTGATAAAATAGGTCTGAATGACTTATATAAAGTGCACAGCAGACAACCAAGACTGCTGCCCAGAGTTCTATCGTCTTGGTTGGTGATGAGAAGAGTGCCTGAAATTATTATTTTTTTTATTTTTTTATTTTTATTGGGCAAGACATTTATTGCACACTGTCATAGAAAGATAATACAATCAATATCGCCTACAACCTGAAAAGGCCGGCTATGTATAGTACGCAGGATCAACTCAGAGATTTAGTCATACACAACCCATCAGCCGACAACCATAGGTCCGGCGGCGCTTGTTCGGTATCGATGTAGTCTCGGTTTCCATAGACAATGCATCCGCATAGTATATACGCCAGATCAGTCTCACAGTTTCAGTATTTTTCAACCAAAGCCTCCATAACCTAGGGAGGATGATGCCAACAACTAAGAAATAACCCCTTACAAAACTCAAAGCACTGTGTCACTACATTCTCCCTCCCTCATCGCTCCGCCAATAGTATCCCAGAGTGGCAAACATCTCGTGGCAGTTGAGCGCTCAGCACGCGTCATTGACAGTGGCCACGGACACCAGGTACTGTTGAAATGGTTCCCAGAAGTCTCTGGGGCGGGACCCCATAGGCAACTCTTCCTCATACGTGACCAAAGTGTCTCTACAATAGGCCAAGTCCTCCAGCCAATGTTTTATTGTAGGTTTCCGCTTACTGTTCCAATGTAAGGATATTCTCCTCTTTGCCATCAGTAGTGCAATCACACAAAGTTTACGTCGTCTCGCCCTCAATTGTGGCACTAACCCCAGGAGACATACCTTAGCTGTACACGGCAATTTTGCCCCCAGTATAGTGTTAAGCGTCCGCACCACCCGATCCCAGTATTGTGCCACCGCATCGCAGTGCCATGCCAAGTGAATGAAATCTGCATGCCCCTGTCCGCACCTAGCGCAGTTAGAGTTGTCTCTCAGACCGTACCTGTGTAGCCTTGCAGGCGTGTGATACATGTGGTGCAAATATTTGTAGTGAATCAGTCTAAGATTCCCGTTAGGTGTCAGCATCCCCGTTAGAATGCAGGTGGCCTCCCATTCCTCTTCCGTGAGGTCATCCCCCAGTGCTGCGTTCCATTTCTGCCTGGCTCTGGTAGTGTTACCCCCATTACTAGCTTGCGCACTGCGGTATAGTCGGGACACCAAGTGTGATGCTGAGGGGGTGTTTATCACAAGTGTCAGTGGTGCGAGCGCCTGTGGTTCCACCGGGAAAGTCACAAAATGCTCCCTCATCGCCCTCTGTAATCGGTAATAGTTGAAACTGAATAACAGTGTCGGGTTCTGAATGTATGTCAGTTGGTCCAGTGGCACAAACATCCCATCTTTATATAAATCCCCTAGGGTGTCTATGCCAGCACGTTTAAGGAGGTCCATCCCCACCTGCTCCTGTGTGACAGATAGTGCCGGATGGTGTGCTAATGGGAGTGTTGGTGCGTAGATTGGTGTGCAGTGCGCCATCCTACTCAGTGTCCTCCATGCTTCTATTGTGGTGTTTACTGGGTTGATGTCATGATCGTGCAACCTGGGACGTTTGTGTGTTAATATACTTGTTAGTGGGATGGGGTCAGCGTCTCCGCGTTCCACTGCCACGTGCGTTAAAAAAGGAATTTCATGGAACCAATAGTGCGCGAATTGCGCCTGGGCGCACTGGTAGTATAGGTAAATATCTGGCACCCTGAAGCCCCCTTTAGCGTATGGGAGAGTCAGAGTTTGCAGGTCCAATCTGGCCTGCTTCCCCGCCCATATTAAGGATAGCATGAGGGATTTGATGTTGCGAAACACCTCGGCCGGTGGCTTAATAGGGATATTATTGAAGAGATATAAGAATTTGGGCAGGAGCACCATTTTCACAATGGCAAGTCTATCAGCCAGTGAGAGCGGCAGTCCAATCCATCTTTGGACCTTATCTGCTAGCGTGGAGACAGTCCTTCCGTAGTTGGTGCGAATGACCAACTCCGGGTCTCTGTGGAACCAAACGCCTAAATATTTCGTCGGTTCCTCCTGCCATTCCAGGGGGTAGTCCAGCGCAGTGGGCCGGGTTCCGTCCGTCAGCGGGAGTATGAGGGATTTGCCCCAATTGATGTGCAGGCCCGAATATTGGCCGAATTTAATGTATTCCCTGAGCAGTGGGTTTAGATTCGTCTCAGGGTTTTTTACGTACAGGACCATGTCATCGGCATATAAGGCTATGTGTATGGGTCGCGTAGGCAACTGAATAGCAGAATAGTGGTGGTGTTGTCGTATCTTACAAGCCAAGGGTTCCAGTATAAGGGCGAACAGCATTGGCGATAGAGGACACCCTTGTCTAGTGCCTCGCTCGATGGGTATAGGGGACGACAGATGCTTGTTTACCCGTATGCGGGCCGACAGGCCCGAGTATAGCATTGTGATCCATCCGATGAATAACGGGGGGAACCCCATCCGGATCAGGACTGCGTGGAGGAACGGCCAGTCAATCGTGTCGAATGCCTTAGCCGCATCCAACAAGACAGCAACCGCTTTGATGTCCGGGGCCAAATAGTGTGCCAGTGCAAATAGAGTACGAGTGTTGTGCGTGGTCGATCGGTCCGGAATGAAACCAGCCTGGTCAGGTCTAATTAACATCGGCATTAGTGGCTTCAGTCGGTCTGCTAGGATGCTAGCCAATATCTTGGTGTCTATGTTTATCAAGGAGAGGGGGCGGTAAGAGTCGCAGTATTCTTCGTCTTTGCCCGGTTTCAGCAGAGCGATGATCAGCGCCTCTCTCATGGACGGTGGCAGTGTTTGGGCCTCATGTGCGGACTCGTATAGATTCATCAGGTGGGGTGCTAGCGTGTCTGCATATGTTTTATAGAATTCTATGACGAAGCCGTCTGGGCCCGGCGCTTTGCCATTGGGGAGTCGTTTGATAGTGTCTATGATTTCTCGTGTCGTGAGAGGCCTAGCTAAATATTCCCTGTGGCCGTCAGCCAGCCAGGCGATTTCAACGTCAGCCATGTATTCCAATAGTTCCTCCCGAGATAATTGAGTTCTGGCCTCATACAGTGTCCCGTAGGTGTCTCTGAATTCTCCCAAAATGGTCGGCATGTCATGTGCACGAGTACCCTGTTTGGTGTGTATAGTCGCTATATGCTGTGGCGCCCTCCCCGAGCAGATCTTTTCTGCTAGGGCCCTGCCCGGTCTGCCTCCTTCCCCATATCTCCTAGCCGTCGTTCTCTTGAATATGTATTTAAGTTCGTCATCAGCAAATGTGTTGTATTCCAATAGTAGTGTCTGAATGTCACTTAGCAGTGCCGTGTCTCCAGTGTTTGTGTATCTCTGTTCTAGGTCTTGAAGCATCTCCTCCCTTCTTTTTAGTTGGTGACGAATATCTTTTAATATGCCAGCGGACGTGCTAATGCACACGCCCCGTATAGTCGCTTTAAATGCTTCCCACAAGAGGCACGGGTCCTCCGTGGTGGGGGCATTCAATTCAAAGTAGTCGGTGATCGCTTTTTGGACTGTGTCAACATACAGCGGGTCGCGCAGGGCCTGTGCGTTAAAGCGCCAGGTGTAGGGAGGTGGGGCATAGTGTTGGATCCGTAACCTCAAAAGCACAGGGCCGTGATCCGATAGTGTTCTCGGGAGATGTGTTATCTGCTCCACCCATGCAAGGACGTCCTGAGTAGCCAGCCAAAAATCTAATCTGGACCAGCTTCTATTTGCAGCGTTTATGTGCGTGGCAACCTGGTCCCCCGGGTGTAGTAGCCGCCACAGGTCGCTTACATGTAAATTAGACATAGCGTCTAGCAGCATTCCCCTCGCCTTGGTATGGTGCTCAGGTGTGTGTGTCGCTCTGTCGAGCCCATCTTTGAGTGTCACGTTAAAGTCCCCCCCCCAAATGACATTGTCCGCTTGTATATCCGCCACAGTGTGCCATAACCGTTCAAAAAAACCCGCATCATCCACATTCGGACCATACACATTTACAAGGGCTAGTTTCTGGTGTCTCGTCTCGCCTGCCACTATAACATATCGCCCTCCTGCGTCAGTGTACGTGTCTGTAATTTTGAAGTGTGTGCCTTTCTTGATCAAGATACTGACGCCTCGGGAGTACGTCGAGTAACATGCGCCTGTGGCGGATTCCGCCCATTTTGAGCCCAGCCTGGATGTGGAATTGGGTGCCATGTGTGTTTCTTGGAGAAAAGCCACATCTACCTGAAGTCTGTCAAAGTATGCAAACATCTGCCGTTTCTTTTTCGGATTTCCCAACCCCCTGACATTCCATGTGATGAAATTTAGTGTGTCAGAGCGTGCCATTAGTACGTGGTCAGGTAAAATTGTGTGTCGTGTGATCTATGCGGCCACCTGTGGAACAGCTCATTTTCATCATACATAATACAGGCAATAAAAGAGGTCGCAATGCTTCTCAGACACAGTGCAAACATATGAACTCTACCCAGCTTCCCCATCCCCCCACCTCCCACTTTAGCGCCCAAACTGTGCCAAAGCCACCCCCCCCCAAATTTCAGAACTAAGAATAAACTTGTCGTGGGGAACACCCTCCTGGGGGTGCCGCCTGAAGCACACATCTCCACCCACATAGTGGATGTGGACGAGCGCGATGTCAAGATAATATTAGCGTCAATAATCACCCCCTAGGCCCCTCATCCCGCCCCCAATCCCCCGCAAGAGCAACCTGAGCAGCGTCATTCTCTCCATGTCCCTCCGAGGTTTCAATACCCATGCAGGCAGTGTCCCACATCTCCGTAGTTAGTGTCTCAGGGTATCACAGTGATAGAGCGGTCAGTACAGCCGGCCGGCCGCATGTCTTTGATCAGGTGAGACCCATAGTACTTGGCCGGGTTCTGCAACAACACTCCCCAGGTGTACTCACTGCGCTATTGCCGATGGCGTCTTCCTTCCAGAACTCGTCAGCATCGACAACATCAGTCTCGTGGGTCTCAACAAGCGGCTGCACGTAGTCAAAAATGTCCGTCGCCCGCTGCCAGTGTCTAGAAAGTACTCCAATGACGCGGACATGTCAGCCATTTTGTCATCAGTCGTTGTCGCTCATTCTGGCCGCAGTCTCCTGAGTCTTCCGGCGTTTGGTGAGGTTCTTGACATAATCCTGCGCCGCCTGAACCGTCGTGAGAATTACCGGCTTGCCATCCGTTAGGATTTTAAGTTTTGCTGGGTACAGCATCGCGTATCCAATGTCCAGCTCCCGAAGTTTCTTCTTCACTAGAGCAAATTCCTTCCTTGCCTGCTGCACCGCCATGGTGTGGTCTGGGTAGAATTCCAGTGAATTACCCTGGTGGGTAATGGCGCCTTTTTCTCTCGCCATACGTAGTACGGCGTCCCTGTCCCTGTAGTTGAGCATTCGGGCGATGATTATCCGAGGCGTAGCCCCCGGTTTTGGAGTGGGGGCCAGGGAACGATGCGCCCGTTCGACCAGGAAGACGGCAGAGAAGCTTTCAGCCCCGAAGATATCCTTCAGCATGTTCTCAACGTACGTCTCCATTCTGCCCGTGTTGGTGGATTCCGGCAGGCCCGAGATGCGTACGTTATTGCGGCGAGACCTCGCTTCTTGGTCCTCCACCTTCGCCTTCAGGGTGTCCAGGGTCTTTGCAATGGCGCCGTGCGTTTTCGCTATGTCTCTGGAGTGGTCCTCCACCGAGGAGATCCTCTGCTCCGCCTCCACTAGCCTCTCGTCGTGGTTTTCCAGCTTGTTTGATAACGAGTCCACCCTCGCCATGACGCTGTCCATTTTGTTATTCATATCGTGCAAGCTCTGTTGGATAGCCCTCAGTACTGCCTCCATGCCGGCGCCGTCCCCTAGAACCTGGTCTCCGTCAGTGTCCTGAGCAGCTCCCGTTTTCGCCGTTTGCTTTTTCGCCTCAAAAGGCAGTTTCGTCTGCTGTCTATCGGGCTTCCCCATGAAGCCCGCGGGTGCGGCTGGGCTAGCGACTATCGGGCTCGTTGGGGCTGCTGGTTTGGTCGTCGTCCGTGTGCGTCGCACTTTCGCTCCAGCCGTCCCCTGTGCTGGGGATCTATTAATTTGAATGGCCACGTAGTCACATATTGGCCCAGGGTAGCGTCCGGCGTTTCACAGGCGTGTCTCTTGATGGTGGATATGCTTAGGGGACTGCGTTGCTCTTCTTGTAGCACCCTGTCCGAGTGAGGCGGACCCGTGAGTGAGGGCAGGTCCGGTTCGCGCCTTCTGGAGCGGCGCGCAGCAGTGTCGGGAAGCCTCGCGCCACCTCACCTCTGCCAGCGAGATCCCAGTTGCCTATCTCCCCCGCTCACCTCCTCAGCCGCGCTGTGTAGCCTTCCCGCACCTGTTCACTCGCCGGTGCAGGAGAACAGGGAGCCGGCAATGTCTGGGGCAGAGTCACCAGTCCTGCGCTTCACCGCCGCCGCCATTTTGGCCGCCGTGGAACGCACAGCGCCTGTTCAATGATCCGTTCATTATATAGGCATTTCATATCAGAATGACGCCGGTTCCCGTTTCTTACTGTTTGTGCGCCGGGATGGGGAGAGTCCTGTGGTCATCTGAGGGCGGCAGCGTTCAGTTTCAGCTGCGGTCGGCACATCC
>NC_136073.1:561240738-561773238 GCF_964261635.1 Lissotriton helveticus
TCTCCCCAGCCTGGCTAGGGTTCGGAAGGTGGGACCGGGCCCGGGGCGTGTGCTCCGGCCGGCCGGCCCCGGGGTGCGCAAGCCCCCCGTCCCACAGGCCACCAGAGGGTCCGGGCGCTGGGGACGGGGCTCCACCGGGGCCCGGGGAGGCTCTCCCCAGCCTGGCTAGGGTCTGGAAGCTGGGACCTGGCCCGGGGCTTTAACTCCATCTGGCAGGCCCCGAGGGTGCTGGAGCCCCCTGTCCTGCAAGCCAGTCGAGGGTCTGGGCGTTAGGATCCCTCTGGGCCTGGGGAGGCATTCCCCGGCCTGGCTAGGGTTCGGAACATGGGACCGTGCCTGGGGCTTGAACTCTGTCCGGCAGGTCCCGGGGTGCTGGAGCCCCCGTCCTGCAAGCCAGCCAAGGTTCCGGGCGCTGGGGACCATCGGGGCCTGCAGAGGCTCTCCCTGGCCTGGGGGTAGGGTTTGGAAGCTAAGCCCCATGCCCGCCATGAGCAGGATGCCGTTTAGGCCCCGGTCGAGCGGGCGAGTGGATTTGTGGAGCCCTGGCCCCAGCCAAGCAGGTTCAGAGCCTCCCCGTGCCAGACTGACGCACCTGAGGGCCCACCGGAGGTCATGCCCGGGCCCCGGCAGCGCATGGGCAGCATATCCCCAGACCTGGTGACCTGGCAGACTGGGACCTGCTGGCACCCTGGCCCTGCCGAGCCCCAGTTCTCTCCCAGGGCTCCACAAATGCGACGACCAGATGGCCGAACTTCCCTGGAAGTCCCGATGAGGTGCCATTCGCCGCCCAGATCCCAGCGAGGGCTCCAGGAGGTCGGGTACTTTCACGCTTTGGGTCCCCTCTATCACCTCGCGTGCAGAGTTTACAAGAAAGGAGGGTATTTTCCCTCCGGATTACTAGGGACAGGGTACGCCCGGACACCCCTCCAAGGCTGGTGGTTCTCTGCCATGGGGACCAGATAGGCTATGCCTGGGTAACCCCTCCCTAGGCCACCCGTGGCTTCCTTCCGCCAGGCCGACGGCATGTCAAATTGCCCAGGACGGGCTCCATGGCTCTTGGGCAGTCGTCCCCCGGGCGCCCGGGGCTCCATCCACCCCGGCGGCATGGAAAAGTGCCCAGGACGGGCTCCATGGGTCCCGGGCATTCGTCCCCCCGGGCGTCCGGGGCTCCATCCAGGCTGACGGCATGGCAGAGTGCCCGGGTCGGGCTCCATGGTTTTCACGGTGGTCCTCCCCTGGGTGTCTGGGGGCTCCATGCCGAAGGCATGGAAAAGTGCCCGGGACGGGCTCCATGCGTCCCGGGCATTCGTCCCCCGGGCTCTTGGGCAGTCGTCCCCCGGGCGTCCGGGGCTCCATCTAGGCTGACGGCATGGCAGAGTGCCCGGGTCGGGCTCCATGGTTTCCAGGGTGGGCCTCCCCTGGGTGTCGGGGCGCTCCAGGCTGACGGCATGGCAGAGAGCCCGGGACGGGCTCCATGCGTCCCGGGCCTTCGTCCCCCGGGCGTCCGGGGCTCCATCCAGGCTGACAGCATGGCAGAGTGCCCGGGTCGGGCTCCATGGTTTCCAGGGTGGTCCTCCCCAGGGTGTCGGGGCGCTCCAGGCCGATGGCATGGCAGAGTGCCCGGGACGGGCTCCATGCGTCCCGGGCATTCGTCCCCCGGGCGCCCGGGGCTCCATCCAGGCTGACGGCATGGCAAAGTGCCCAGGACGGTCTCCATGCGCCCTGGGCAGTCGTCCCCCAGGCGTCCGGGGCACCCACCCCCAGGCGACGGAATGGCAAAGTACCCGGGACGGGCTCCACAGGCCCAGGGAAGCTCTCCCCAGCCTGGCTAGGGTTCGTAAGCTGGGGACAGGCCATGGACTTCTCAGCCAGTCAGGCATCCTGATATGGGCCACCGTATTAGGCCTGAGATCCGCCCGGCAGGCCATCAGAACTGCGTCGGGCAAACTTTACCGCTCGCCCGCCGCAGACGGACTTTTTACGCACCCGCCGCAGACGGTCTTTTTTCGCACCCGCCGCGGACGGTCTTTTTCCGCACCCGCCGCGGTCGGTCTTTCCGACCGACATCATAATTGACCCCACAGACTTGTATTTTTGTTTTTAAAAACTGTCTAAATGTATTGAAATTCGCAAAAAAACCTTCATCCATTACGTATTCCAAATTCTGCTTTATAGATAAATAAGCTGCAATGGATATTGTTTTTCCTTCGAAAAACATAAAATTGTCTTGGCTTTGGGACGACAAATATTTTCACTTAAATTGCCACTATATTCTCTTTAATTATGTGTTTTTCTTTGCCATAGATTATTCGGACTGTAAAGTCAGATAAACTTAAATATATTTAAAAGATGTATGACATAGGCATAGCCTATTGATTATTGATTCACCCTTGACTATTGATCGCAAATGTTAGGGTCCAGTGAGGCTAATGATATCCGTCACATTATATTTTTTTTCTTGTCATAGATTGTCCTTTCAAATTTCTTTTTGTCTGAACACAACCAACCTTGCACTCGCTCTTCGACAGAACAAAATACATAATAATATACATGCAGTTATTGCAGTTGTGTCAGCCACTGCAGCTGAAACAGGGCCCAATAAGAGAGAGGGTCTATAGAGCAGTCCAACTCTGCTTTCTACCTTGTAGGTCTGCTTTGACAGATCTAATGCTTACAGTAGACATAGTGGGCTTTGGGTCAGCTCCCTACTGGCAGTTTGCAACATGATTCATCTTCAACCTTACTTCTCGGACTCAAAAAAGTAACTAGTATTGATGGTATAAATCTCACCTGGATTTCCTCCAATTTGCAGGACAGGGCTAAAATGATATATATGCCCCCTTCAACACCTTACAACATAAAAATAGGAATTTCCAAGGATCTATCATTTCACCTCTCCTTTTCAACATATGCATGAATCCATGAGATCAACAGCAGGGTTAATCTTACTTGCTACAGGTATGCAGATGACACAAACAATACTCAAACTGACAAACCCTAAATACATAGGAACATCCAAACTCAACATCTGTCTCAAAGAAAGAGACCATTGGATGAGAGAGGTCCATCTCAAATTGGATGCATCGAAACTGAAGCACTCACTTGTTGAGAATGGAAATATTACGATCCATTACTCATCTCACCTAACAAACTAGGACCGACACCACCAAAAATATCTAAGAACATATGAAATCTCTGGATTTTCGTGGACCCCGTACTCTTTGTGAGTGTCGAAGTGAACAAATTGAATTGGTATTACACCCCATGAAGATACGTCTATAAAAAAGTAAGATGCTCAACTTGTATAAAATAGGAGAGTTTATTCACAGATTAAGAAGAGAAGCACAGCACGTCCGTTGTACAGTAGATCCTGGATAGATAACAGTTACATACAGAATCTGGAACCCAGCATGTAAGATGCAGGCACGCATCATACATTCCAGGCTCCAGCAACCAGGAGGAAAGAGTAGAGATAGAAAAGATAACTTAAACAATGAGAGAATGCAACACATCTTATCCCTAAACAAAAGAAGTTAACACAGGTAGCTACTAGGCATCCTTTTAGGTCTAACATCAGCTTTAACCCTAGAAGCAATCGACAAATCATTATGAAGAGAACCTTGAGGACACGTATTAACATTGCGTATCAACATGCCAAGATTATCATCAGGATGAGACATTAGAGAGGAATGTGGCTTATAAGAATCAGGACATTTGGCCACTCTACGAACATTCCAAACTCTTTCATCTTGAGTGACAACACTGTTTTTGAAAACTTTAACCACTTTAATAGGAGGAAAGAATTTAGAAAACCCCTTAACAAGAAAACCAGGTTTTTTAATCCTCACCCATTCCCCAACCACAAAATCATGAACTTTGACATTCATTTTTTAATCAAACAAGACCTTCATACTTTGTTGCTTATCCTCAACACGTTTAGCAATGCTCTCAAGATCAACCTTAGAATCATTTTTGTTCAACTTTTTAATCCACCAGGGACAAATAACAGAAGAAGGTTCCCTTCCTTTCAGAAGTTTGAAAGGACTTACACCAGTAACAGAGTGGGGTGTGATGCGATATGTCCATAACCTTTTCCTGACAACATCCAACCAATCATCATCAGAAGAACTTATACTACTAATACAATCCTTAAGAACTCGGTTGAAACGTTCAACTTGACCATTTTCCCTAGGCTCATATAAGGAGACAGTATGATGTTTAATACCACAACTCTTAAGGAAATCTTCAACATCAGAAGAAGCAAGTTGTGCACCATTATCAGTGATAAAAGTCTCTGGGAAACCTTCTCTAGCAAAAATCTCTTTCAAGAAAACCATAACAACCTGTGAAGAGGCATTACTAACAAACTTTACTTCGGGCCATTTCGAATGGTAATCAACCAAAACTAAAGCAAAACGAGCATTTAATGGCAAATGTCTGAAAGAACCAGAGATATCAAAAGCCCCTTTCTGCCAAGGAAAATTAGGCCAACTCACAGGCTTAAGGGGAGCAGAAGATAGATGAAGCATCTTATCACTGGATCACTGACATAACCTCGACAGACCGAATATCGACTGGACAAAATATCGATGACTAATTATCGACAACAAAATTATCGATTGACTATACTTAAACAACAAACCTCAAAAATATCGAATCCACAATATCGACTACTAAAAACAACGACTACAACAATATCGACTAACAACATTATCGATTATTACATATTTATATAAAAACAGTCAAAATATCGAATACAAAAATATAGATAGCAAATTCATCAATTTTTAAAAATATCGCCATTAATACATCCTAGAATAAATGACTTTATTATTTATAAATTGAGTCATACTAATCATAATTATTCAGATATTGTTAATATAAATAGATCAAATAGATTATATATTTTCCTAACATTTACAACACACAATAAATACAAATATACATTTTATAATACATAAACAATGTTTCGAACCACTACACATTTCTTACAGCTAATTATATATATTCCCCCACTTTACAAATATCAAGATAACATTACCTATACTAAATAAGGCCTTACACATTAAATAAACGTTAATTGGCGTCACCCATATAAGGAAAGCAATTAGCATAACAGAGAAAAAAATTCAAATCCACAAATAAAAACAGACTATCAATTTAAACAACCAATCCTATTTCTGAAACAATTAAACTAATACTATATAAACGAGATCACAGCAAACTAAAAATGCAGGATACATCTCCTAACTAAAGGAAGACGAAACTCTGCAGGATTTCAGAAAGAAAACTGATTGACTTCAACAGAAAGAGAGCTACACATATCTAAAGTAAGTACTATTACATTATTAGTCAGCGAAAATGTAACTCTCAAACCTCACACCTATGTTTAAAAGCCAAATACCTCAAATATATGTATTTTTTTTTACCACTCATCCTACAGACAAAAAGAAAATACAGAAGACCAACACAACACCTGGACATCAAAAGTTACATATAAATAAGTAAGTATATATTAGAAATGTAAATTCGACATTTAATAGATAGGTAACTAAATAGAAAGTAGCTAAAAACGTCTATCAAAATATCAAAAATAGTAATAAAATATTTGTACACATTTTCTCAACTTCCACAGGTACAAAAAGATATACACAGAAAATAACAGTTTGAAGAACATCAACACCTGGAAATAACGACTTGAAATCATCAAAAGATTTACAGGTAAAATAAAAATGTATTAAACTGTATAATGTGATTAGAACATTATTTTTTCTAAAAATGTAATGACATTCTCTTTTAATTACCTCCTAGCACTACAATACAATCATGACTGAAGGAGCTAAATTCATTTATTCACAAAAAGGGAAAATGCTTCCTTGTTACATGGGATATGTCAACACTCAAGAGAAACAAAAAGATTTGAAAGTGTTTTGGAAGTGTACGAAATATTATGCTAACAAATGTTATGGTAGAGCTATAACTCAGGAAACTACTGTTACTTATACTAAAGAACATAATCACCCACCCAATGTATCAGAAATAGAGATTAGACAAATGCTAGATTCCCTTAAAGAAGCTAGTACTAGAACTGATCAACCAACAACTGCTATTCTGAAACACCATTTAAGTGTACTTCCCCAACATGCTTCTAGCCAATTATCATCTATCGAATCCCTTAAAAGAACTGTAGCTAGACAAAAAAGAGCAACATGCACTACTCCTCCCACACCAAAAACATTAGAAGAAGTCCAAATTCCCCCTGAACTCTCTGTAACTCACAATAAAGAAAATGTTATACTCTATGACAACAAATCTAAAGATAAAAGAATTATACTGTTTGCCACAGCAAACAACATGACTAAACTTACCCAATGCCAAACGTGGATGATGGACGGTACTTTTTCTGTATGCCCCAAACCTTTTTATCAATTATACACCATCCATGGTCATTTCCAAAATGCAAATATTCCATTCCTTTATGCCCTTCTACCAAACAAACAGCAAGCTACCTATCAAGAAATACTAACTGAAGTCATTCAACATACTAACAACTATTTTCCACAAAAAATTATCATTGACTTTGAAAAAGCAATGATAAACAGCATCCTTAAAACATACCCACACACAGCAATACAAGGTTGCTATTACCACTTTAATTAATGTATCTGGCGACATCTACAAAAATCAACCTTGAGTATCCAATACGCCACTGATAGCACATTTGCTTATCAAATCAAAAAACTCATCGCCCTAGCCTATGTTCCACTAACAGATGTAACTGAGCACTATAACTTATTAATAGACAGCCCCTACTATAAAAGAAACGAAGATAAACTAAGCCCTATGCTTGACTACTTCGAAGACACATGGGTAGGAAGGCTACACAGATCAGGCCATAGAAGACAACCCAAACACCAAATAGCTTGATGGAATGTCTACCTTAGCACACTAAATAAGGAAGCAAAAACAAACAATGCAGTTGAAGGATGGCACAATGCCTTCCAAGCAACTACAGGCCGAGGAACGCCTACCCTTCACAAATTAATACAATCCTTACAAAAAGAACAGAGTTACCAGGAGCTCCGAATGGAGCAATCAGTAACTTTGATCGGACCTAAACTCACCAAAGAAACTAAAAAAATGTATAACACACTCCAAAGTCAAGTTACCCTCTATCCAACTAGCAAAGGACTAGAATATCTATCAATTATAGCAAAAACAATTCTTTAAAACATTACATAACTATACACGTTAAATTAAGCATTTTTTTCCTAAAATACTTGATTATAACATGTAAAAATTTGCAATTAAATTATCAAATACATAATATTAACATATATAAAATGTATTTAGATAATGTATTTACAAAATGTTACATACAACGTAAGTAAAGCAAAATTTAAAACAGTTTCCCCACCCATTAAATGTTCAGAAAATACTTACATTTCTGTTGCAGCTTCAAACGTAATCCAATTCCAAGCAATCCATACGACACCATTGCAAAAACCCATACAATCCATGGAAGCCCAAAAAAAAAATGCAAAAATACAAGCAAATCCATAGCGACTCCTTTCCACTTTAATAGACACGAGATACGATAGAAAACCCGAAAAACAGTAATGCAGAAAAAAAAACGCTCCAGGAAAACTTGAAATCCCAAAAATTTGTGTGCAAAAATAAGAGTATATAATACTCGTCACACAGCTCTGATCAAAAAAGAAGGAAGTCCTCCAAAACAGCGAAACGCGACGATAACCTAGAAAAAATAAAATACATACCCACCCACACAAAAACACCCATACATATATAAATACACATATTTGTACATCAAACATATTATCTTAGTAACATTTAAACATATTACCTCACCTCACACACCTACAACAAAAACGGGGTAAAAATGAAATATCGTACACTCTACCTAACACCGAACACACAATCTTCTCTTAATAACTCTATCTACATAAACCTAAACACAACACACATACACTAACAATAACTTCATTAACTTGTAAAAAACAATTAAAACAAACTTACCCTCTCTAACGCGAAGCAGCATCCAACCGCGATCTGTTGAAGCACCAAATAAGCCTAAGTAACATTACGCGGTTAAAAAGTAGTCCCTGTATACAGCAAAATCCTCTTTAATTTCTATATTCCAACACTTAAAAAAATACACAGAGTATTATATTAAGTGTAAATAACTATTTAAATTGTATACAATTATTTCATAAATATTCATTACTTTGAAATAATTATTCAACTGTTATGTGATACTTTAAATAATATTTGATGATTTATAAATACGTTTAGAAAATAATGTATATGTAAAAAAAATTGCATATATAACTTTGTTACAAATAAATAGTTATTAAAAATTGGAAATATTATTTTAAAAATTTTGTATGTATATAAAAAAAATAATTGTGTTTATCTATGTAAAAATTATTATTATACATATGTTCAATATTCATAATAATAATAATAAAAAATAACATGACTTGATAAAAAACAAAAATGTTACTGTTACAAAATAAATGTACATATTTTTCTATGACAATATATTCAATGTGTATGTGAATAAAATTTTTGTTATTAAATAAAAAGTACATATTACCAATTTGTTTCTTTAACTATTTAAATTTGAATATATGTAAAAAAAAACATAAAATTATGTTAATATCATTTATGTGTTAAAAACATATATATGTACTTCATATATTTTTTGGGATAATAAAAACTGTGTATTAAAAAATGTCAATAGAAATAAAAACTTAATCTCTACTTACAATTATTTTTTTATATGTTAATAAACTGTTTTTCATTTATTGCATTTAACCCTGTGTATGTTTCCTTTCTTTATTATTGTATATAAATATTAATTGCATATGAAATATTCTATTTAAAAATGCCTTATAAATTTTAATATTTTTAAAAATGTATTAATATTTTAAGTACTACAATAACAATAATTATAATGAGAAAATAAAAGTTATATGTAATGTAAAAACTTTATTATATTATCCTACCAATAATAAGTATTTATTTAAAAATTGTTTTCTTATTTCCACTGCACCAATTATAAACTCACAAAACCATACTACACATTAAAACCATACAAATTACTATTCCCATTTCACCAATTGTAAAGTCATGGAAGGTGCTGGACACTGAACCCATACTAATTACTATTCCCACTCCAGTGGGTGCAAGAGTAGGGAAAGTAAATACTTCATATATTAATAAATTAATGAAAAAATCATATGTATATAATATTTGTAATAAATGATTAACAATTAAATTTAACATAATAATTAATATTTTAAAATTACTAATTAACTATCATTATTTATCTTACTTTCCTATTAATAATAATTTACAACTAATTACCAATAATTTATGAGATAATTTAAAAATAATTTTTCAATTTTTTTCTATTTAATACAATTAAATAAAACATGTATTAACTTTTAACACATACTTTTACAACACGTACCTTTACAACGAAACTTTAACAAAGCAAATACCATTACACCACATTAATTTACAACAAATATTTTTACAAAATAAATACCTTTACAACGCATAACATTACAACATAACTATATATAATTATATAATATTGTGTTTAATGTATATTAATAGAAATATTTTTTATTAAATGTATTAAAAATTAACTAATTTAATAAAAATTTTAATTTAGCTTATTTGTACCCTGTACCCCTCTAACCTAAAACCCCATACTGACCCTGAACCCTAAAAACACCCCTTTACCCACAAACTGAAAACTGACCCAGAACCCAAAAAATACCCCTTTAGCCACAAACTCAAAACTGACCCTGAACCCTAAAAATACCCCTTTACCCACAAACTGAAAACTGACCCTGACCCCTAAAAATACCCCTTTACCCAAAAACTGAAAACTGACCCTGAACCCCTAAAAATACCCCTTTATCCACAAACTGAAAACTGACCCTGAAACCAAAAAATAGCCCTTTACCCAAATACTGAAAACTGACCCTGAACCCTAAAAATACCCCTTTAACCACTAACTGAAAGCTGACCCTGACCCC
This sequence comes from Lissotriton helveticus, assembly GCF_964261635.1. Taxonomy (NCBI): domain Eukaryota; kingdom Metazoa; phylum Chordata; class Amphibia; order Caudata; family Salamandridae; genus Lissotriton; species Lissotriton helveticus. The sequence goes on from NC_136073.1 coordinate 561,250,812, forward strand.
TAAAAATACCCCTTTACCCACAAACAGAAAACTTACCCTGAAACCTAAAAATACCCCTTTACCCAAAAACTGAAAACTGACCCTGAACCCAAAAAATAACCCTTTATCCACAAACTGAAAACTGACCCTGAAACCAAAAAATACCCCTTTACCAAAATACTGAAAACTGACCCTGAACCCTAAAAATACCCCTTTACCCACAAACTGAAAACTGACCCTGACCCCAAAAAATACCCCTTTACCCACAAACAGAAAACTGACCCTGAAACCTAAAAATACCCCTTTACCCACAAACTGAAAACTGACCCTGACCCCTAAAAATACCCCTTTACCCAAAAACTGAAAACTGACCCTGAACCCCTAAAAATACCCCTTTATCCACAAACTGAAAACTGACCCTGAAACCAAAAAATAGCCCTTTACCCAAATACTGAAAACTGACCCTGAACCCTAAAAATACCCCTTTAACCACTAACTGAAAACTGACCCTGACCCCTAAAAATACCCCTTTACCCACAAACAGAAAACTTACCCTGAAACCTAAAAATACCCCTTTACCCAAAAACTGAAAACTGACCCTGAACCCAAAAAATAACCCTTTATCCACAAACTGAAAACTGACCCTGAAACCAAAAAATACCCCTTTACCAAAATACTGAAAACTGACCCTGAACCCTAAAAATACCCCTTTACCCACAAACTGAAAACTGACCCTGACCCCAAAAAATACCCCTTTACCCACAAACAGAAAACTGACCCTGAAACCTAAAAATACCCCTTTACCCAAAAACTGAAAACTGACCCTGAACGATAAAAATACCCCTTTACCCACAAACTGAAAACTGACCCTGAACGATAAAAATACCCCTTTACCCACAAACTGAAAACTGACCCTGAACCCTAAAAATACCCCTTTACCCAAAAACTGAAAACTGACCCTGAACCATAAAAATACCCCTTTACCCACAAACTGAAAACAGACCCTGAACCCTAAAAATACCCCTTTACCAAAACACTGAAAACTGACCCTGCACACAACATATACCCCTTAATCCCCAAACTGAAAACTAACCCTGAACACTAAAACGACCCCTTTACCCAAATACTGAAAACTGACCAAGAACACTAAAAATACCCCTTTACCCAAAAATCCAAAGCTATAACATTTTTTATATATTTATATACTTACCAACACTTACGTTGTAATAGTATACAATGTAAAAATACCTGCCTAGTTAAAACATTTAATGTAAATACATGCCTTGCTATGCTTTTGGCGTTGTAAAAGTTTCATTGTAAAGGTAGTGCTTTTTAAACGTTGTGTGGTAAACGTTTTATACATTATTTAAATATTAATATTTCCTTATTTATTTATATATTACTTCCCAATCTATTCCCCTCTAAAAAAACAACCCACTCCAGAAAAGGAAAAATTAAATGTAACATAATTAAGAATTCAACAATTAGATTACATTATTTATCAAATATATTTTAAATAATGAACATTAATTTATTTAATGAGCAATTAATTAAATATTACTACCAATTAATAAAATTAAATATTTAATTGATTATCATTTAATTACTAACCACCCTATTTCCCTATAAACTCACAACCCCCTACATAACATAAATTACTTTAAATAACATAAAAAGCAATTACTCAATTAAATTATATTATTTACCAATTATAATTTATATAAATAATATACATTATTTAATTAACAATTATTATAATATGACGACCAATTAAAATTGTTTACTTTTGTAAATAATAATAACATTACTTACCACCCGATTCCCCTATAAACCCACAACTCGCGACATGACATTAATTTTATAATATTACATAATTAGCTATTATTCAATTACATTAATTACCAATTAAATTTATTAAAAGTAAAATATATGATTTACTGACCAATTATTTAATTTTAAATACCAATTAATACATTTTCATATTTAATTATTTACAATTAAATTACTTCCCACCCTATTCCCCTAGAAACCCACAACCCACTACATGACATAAAACATTACATTTTACATTATGAACAATTATTCAATTTAATGAAATAAATTACCAATTAACTTATATATAATTAACATATTTTATTTAATTAACGATTATTTAATTATTAATACCAATTAATTTACTAACATATTTAATTAATTATAATTTAATTACTTCCCACCCTATTCCCCTATAAACCCACAACCCGCTACATGACATAAAACATTACATTTTACATTATGAACAATTATTCAATTTAATTAAATAAATTACCAATTAACTTATATATAATTGACATATTTTATTTAATTAACAATTATTTAATTATTAATACCAATTATTAATTAACATATTTAATTAATTATAATTAAATTACTTCCCACCCTATTCCCCTATAAACCCACAACCCGCTACATGACATAAAACATTACATTTTACATTATGAACAAATATTCAATTAATTTAAATAAATTACCAATTAAATTATATATAATTAACATATTTTATTTAATTAACAAATCTTTAATTATTAATACCAATTAATTAATTAACATATTTAATTAATTATAATTAAATTACTTCCCACCCTATTCCCCTATAAACCCACAACCCGCTACATGACATAAATTATTTAAATAAGCATAATTATCAAATAATCTATTAAATTACAATATTTACCAATTAAATATTATATATTTAATTAAATTGTAATTTAACAATTAATTACATATTCATACCAATTAATATATTTACATATTTAATTAATTATATTTAAAATACTTCCCACCCTATTCCCCTAAAAACCCACTACCCGCTCCTAGAAATTATTATAGTAATTTAATAATTTTTTACAATTATTATTTATTTTTTCAATTAATTCTATATAAATAAATAAATAAAAATAATATATTTTAACAAAAAATGTATTTATTAAACATTAAAACAGTGTACATTTAACTATTAGATATTATTTATATCCATATTAAGAGTCGATATCATGACAGTCGATATCATCACAGTCGATAACACAACTTTCGATATTTTTAAACTACTAAACAAATCGATATTTTTTACTAACGATATTACTTACTCGATATTTTATCTATCGATATTTTTTTACATACATAACAATCGATAAAAATTACATCGATATTACTTACCTCGATATTAATGCCATCTCGATATTCTGTAGTCGATATTATGTCCATTCGAAATAAATAACTCGATATTAAGACTGTACACCCTTATCACTACTAATACATTGTGAACAGTCCCTCACCATTCTGTCAACCATCTTATCAATGCCAGGCCACCAAAAGTTTTCCCTAACCAGGCGTTTCATAGATGACATACCAATACGACCTTGGTGAGAAAGCAACAAAATGTTATCCTGTAAAGAAGAAGGAGGAATCATCTTACCAGTTTTAAACAAAAGACCACCAAACTCCTCAATTTCAGAAGCAACCTGACAAAAAGGGGCTAACTCAGCAGAAACGCACTTACCGTTTGGCCATCCTACTCTTACATAGTCAAAAATCTGTTGGCACACAGCATCCTTATTCAATTCCTCAAACCACTCATCTTCACTTAAAGTTAAAAACTCTTGAGAAATGCAATCACCAATGGAAGCAACAACATCAACATCCTGATCTATAGTAGGAACCTTAACATCACTACAGGGTAATCTGGAGAGAAAATCCGCCGCAACATTGCTCTTTCCCGGTACATAAACAATTTCAAAATCATATTCCTGAAGACGTGAGGATAAGCGGGCTATCCGCGCTGTAGAGTTCCATCCACCACCAGGAGACAAAATCCCTACCAACGGTTTGTGGTCTGTTCTCAAAATGAACCTATTTCCCCACACATAATTTTTAAAATGTTCCACAGCCCAAAAACAAGCTAGCAGCTCTTTTTCAATAACTGAGTACCTTCTTTCTGTGGAAGATAAGGTTCTTGATGCAAATGCCACACACCACTCATCTTTACCCGAACACTGACTCAGGACTCCTCCAATCCCATATAGGCTGGCATCCACAGTAACAATGCACTTCTTATTAATGCAGAACGATTTTAGTGTGGGAGCATTGACAATCTCATTCTTGATTTGCTTAAAAGCAAAATCTTGTTTGTCCGTCCAAATGAATTTAGCAGAACTCCTGGTCAACTCTCTCAGCGGTTCCATCTTGTTAGCAAAATTTTTAATAAATTTGCTATAATACTCACATAACCCTGCAAATGAGAGTAACTTTTCCTTATTATCAGGAGCTGGTGCTTTTATAATAGCATCCACAAGATTTTTCTTTGGTACAACCCCTTCTCCGGAAAGAGTATGTCCCAAATACTCAACAGATTTACAGAAAAATTTACATTTGCTAGCCTTAATCGTTAGACCATATTGTTCTAACTTAGAAAATACTTCTTTAAGGTGAGAACAGTGTTCAGAATCATTCTTAGAAAAGACAAGTATATCGTCCTGAAAACATTTGACGAATGACCCTAGATCTTTAAAGATGTGATACATGGCCCTTTGAAAGACCGAAGCGGCCGAAGCCAAACCAAATGGCATTCTCTTGAACTGAAATAAATTATGAGGGGTGATTAAGGCTGTAAATTGTTTTGAGTCTTCAGTGAGCTCGATCTGGTGATACGCAGACCTAAGATCTAACGTCGAAAACACACATGCACCATCCAACATACATAGCATTTCATTTATGTTGGGAAGTGGGTGACAGTCAGTAACTAAACTCTTATTAAGCGCTCTTAAATCCACACATAACCTAATACTTTTATCAGGTTTAATGGCTAAAACAATGGGAGAAACCCACTCTGATGATTCCACTTCTTCAATTATGTTTTCCTTCACCATAGTATCCAACATATCTCTAAGCTCATTCCTAATACTAATAGGAACCCCCCTTAGCTTTTGTTTAACTGGAACAGAATTAGGCTTAACCTTGATCCTGTGACTGAAACCATTCAATTTACCTAATTTATTAGAAAACACATTTGGAAAAGAACAGGCAATTTCAGTGAATTCAGGTAAATCACCAAACTCCCCATCAGATATTGCAAGAACTGACACAGGATCTTTTAACCTAGGATTCAATGTAACTCCTAATTTTGCTTGATCTCTCCATCCCAAGACATTCACACCTTCCCATGCAACATATAGTTTGATAATAGCGGAATTACATTTGATAGTAAGTAGAACTTCCTTAAAACCCATAAAATTGATTTTAGATCCATCGAAGTTGTAAGCACTGATATCAGGTCTAGACAATGCATTGATATCTACTAGATCTCCAAATGATTCTACACAATATTCCTGAGTGATAATAGTCCATGGAGAACAAGAGTCCACCATAAGTTCTAATACCTTCCCTAAAATGTTAACACAACTTTTAGGAGATGATAAAGTATCAGCTTGTGAAATATCAAATGACTCTTGTACAGATATAACAATACCAAATTCCTTAATATCTGGATTATTTCTCCCTTCATCATTAACATATGAGACATTACCACCCGGATGTTTAGGAATAGAAAACGAAGATTTTTTAGTGTCTTGGAAAGATTTTGTAGGAGTTTTGCACATTTTCGAAAAATGCCCAGTACGTCCACATTTGTTGCATTGTCTATTAATAGCTGGACACTGCGGAAAAGAAGCAATATGGTCAGGATTTCCACATCTGAAACAAAAAAACTGCTTAGTCTTACCATCATTCCTATTGGAATAATAATTAGTCTTTGGCTCATGAGGTTTAACAACACTGACCTCATTACTAGAGATAGAAGGACTAGAAGTGGATACCTTATCTAAAGATTTTATCCACCTATCTGACTGCTCAAGAGCTTTTGCAGTACTGATAGCTGTTTCCAAGATAGGATCACCTAAAATCCATAACTGTTCTTGAACTTTCTTACTTTTAACATGCACAATGATTTGATCCCTGATCATTTCATCTGTCATAAGACCAAAATTACAATGTAACGATAACGCTCGTAACGCTGTAAGAAAATCATCAAAACATTCTTTATCATCCTGAACTCTAGTATAAAACTTGAATCTATTAAGTACTACACTAGTAATAGGTTTAAATCTCCCTTCAATCCTAGAAACAGCTTCGTCATACACATTACTATCACCCCCAGACCTAACAGGAGGCAAAGTTCTAAATACCAATTGTCCTTCTGAACCAAGACAATGTAAAAAAATGTTCATTTTCCTTTCTGCGGACATCCGTTCTCCGTCCATTGCTTTGAGATAAGTAAAAAACTCTTCTTTCGATCTTGTCCATGGAATAGGTGGATCACCTTTGGACTGCAAACATTTTGATGGAGGATCAAATTGCATCTTAAATGATATACTAATTTACAACTAACAGTGGCTCATTAAAACAAATGAAAATTAAGAAGAAGAAAAATAATATCAGATTTAACTGTTTAAAAAGAATATAAAATGAAATACAGGTTAGAAATTATTTCTAAAATTATCCAGTAGGTGGCAGTCTTGTATAAGCATAAAATGAACTCCTTAAGAAGTCTTCACTAAACTGAACTCCAAAGATATAAAATAATGTGGATAATGCAGTTAAAATAGAATCGAGCAACACCTTGTAAAATACTTGAAGAATGAATAACAGTCGTTTTGGTAGAAACAAAAAAAAAATCTTCAAAATGATAACCAATTTCGATGGAACACGCAAAGAATTCAATAGCGTGTAGAAAGTGTACCTTTTTTTTTTTAAATGGAAAAGTAAAAGCGATCCCGATTTCTTTTCACCGACAGCTAAAGCAGGAAAGCTTCTTGTTTCTTACTCCGGTAACTCCGGTTACCATGGAAACAAAATGGCGGCTTGGTGCAGAACGTGATGACACGATACGCTAATCCACGTCAATCTTGATGGCGCTGGATGAAGTGTCACACAATCGGCGCAAAGGGTGACGTAAGGAATCTGTCGCGAGGAGACTCGGCAGTTTCACTCACAAAAACGCCGAAAATACAAAGAAATGCACCAAAGCTTCCCAATTCCACGAAACTTCACCGGAGCAAGGAGGGAACGGATACAATACTAAGCGCTTCACTTCTGGAGTAAGCGATGTAGTTCAAAAGCAAATATTTCGTGGATTTCCAAAATTCCTGCTCCTGTGCTTCACAAACGGGGCAGAAATAAGGTGGAGGTCCCTCGTCGCCAATATAAAAAAGTAAGATGCTCAACTTGTATAAATTAGGAGAGTTTATTCACAGATTAAGAAGAGAAGCACAGCACGTCCGTTGTACAGCAGATCCTGGATAGATAACAGTTACATACAGAATCTGGAACCCAGCATGTAAGATGCAGGCACGCATCATACATTCCAGGCTCCAGCAACCAGGAGGAAAGAGTAGAGATAGAAAAGATAACTTAAACAATGAGAGAATGCAACAACATCATCACAATTCTTCACATATTGAGTTTCTACAGAAGTTTCAGGCAACAGCATTACTCATACACTCAAAACTGGATTAGACAAATGGACTATATTATGGAATTTTGCTTTCAACCATGGAAAGACTCCAGAGAATTTAGAACTCGCCTGTGCAACTGCTGCTTCTTGTAAAGATATAGAAACACATCTCCCATGTCCTGAAGGCTCTCCACTGGCTACCAGTTGTAAGATCTTCTTTCAAACTATTATTTATCATTCATAATGCAATAAACCACAAAGCAGCTAAATTCCTCCAGATGAAAAGCAACAAATACTCCCAAAATAGGAACTTATGACTCAGGCTAGCTCTGTGTTTAGGGTTCCCCCCTTGCAAGAAGAGTGATTTGTTGCTCTAGTGCCTTCCTACAGGCTGCCAAACTATGGAAACCCTTCCAGCAAAAATATGAGTCACTGACAATTATCTAAAATTCAAAAGAATGGTTAAGAACCAGCCATCCCAAACCCATCATCACGGAAACTCTGATGCCCCATCATCATCATGTCCACTTGACGGAAGCTTTGACGTGGATAGGTTCATTGGTTTCGTGATGGCCACCATGTGAAGTCAGCGATGGCCACTAGCTTTGAAGCTCTCGAGCTCCCTTCCACTTGAGCTTCAACCCCAAATCCTGCCCTTCTGGTTTGCCTCTAGATTGTGGTTAACCTGCGACTGTCCTGCGGTGTGGGATTGGACTTAAGTTGACATTGAATACGGCATAGCATGGCCTGTGGAGCAGCTACAGTTTAAATAGCATTGTAAACCGATTCAGACCTTCTCAGTGACCGTCCTGTCAACCTATGGAGCACTCACAGGTTTGATTTTGATGGTTTACTCTGGCATTGTTCCTGGACTTTGCTGGTTATTGGAAATATCTTATTTAGCTGCTACTGTCAGCCAGCTCACTCTCTTTGATTTCCATCAGCCACTTGGATACTTGTTGTTTGCCTCTCTGTGGGTCCATCTATGCTGGAGCCCTTTCAACCATCGCCAAGGTTAAGCAGGGGTGTGCATGAGCGGTGGGGACTGAGGAGTGAGCGGCACAATGACCAATGCCCCCTCCACTGACATCGACCTGGACTTGTGAATGATGAAGTGAAGCTGAGGTGGAGGTGGAGGATGGAAGTTGCAACACAACATGCAATAACAAGATACTGGGCAATGTACTATGGAAGCTGAGCAAAACAATGAGAAAGCTGAGGCCCCCAGCATAGCGCTACTTCTTCTGGACCCTCTGACTTTAAGTAAATGAGGGCAGAGGGTTGGTGGAGAAGATCACAACATCCGCTTTTCCGAGGTAGGGGCCAGACTCGTCATGATAGGACAGTCAACGGGAACCACAAAACTGGAGCACTCTCCGTTCTGGAATTCCAATTCTTCAATATCTTGACTGACATGAGACAGGGGTGGGGTATCATTCTAGATGAAGACAGAGGTAAAGCCCTTCAGACTCGGGTCGATGCTACTGGTCTGGCCTACAGGTATAGCCTCAATCAGAGACCTTACCCAATATCTTAAAGGCCATGCCCTGTAACTTCCTACTCATCACAACTGCCACTAAAACGACGGTTACACCAATTATAACTAGATGATGTGACCACTTTGGTCACATCATTAGCTCTGTCTTTTCCCCCATAGTTCCTTGCTAAATCTACAACTCTGTCTATAACGGGATATGTATCTGCATTCGGGGCAGTGCAAGCATCGCTTACCCACCAAGTACACATCCCTGAGACAGAAGCTTGTAAGGGACACATCTCATTCCTAAAACTAAAATCGAAACGCACGTTTGATAATTCTGTTTTAAATAAGTGACCAGTTAAGCTATCCAGGCTGTCTAACTCAATATATGATCCTATGCTAAGTCCCACTACCACTATTAGGAAACACACTAGAACTGAGAGGTTGCCTTCAGCAGAAGCTGGGGAACCCCCATCATTTGTCTCAATACCTAAAGCCAAGACTAAGGCAAAAAGAAACTTGGGAGGGAATAACGATGTGCCATGGCATCCTAGGGGCTAAATCCACCAATAGCAAGAGGTTCCTTTGTCCTTAGATGCAGAGGGACACACACATGGAAAGTTTAACTTCTAGTTTTCTGCTGCTACAGAGGATAAATCTCGGACTCTGGTGGCATTGGTGTCCAAAAGAGACATTGCGAAATCCTGGAAATCGCCAACACTGCCCAGTTTGACATTCTGTAGATCCGGCATGGAGTGGTGTGCTAAACAAGAAGAAACAATTTATAGTGACAGGGGTTGTCCTCAGAAATCCCATCAAATCTGGGGCAAATTGTGTGAATAGTACGGCCTGTCGTCCGCACTAGGGACTGCACCTGGGGATGTGGGGACATCTGAGTAAATTAGCGAACTTTTGTTGGGTGGGGTGGAGTGGGGCCCACACCAAGTTTCACCGTTTTCTTTTATTGTATTGTTGTATTCCTTTTAAAACCAATGAACAAGTTACTTACCTTCGGTAACGATATATCTGTAAGAAACAGTAGTTAGTATTAGATTCCTTACCTTAGAATATCCCCAGGCGTCAGTCTGGATCCGGAAACTTTTGCGTAGCAGTACCCCTGCGCGTCGGTAGGCGTCGTCTGCAGGCGTCCCCTGCGGCTCCGCGTCGTCGGCGTCGTGCGCCGTGATGACGTCGCTGGAGTATATAGACGCCGCCTCCGCGCGCTGACGTCAGTTCTTTGCACACAGCTTTTCCGCGCCAGAACACGCAGAGCCATGTGAGAACCAACACTGGTGCCATTTGAAACTAGGGCCCTGAAAGGGATGTCCCTAACCCTAGGTATCAGTTCGCAGAACGGGGAGGATGGGCGGGGCGGTAAGGAATCTAATACTAACTACTGTTTCTTACAGATATATCGTTACCGAAGGTAAGTAACTTGTTCATCTGAAAGAAACAGGTTAGTATTAGATTCCTTACCTTAGAATAGATACCCCAGCAATACCAACCCCGGTGGTGGGTCTGCGAACCAATACAACCTACACCAGAAAGTCCTGGAGGACCGAACGGCCAAAGAAGCCATCCCTCCGGACTTGACTGTCCAGGCAGTAGTGCCTCGCAAAGGTGTGCAGCGAGGCCCACGTGGCCGCCTGGCAAATGTCCTGCAAAGGGACTCCCCGGCCCAGGGCAGTAGTAGCCGCCGTGGCCCGAGTGGAATGGGCCCTCAGCCCAACAGGAGGCTCCTTCCGAGCCAAAGAGTAGCATGCTTTGATGCACAGGACGACCCACCGAGAGATGGTCCGTTTCTGTACCGCCCTTCCCTTCTTCTCACCCACGTAGCCAACAAACAGTTGGTCATCCACCCGGAACTGGCGTGTGCGATCCATATAGAATGAAAGCGCACGTTTTGGGTCCAGACGATGGAGCCGCTCTTCATCCTTTGAAGGATGCGGAGGCGGGAAGAAGGAGGGCAAGGTGATGGACTGCCCAATGTGAAAAGCAGAGACTACCTTGGGCAGGAAAGAAGGTCTGGTCCGAAGAACCACCTTATCAGGATGAACAGACAAGAAAGGAGGTTGAACAGAAAGAGCCTGGAGCTCACTCACTCTCCTGGCAGAGGTGATGGCTACCAGGAAGGCCGTCTTTAAGGTGAGAAGACGGAGAGGACAGGAATGAAGGGGCTCAAAGGGAGCGCACATCAGGAAAGTCAAAACCAGGTTCAAGTCCCACTGAGGCATCACGAACGGAGCTGGAGGATACATGTGCGTGATGCCCTTTAAGAATCTTAACACAATAGGGGACTTGAACAAAGATGGCTGATCAGGTAGCCTCAAGAAGGCGGAAAGGGCAGAAAGATAGCCCTTGATAGTGCCCAGAGCAGAGCCCTGCTGGGCAAGGGAAAGGAGGAAGAGGAGAACCTCAGATAGAGGGGCAGAAAGGGGATCCACAGCCTTCGCTGTGCACCATGCCACAAATCTGTTCCACCGGCAGGCGTATACCGACTTTGTGGAGGGACGCCTGGCTGCCAGAATGACATCACAGACTTCAGGAGGCAAGTCAAATGGCCTCAACTGTCGCCGCTCAATCTCCACGCATGGAGGTGGAGACTGGACAGGTTCGGGTGGAGGACCGTCCCCCGCTGCTGCGACAGAAGGTCCTCCTGAAGGGGCAGGCGGATCGAGGGACCGACTGTCATGCTGAGTAGCTCGGGATACCAGTACCTTCGAGCCCAGTCCGGAGCCACAAGGATAACTTGGGCCCGGTCGCGCCTGATCTTCTTCAGCACTCTGGGCAGAAGTGGTATAGGCGGAAAGGCGTACAACAGACCGCAACTCCACTCGCGCCGAAAGGCGTCGCCGAGCGAGTGCCGTCTTGGAAACTCCAACGCGCAGAACTGATGACATTGCGCGTTCTCTTCTGTGGCGAATAGATCTAACCAAGGCTCTCCCCATTGCTGAAAGAGGCCTCTCGCCACATCCGAGTTCAGACGCCATTCGTGATCCACCGAGCACCGACGGCTGAGTTCGTCCGCCCTGGCGTTCAGAGAACCTGCCAGGTGTTGAACCGTCAGAGTCACGCCCTGACGTTCCAGCCATTGCCAGAGGCGCAGAGCCTCTTGGCAAAGGGTCCACGACCCCACACCGCCCTGTTTGTTGCAGTACCACATGGCGGTGGTGTTGTCCGTGAACACCTGCACTACACTCCCGTTGACAAAGGGGAGGAATGCCTTCAGTGCCAGGCGAATCGCCCGCAGCTCCAACATGTTGATATGGAGCCGGGACTCCGCCGGAGACCAGAGGCCTCTGATCTCCGCCTCTCCCAAGTGGCCACCCCAGCCTTGGAGGGACGCGTCCGTCACAACCACGTGCTCCGGCTGGGGAAGGGAGAGGGATCTGCCCCTGACCCAATCGCGGTCTGTAAGCCACCACTGCAACTGTCTCGCAGTGCCCTCCGAGATCAGGACATGGTCGGATAGGTTGCCCTGATGCTGGGCCCACTGAAACTTCAGGTCCCACTGCAGAGCCCGCATCCGCCATCTGGCGTGATGCACCAGAAGGATGCAGGAGGCCATCAGCCCCAGAAGCCGCAGCGTCAACCTGACCGAAACCCGGGATAACGGCTGAAAGATGGGAATCAGAGCCTGAATATCCCGGACCCGCCGTTCCGGGGGATAAACCCGAAACTGCGCCGAGTCGAGAACCGCTCCGATGAAAAGGAGCTTTTGAGAGGGACACAGGTGTGATTTCGGCACATTGATGGAAAACCCCAACTCGTGCAGGAGGTCTGCCGTCATCTGAAGGTGGTGGACGACTGTCTGGGGCGAGCCCGCCTTCAACAGCCAGTCGTCGAGGTAGGGGAAGACTGAAACCCCTAACCGGCGCAGATGAGCTGCGACCACCGCCATCACTTTCGTGAACACCCGTGGGGCGCTGGTAAGGCCGAATGGGAGCACGATAAACTGAAAATGCTCGTGGCCTACCGTGAACCGCAGGTAACGCCGGTGGGCCGGCAGGACGGGGATGTGAAAGTACGCATCCTGCAAGTCCAACGCTACCATCCAGTCTTGTGGGTCTAGAGCAGCCAAGACCTGAGCCAAAGTCAACATCTTGAACTTCTCCTTCCGGAGGAAGCCGTTGACGTTCCGTAGATCCAAGATAGGACGCAGGCCTCCCTTGTCCTTCTTGGGTACCAGAAAGTAGTGGGAGTAGCAACCACACCCTACTTCTGGCCCAGGAACGCGCTCGATGGCCCCCTTGGCCAAGAGGGCCGTAACTTCCTCCTGCAGAAGTGTCAAGTGGTCCCCCGACACACGGTGGTTCTGCGGTGGCATGGCTGGAGGAGTGGACTCGAAGGGGAGGGCATAGCCCCTTCGGACAAGCTGCAGCACCCACCTGTCCGATGTTATCGCGCGCCAGCGGGAGTGGTGATGGCGAACCCTGCCACCCACTGGCGTCACGTGAGCCCGAAAGCTCGGACTAGGAAGGCTTGGATGCCGCAGCGGAGGGAGGCGTGGACTGACCACGACGCTGGCCTCTACCGCCACCACGGCGGAAACCACGGGCGCCACCGCGCTGGGGAGCGCTCTGCGCCGCGTGGCTGGCAGCACGTGTGGGACCTCCTCTCCCTTGGCCACGAAAGGGCCGAAACGAACCCGTCTGCTGGCGCTGGGTCTGGGTCGAGAGACCCAAGGACTTGGCCGTGACCCTGGAGTCCTTGAAGCGCTCCAGCGCGTGGTCCGCTTTGTCACCAAATAGGCGACTGCCATCAAATGGCATGTCCATAAGCGTATTTTGGACGTCTGGTGAGAAGTTGGCAGATCTCAGCCAGGCATGGCGACGAATCGCCACCGTAGTGGACATGGCCCGTCCCAGGGAGTCCGTGGTGTCCAGACCACAACGGATCGAGTACCGCGCCGCATCCCGGCCTTCAACAAAGGCCCGGGTGAGCTTGTCCCGCACTTCCTGGGGGCATTGCGGCAAACACTCCTCGACCGTATCCCACAGGGAGTGGGTGTAGCGGCCCAAGAGGCACGCGGTGTTACAAGACCGCAGCCCAGCACTCAAAGAGGAAAACACTTTCTTTCCGAATTGGTCGTACCTCTTTGATTCCCGGTCGGGCGGAGCCGACGGAAATGCGGACTGCGAAGTGGAGGCCTGGATCACCAGACTCTCCGGGGAGGGATGGGTGGACAGGAAGGCAGGGTCGTCCGCGCAGGGACGGTGACGCCTGGCAACGTTCCGGTCAACCGGCGCACCAGAGGCGGGCCTGGACCAGGTGCCCAGAAGGACATCCGTCAGGGCCTCATTAAACGGCAGCAGAGGCTCCTGGGGGCATGACTGCGGTTTAAAAACTTCCGTCAGGATATTCGGTTTGACCTTCGCGACGGGGAGCTCAAGGTGTAAGGCCTTGGCAGCCCTCATCAGGACCACCGAATAGGCAGCACCCGCCTCGGACGCCACAGGGGACGGAGAGACAAACCCAGGGTTGGGCGACTCGTCCAGGCCACTGGCATCACCCAGATCACCTACCCAGTCCACATCGTACTGGCAGGCACGGGATAGAGGGTCCTCAGACCCCTCCCAACCCTCACCATACTCCTCCTCGTCATACCCATATTCTGGGTCGACGATATAGACATCGGGGTCAACAGGCCCCATCGGCGTCGGGTCCGGCGTCGGCCGACGCCGGTCCGGCTCCGAGTCCGGAGTCGGGGAGGAAAGGGGGGTGGCGCCGCGCGGCGTCGGTGCCGGGGACCCGACGCCGGCCGGAGCCGACGGCGGAGTCGCTGCACCACGCGGGGGCGGTACCCTGGGCTGGCCCACAGGAACCGACGCCGGAGAGGCCGGGAGACCAGCCGGCGACGAACCAGAGGGAACCAGCGGCGCCGGGGCCGGAGCCACCGGCGGCGCCGGGGCAGGAGCACCCGAACCGCTCGGGCCCCCAGACGGGACCGACGGGCCCGCAGGCGCCGAAGGCCCCGCCGGAGAAGACCTCGCCCTCATAGCAATGAGGAAGGCCTCGATCTCCTCACGCGACGCGCCTTCCCCAGGGACCGACAGGTGTGGGGCAGACGGCGTCGGCGACCCATGCGGGACCGCGGGGGTGGGGTCACCCGAGCCCCCGGCCGCAGCACGCGGGCGTCGGGGGGAGTCGGGGGTGCGATGGCGACGCCCCGACTTCTTGTGCTTACCTGACGAGCCGGAGGAATGGTGGCGACTCCCGGAGCGCCCATGGCGGCTCCGCGACCGTTCCCTCGACCGCTCCCTCGACCTCCGACCGGACCGGGACCGCTCTCGACGCGGGGCCGACAACCGGAGCTCGAGAAGCTTGCGGGACCGCTCCCGCCTAGCTTTTCCAGTCAAGGCCCGACAGTCGACGCAGGACTCCACGTCGTGGTCCGCGCCCAGACACCGGAGGCAGAGTCGATGGTGGTCGGTGACCGACATCAGGCGGTCGCACTCGTCACAACTCTTGAAACCGGGCATCCTACCGGCACCGTAAAGATCAATCAGTTAACAAAAAACTTGGTCAAAAGACCGGAGTACTGCTCTTCGGATCTGCGCTAACTGGCGCGGAAAAAAGAAGAACTGACGTCAGCGCGCGGAGGCGGCGTCTATATACTCCAGCGACGTCATCACGGCGCACGACGCCGACGACGCGGAGCCGCAGGGGACGCCTGCAGACGACGCCTACCGACGCGCAGGGGTACTGCTACGCAAAAGTTTCCGGATCCAGACTGACGCCTGGGGATATTCTAAGGTAAGGAATCTAATACTAACCTGTTTCTTTCAGATATAACTTGTTTATACAATAAAAAAGAGGATAAATCGATTTCCTAGTTTGTTCAAGACGTATCACTACAACTGACTAGTGAGACCACAGTGACCCAAAAAGAGGTGAGACCTCTCTGCCTAGCACACAAGAAACATGTTATCTGCTTGACAGAACAAGTGCCTTCTCAAGGCGCTTCACGTAATAAAATGGCTGAGAGGTGGAGGAATTAAAGGAAAGACAAAGTGATCTACAAGGCCACCTAGATGGACATAAACTTTGCTACTCTCACTCTGAAGCCATTTTCTTTTTCAAAAAGAAGATTAGGGATCATGAGGACCTCTGCCAATTTTCCAATCTTAAATTGTTCTGTATTCCCAAAGGAGATGAGGTGGACAAATTTGCTGTCCGAATCATTCCCCGACCTCCCTTGCTGGGACTTCAACAGGGAGATACAGAGCACACATCACCTTGTCGTGAAAGAAAATGATTGTGTCTTGCCTTCCTTAGTCCTTTGTCTGTGCCTGCATGAGTGATGTCAGTGTAGATAACGCATTATGGGCTTAGAATGTTTGTTGTATATGTTTCACATTTGTCAGTTGGGAAAGCTCACTCCAGGATAGGCTGAGCAAGAGTCATCATTCTCCTGGTGGGTAGTCACTTGGAACTAGATCAGGGCTTATCAGTTGGATAACCTTTCACCTCCTATGGAAATAATGTTAATATACTTGTTACCTACAACTGTGTGGACCATTTCATCTTGTCATAAATGCTTATGACAAAGAGCCCACATCATCATGACTTATATTAGGAATGTCCTGCTCCAAGAGCTGTTACTAAAAGGCTCACATCCTAACAAGCACAGACAGCTTAGCACCATTTCATTCTTCACTAGACCTTAAAACAGTAGATAACCTACAGGCTCCAGGTCAGCTAAACATTTTTCGATCCATAACAGAAGCTTGGTACAAAGGTTTGGCTTCAAAATCTAGCAAAATTGTAGGTTACCATGGATGGAAGAACTTACCTTCACCTTTCGTCTCAAGATGCCAAAAGCACGGTACATAATCTTTCTGGATCATGGAATAATTTCAAATCTTCCCTTACACCAGGCAAAGCAAGTAAGAGGCCTGACTATAAATCTACATTACATTGGTTGGGGGGTGGGTGGGTGGGCGGAGCAAAACGGAGGGGGGAAAAATCACACACTTATTTCACTTTTTGTTTTTTAATTCAAGGGTTGCTTCTGTTTTTGTATTATTATTATTTTTTAGCAGATTTGTATAGCAGGAACTCGACCCGAAGGTATTGGAGTGCTTTACCTGAGCACCAGTTACACAAGGACACATTTTTTATATTTGGTAGGTACTGGGACATTACGTG
Source organism: Lissotriton helveticus (assembly GCF_964261635.1). NCBI lineage: Eukaryota > Metazoa > Chordata > Amphibia > Caudata > Salamandridae > Lissotriton > Lissotriton helveticus. The sequence continues at coordinate 561,267,908 of NC_136073.1, forward strand.
ATTTGCCCAGAATCACAGGATGCTGAGCCAACGCGCGAACCTGGTTCCCCAGCTCCAAATTTGGCAGCTCTGGTCGTTAGGCCACATCCTCTCCCCCTCTTATGTCTTTTATCCTCAGGGATGAGCTCTCGTCTCACTTGGATTGAGTAGAGTGTTTGGGGAGAAGAATTGTCAGGGGATGAAGATTGCTTGGGCTTCAGGGTGCTACATGGGCGAACTCGTAGGAGGGGCTTGGGATGAGGGTGTAGCTTGATAGTGGTTACCTGGAACACTTTTAAAGATTAAGTTTTGGCGAAAACACTGAAATGATAACTGTTAAATGCTATGTTCACAGAGCACATTTAAAATCTAAGGGGGCGATTACGATGGTGGGCGGACTTGAGTCCACCCGCCATCGTATTGGAAATTGGGACCGCCCGCCTGTAAGGTTTTGGTCCCGTACCCCACATTAGGATGCGACCGCCATGGTGGCTGGCTGAAGCCAGTTTCGTAATTTGGCGGACGGTGCCTGCTAGGCACCGCCACCATTTTACAGATGCAGACCGCCCTGCCAGGCAATCAGAACGATTGCCTGTGGCGGATCCGGGGCAGGCGGTCTTTGCGCCCGCCACGGTCGTGGTCCGATTCACCCCGCCATCCTAATTTGGCGGGCGGGGAATCGAGGTACAATGGCGGAGGGCCTGCCACCGCAAGGCTGGCAGTGGCGGGCCTTCCTCCATCGTAATCGGCCCCTAAGTTTTTGTCTGTATGGCACCTTTGGGTTCAATTAGTATACTAAACTGTAATGCAAATGGTTTCCGTACTCAGGGGAAACATAAGCAATTGGCATTATAAATCCAGAATTTTGAAACAGACATTTTCCATCTGGAAGAGATCCACCTGCCTCATGGTGACAGGTTGCTCTTCAAACAGTTTAGTGCTTGAATCACTTTGACCTACTAGATATTTTTCACCAATCTACAACAGAGGGAAATCTCACGTTGATCTCTACAAACCAGTCAACTTGGCAGAACTCACCGGTGCTCCTTTGTGATGTTCCTTCCAGCAACTTTCCTGCCAATCCAGGTATTTAGGGCTTCATTTATGAGACGTGTAGCATCGCTGCGTGAAAACAGCGATGCAACACTTTTCATCGCACCCTCCTTGCGACGCAATGGATGTGCTGTATTTACTGTACGGCGCTTCATGTCGCAATGATTTACAGATACGTCAGTATTCCTGCCGTATTTGTAGGCGCAAAAGTGGTGCATTGCTGGGGTGTGTCTGAAAACAGACGCAACTCCAGCAATGTGTCCTTTCACATGTGAAAGGGCCTGGGTCACTCCTTATGCCTGCTGTGAGGCAGGCGTGAGGATTTGACGTAGTGGCGTCCTGGAAGTGTTGCAGTGAGATTTCACTGTAACACTTCTTTTCTGCACCGGAACGCTCACCCTGCATACATTACACCTGTCGCAGGTATAATGTAGGACAGGGGTTTACAGAGTGACGCAGCTGCCTCGATGCGTCACTTTGTTAATTATGGCACAGTGTAGCACATATTTTACGTCGCCGTAGCGTCACAAAAAGTGACACAAAGGCCGCGTAAAGGGCTCATCAATAAGGCCCTTAGTATTTAGGGGGTAAAGATTTCTGCTTATTATGATCTCCTTTGGACGATTCATTTAGGCCTGTACTTAACAAGACTCAATGTTTTTACCCCTTAAGCGTTTATAAATTTTCTGTTTAACACCGAGTAAGAGCATCAGAGTTCGTCTGAGTAGTTCAGCCATCCAGGCCTCATTGAACAGGTTAAATTGCTGGGGTGTGTCTGAAAACAGACGCAACTCCAGCAATGTGTCCTTTCACATGTGAAAGGGCCTTGGTCACTCCTTACGCCTGCTGTGAGGCAGGCATGAGGATTTGACGTAGTGGCGTCCTGGAAGTGTCGCAGTGAGATTTCACTGTAACACTTCTTTTCTGCGCCGGAACGCCCACCCTGCATACATTACACCTGTCGCAGGTATAATGTAGCACAGGGGTTTACAGAGTGATGCAGCTGCCTGGATGCGTCACTTTGTTAAATATGGCACAGAGTAGCACATATTTTACGCGGCCGTAGCGTCACAAAAAGTGACTCAAAGGCAGCGTAAAGGGCTCATAAATAAGGCCCTTAAGACTCAATGTTTTTACCCCTTAAGCATTTATAAATTTTCTGTTTAACACCGAGTAAGAGCATCAGAGTTCGTCTGAGTAGTTCAGGCATCCAGGCCTCATTGAACAGGTTAAATTAATGACCACACTGGCTCTTGTTAAAGTCGCTAAAGCTAGGCGGTAGCTCCTTAGCAGATATTGTTCTGTTTTGGTACGAGATTTTGATTGTATTATTGTTACCCTCATGTGAAACACTCATGTACAAGCACAAGTAGCAGTGATTATATTCTGGAAACGCCTTGAAAATGAAAAAGGACAACAAGTTGCACAATGGTGTCGCAAAGAGATGCAATTAAGTAATTTAAACTGGGCAAAAACGAGCAAGAAGAGAATGGTACAGGCCTGCGAGAACATAAAAGTGGACATATGCCAAGATTCCCTAAAAGTAGAGTGCACAAAAAAAGAGCTAAAATTTAATGGACAAGAAGTCACTAAAAGCGCGGATAGGGAATACCTTGGTAAGAAAACATCAGTAGGGTTCATGATGAATTCATGGGCAAAGGAAAACTGGTCCCCTTACCTGGATACCCTACCAGACCCGTGGTTTAGACAAGAGATCCTAAGGTTGCGCATTGGGATTAACCCATGGCTAATAAGTAAAGAAATTAAAACCAAAATGCTGGATCCCAATGGGTGTTGTAAATGTAGGCTGGGTACAAAAGGGGATTCTGTGCACATTCTATTGGACTGTATAAACATCTTAGATCTGCGTAAACTCTGGCTGCGCCCTATATTTGTAAAATATGGTATAAGAACTCGGGTGCAAGCGATTGAGCTCATCACATAATTGCCAAGTATCGACATCGCAATTGCTTTAGGGAAGTTCATAAAGGTAGTACAAAGATTCATAAGAAGTCAAGAATATTGTTTTAAAATTTTATAACGAATGAATTTAAATCTTATATAGAAGAATTGGTCGGTTTTATTGACCCATACAGGGTAAGGATTTTACTAAAGAAACAATTGTATGAGCATCCATTTATAATGGTCATGTAACTAGGGGGAGATTATTTTATAAATTGCGGTAGAACATTTTAACGTGTATTTAGTCCGCTTCATGCAGGGGAATTAAAAAAAAAATATATATTATTAACTGTTTTGTATTTGTTTAAAGATTACGATCTAAATAACATACTTTTTGACTTGACTTGACTTGAAACACTCATCCTGTCAGTGGACAGACTTTTGGACCAATACTGTTTATCAAAAGCGCATAATAAAGTATTATCTCACATATAAATGATGTTGTTTCTCTCCATATCTTACATGATTATATCTGAATGGCATGGCACTACAACAAGCCTCCTTAACCAATATTCCTCAAACCTGCATGGATAATTGAACTTCAGGTACCACGCCAGAATACCCTTACTGGTGAGATACAAATGACAACTATTGAATGTTCCCTCTCCTTTCCTTTTGAAATATTCTTTTCTTATCTACCTTCGTCTTTTTGCCTACTCAAAGTCACCTGCTCTTTTTTCCTTGCTATTATACTAAGCATTTCTCATTTGCCCACACCTCATTACACAGTTCACAGCCTCTCAGTCCTTTGAAATAGGCTAACCATATCCTAGCAACTTTTCCTAGTAATCATTTGCATTTCTCATAACCCTATTCAGGAGGACATCTAACCCTTGTTAATTAATCTACCAAGATACTGAAGTAATTGCATGGAATGCTTTCCCTGACAGCACAAGACTAATACAAATACCCATTTACCACTAGAATATTCTCTAACTATGGGCTCCGGAGAAGCATGCTACTCTCTGTAAAACGTTTTTATCCCTCATCAATGGTAGTAAACTCTATATCAATGCAATTATGATACAATACAACTAGGTGGCATATGTCTGTGTTTATTTGTGTGTGTGTGTGTGTGTGCGTGTGTGGGTGTGTGCGTGTGTGTGTTTGTGTGTTGCAAAAATACTTTACACCTTGCCTCTTTATATAAGCCTCACTGCTCTGTGCCAAGCTATCAGAGGGTGAGCACAGGTTATCTTTTAGTGTGGATCTAGCTTACCCTGACTAGGATTACGGCTTCTGCTTGGACAGGCTGCATACTTTTGCCAACCAGAAACCCAATTTCTAACCCATGAGACCCAGAGGAAAGCTGGGACAGGAATATGACCCGTTAATACGCAAAATTGAGGGAAATATAGTGAGAAGGAGCCCCCCCCCGATGTTGATGGAGTATAGAGCCAGTAAAGTCAAGAATAACTTTATTTCAGCTCAGAGAACCATGAAAAGTTTTACAAATTAAAATGATTTAAATAGAATACATACACGATTCACAATAAAAAGGTAAAATCTCTATACAGATTTTACTCATAAGACTTTCTGATCGCAATGGAGTCTCTTATGTAATTAGCTACTGCAATATAGATATAGAGCGATTGCTCACTTGTTGCTACTGCCGCTATTCTGCATGTCACCACTTTTTTCGCGGCCCCTGGCGGGGATGCACTGTTGTTGCTGCGGGATTCCTGGGCCACAGACTCCCGCTCCCAGCTCCCCCAGTGGCGCGCCCACCGCTGACGCCATCCATCGCGCCAGGAGGCGCATAAGTACAGACGGGGGCTCGTACAAAGGGGGATTGCTCACCTGTTGCTGCTGCCGCTATTCTGCCTGTCACCAGTTTGTTTCCCGGTCCCGGCAGGGACGCGCTAGTGTTGCTGCGGTATTCCTGGGCTACAGACTACCACTCCCAGCTCCCCCAGTGCCGTGCCCACCGCTGACGCCATCCATCGCACCAGGAGGCGCATAAGTACAGGCTCGTACGGGGGCTCGTACAAAGGAGGATTGCTCACCTGTTGCTGCTGCCGCTATTCTGCCTGTCACCACTTTGTTTCGCGGTCCCGGCGGGGACGCGCTGTTGTTGCTGCGGGATTCCTGGGCCACAGACTACCGCTACCAGCTCCCCCAGCGCCGCGCCCACCGCTGACGCCATCCATCGCGCCAGGAGGCGCATTAGTACAGACGGGGGCTCGTACAAAAAGGGATTGCTCACCTGTTGCTCCTGCCGCTATTCTGCCTGTCACCACTTTGTTTCGCGGTCCCGGCGGGGACGCGCTGTTGTTGCTGCGGGATTCCTGGGCCACAGACTACCACTCTGGCTCCCCCAGTGCCGCGCCCACCGCTGACGCCATCCATCGCGCCAGGCGGGGGTTCACGGCATGCGGGACGGGCACGGGCGGCGCCCGGGCTAAGCCCGGGCCAAGGACGGGCTATCCGCGTCCGTCAGGGGCCGGCAGAGGCTGGGCTGGGCCACCCCCCCAAAGTCTTCATCAAGACCTGAAAGTAAGCAGTTTAATAACTTTGGTCCTGGACTCCAGGAGAATATTGTTGACATTTACCCATTAGCACGAACAGAAAGCTAATTGCGCTATAATTGCTCTGGTCATATCTCGGTTAGATAGTGATTCACTGTGGATAATTGATCAGTGTATGACCTAGAAAAGAGATAATTTAGGGCATGAGTAAGTCAATAAGCGAAGGAGGAAATGGGGGGAGAGTTGTGGGGACCCTGGATGCATTTCTCACCAGGGCTGAGTCTGCGCTAATGCACAAGATCCAGCTCACAGAGCGGAGGTTATCATTAGAACCTCTCAACTTACATCTACCTCAGGTCCCCCAGTTAGAGCCTAATATTGTCATAACTAATAGACAAATAGCACCACAGAGTCTTGTTTCGATCCAGCTACAGGTCATCCCTGAACCGCCAACTCTGGCTAATTCATTATGCTCAATACCATCTCCCTCTCCCTCTCCCCCTTTCACCCGCACTAGGCAATTAAAGAACTTGCCAGTGCCCAAAGGAAAGGACCAGTCAAAAAAAAGGATTGGAACGTAGCGCCCCTAAAACAAGCCAACAGATCAGCAAACAGGCCAAAAATAGGAATGTTACGCAGGAGCAGGGAGGCTTGGTAGTTACGTTATCAGCCTCAGATACTCATAAGGGGGGTGGGGACATCACTAGTTTGACAGCGGGAGTGCTAGACCACAACTGTCTCCAGAGGACAACGGATATCTTAAAACATCTGGAAGAGAGGCTATCAGCAATAATCAATCCCGTGTTGGCGAAGCTGGATGCAATTGAAGCTAGGCTAAATACACTAGAGAAACACCTAATTATTGATCCACCTAACCATAGGGCCTCTAAGGGGAGATTTGGCATTGAGGCATCGACAGAGCAGACGGGGGTATTACCAAGTACTCGTTATCGCATAGGCCCCACTAACATTAAATTCCAACCTCACAACCCAAGGACCTAGAATCACCGGTAGCAGGACCCAGGGTGTAAGGCCCGTTTACGCCCTAAATCCCACAGTATTAGATCTACCTCCCCAATCCACACCCCTTGTGGTATTTCTGTGTAATGTACCACCCCTTCTTCACGGTACCACCGAAGATTATTCACAACTTAAGAACAAAGTGATTCACTGGCTCTGCAATAACGCATCGGTAAGCCCCATAATAGATCGTAACATCATAATGGTCCGTCGGGTGGGATGGGTGGGAAATTCAAGAAAACTGGGACGGGGGGACTGTATTGTTGTAAATTTTAATGACCGTAGGCCTGTTGAGAGGCTACACAGAGGAAATGGGCTTGGCATGCCTAAAAGCAATACTGGAATTCAGATCCTCCCCCTGGGCTTTTACTATCATCCAGAGCACCCAACAAAAAATAACCGACCCTTACATTCCAATTGGCAGCCAAATGGGCCACCTACAGCTATTAGACCCACACATTATACATTCCAGTCAGCTAACTATGTTCCCTAGGGAAACTCTAACACCTTACCTAGTTTGTGTAATAGACTGAGACTGACTAAACAGTACTGATACACCTGAAGAGTCAACATTGCCTATTGATCCTCAGCACACAGGAAAGAGTGGCCTAGGTGAATCCAGGGGTGGAGACTATGTTGTTCCCCAAGTTGCAAGCCGACAATTTCTCCCAGCGAAGCCCCAGGGAACAATGTTGCTTATAACGTAATCTCATGGAATGTTGCCGGCCTGGCAGGAAAATTCCAAGATCCAAAGTGGATAGAGTTCATTAGGTTTTTTCCTGTGATCTGTTTACAGGAGACTTGGTCGGTGGATTGTGAACTCTTTTTAAAGGGTTACAAGGCTTTTTTTGTCCCGGACGAACGTTCATCTAGTGGCAGAGCCAAAAGCGGTCTGGTCATATACACCTCCATAGCCATGAAATGCGTAATCACCCCTATAACTAGCCCCAACAGTAACATCCAAGCAGTCATCCTGAGCGAGGGAATGTGAAGGTGTTTCTGATTAATTTCTATAATGCAGTGAACTCATCAGGGACATGTCAGATTGATGAACTGGGTGCATTTATCGTACAACACTGGAGAAAAGCTTCACATTGCATGATGCTAACGGGGGACTTTAACATTCACCCCTGCGGTAACCAAACAGAAACTGCCATGGGTGAACGGGGCTGTGGCAAAATGGGGGGCATACACTTTGAAAATTCTGGCCGGGGTGACGCCCTCAACTTCCTAATGAATGAATATGAATTAATTAGTACCATGTCTGTGGTAGATGTTGATAGTAAACTGGTTGTCCCTACATTCAAGGGCCATTCATGGGGGCCTTCATAGATCACATTTTAGTTACGGAGGGTCTACGAACCCGCCTATCGGGGTTCGAAATTTTAGACAGTATATACAGTGATCATAACCCTGTTTGTATCCATCTGGCAGGGAACATATTGTCTTTACGGGAAAAGTCCATACCTGTTGGGGTGCTGAAACCCACAGACGGAAGGCGCTGTCTCAAGTGGTCAAAAGTAAACCCGGATGCACTTTATGATGGAATCTATAAAATATGGGCCCCGGAACTTGAATCCTGTGTATCTTCTGCCTCCGCCCCAATGAATATTGTTAGGGCCTTTGAGACAATCACAATCAAAGTGGGCACAATGCTGTCTCCCCCGATAACAGCCCCAAGGCCTAGGGACCCAAGATGGTTTGACCATAACTGCTCAAGGGCTGTCAGGGAGTTAAAGTCAGCCCTGAAAGGCACCCCGAGAGACCGCCTGCAGATTCGATCACTACGCTTATTATACAAAAAAGCACTAGTAAAGCGTAAGGGTGAACTAAAAGAAACAATCTGGAGGGATCTCTTAGACCCCCAGTACTTTGAATAACAGTGAGAAATGTTGGGGTATCGTCAACAGACCACTGTTTGACATAGGTGGGGTACCCGAATTAGGCACTAATATCACCGAACATGACTGGGTACTGCACTTTAGCTCCATATTTAACATAACATAACATAACATATTTAAGGCCAACACTCCTCCGTCAGACTTGTGTGAGGGTGGGCAGGGTGTAATACGACCGCACTTCGCCCGAAGCGAAATTGAGAGAGGCATCATGGGGTTGACAAGTAATAAAGCACCGGGCCTTGATGCAATGCCCCCGGATATTTACAAGTCAAACATGACACTATGGGCGCCGGTCCTTACAGCAGTACTTAACGCAGCAGCAACCCTGGGTTGTCCTGGGTCTTGGGGAACATCGACGATCGTACCTGTTTTCAAGAAGGAAGACCGGAATAGCACTACCTGCTATAGACCGATCTCCCTGATTGATTCAGTGGTTAAGGTCGTGGGAGGGGTGGTTTTGAACAGATTGTCAACTTGGGCTGAGGAAAACAGGATTGTATCGGATATTCAGTACGGGTTTCACCCTGGTCAATCCACACTAGCACAATGCCTAAATCTATATATGGACCTTGGAAAGTATACCATGGCCCGACGGGGCACCATCTACATGGCGTTCATGGATCTCCCCTCCGCGTTTGATTGTGTAAACCGGGGGACATTATGGGATCTCATGGGCGCCATGGGGTGGAGCCTTCCCTGGTCAACTTTGTAAGGGCCCTTCACAAGGACACTAAGGCAAATGTAAGATACTCGCCAGGTCTTAGGGTATCGAGGGACTTTCCCGTCGAGAGGGGATTAAGGCAGGGCTGCATTTTGGCCCTTCCTTTTTTAACTTATATATCAATGAGCTGGACGCATCTCTGGTAAAAACTAACGCTGATTTCCCTTATGTTGGATGCAGGGGTCTGCCGGTCTTGCTATATGCAGACGACGCTGTTCTCCTGGCAAGAACCCCCAGAGGTTTGCAATCTTTATTAAATGCCTTTCATAGCTTTATGGCTGGTCGAGATCTTGCCATAAAGAACACCAAATCATATATAATGCAGATAGGAGTGCGCCCAAAGAAACAGTATTCATTTGTGGTAAATGCAGGGAAGGTACCTTTAACCAGATCATTTTCATACCTAGGCGTCTTGTTTGACGACCAGTTAAAATGGGGCCCGCTGGTACAAACGAAAAGAGGCGAGATAATACGGGCAAACTCAGCAATATTCAATTTTGCGGCCAAAATGCAAACGTCCAGTAGCCGCTCTATTGAAGATATACCAGGCAAAAAGTGTTGCCCTGGGTAGTTATGGCAGTGAACTATGGGAGTACGCACCAGTTGAATGCATTGAGGTGGCGGAGAACACCTTCTTGAAACAGCTACTGGGGGTACCCAAGGGAACTGCCAACCTAATAATACACGAGGAAACTGGAATACCCTATATTGGCGATACCATAGCACTACGGCCCCTATTGTTTTGGCTGAAGTGCTGGCTAAACAAAGACCTGGTTCTTAGTCATCAGCTGTTAAGAGAAGTTTTGTTTCAAGATCACATGCTTAATTTACCTTGGCTTAAATATCTAAAAAGTTGTTTTACTGGGCTGTGGCGTCCAGATCTTTTCTCAAATCCAGACCGGATTGTCACCGCTGATGTAGAGATTGTCAAAAAAACTTTATGCTAATGAAAAAACTAGCTAGAGATGAGGTGGAACTGGTAAAACCTAGCATACGCAAATTTGTAATGCTTAAAACCACATCCCTAATGGAGCCATACCTATCATGGCCCATTACAACTCATGAGCGGTTTCTATTAACAAGGTTCCGGCTGGGCTATTATCACCTTTTACTAGCTATACCTAGGGGATCATATAGAGGTCAGATGTTACCTCCTTGTGGCTGCGACAACATGTCTCCGCAGGACCTGGTGCCCTTTTTATTTATTTGCCCACTTCATAATACCCCCCGGAGGTTTTTCTTGAAACCCTTGTTAAAAAAATAATTTTAAATAGGTCCGCCCCGCCCTGTGTTACCTGCAAATGCTAAAACCCGAAAGCACTTTATATTTGGTTGGATTTCTTAAATCAGCACTAAAATTTAGACATGTAAGAGAGCCTTGACAGCCTTTTTAAACTTGGTATTAACTTTGTATTTTATTGATATATTTTATACGCCTCTGTAAATGAAATGAATTGTACATAAATTGGGGTAATGATCATGTTACCTACTTCTTAAATTTTTATGTCTATGTTGTAATGTTGCTTTTATGGTTTTCAACACATGCAAAACCGAATAAAGTATCTTTGACTTTGATTTCAGCCGTAGCCAAAGATTGTAAGAAGTTAAAACCATCAATACGAGCAAGAGTGAGTATTCCTTAGTAATGGGAGCAGAAATCTATTTCTCTCTGATTTATACAATGTGAAAAATAGTACAAAGTCCATAGTTCTTTGAACTGAGACACTATCACATGGGCAGGGCATAAGCTTGTTTGACCAAGTCAAGTCAAGTCAAGTCAAGTCAAAATTAGTATAGCGCACTACTCACCCAGAGGGTCTCAAGGCGCTCTGGGGAGGGGGGTTTCGTTATTTATCAAACAGCCAGGTTTTGCGTTGTTTTCTGAAGGAGAGGTGGTTCTGTGTAAGGCGGAGGTGGGTGGGGAGAGAATTCCAGGTTTTGGCCGCTAAGTAGGAGAATGATCTTCCTCCCATGGTGGCTCTTCGGATTCGTGGAATCGCAGCGAGGGCTCGATTGGATGACCGTAGTTGGCGTGTGGGGGTGTAAAAGGTCAGGCGCGTGTTGAGGTAACTGGGTCCTAGGTCGTAGAGGGCCTTGTGTGCGTGGGTGAGGAGGCGGAACTTGATTCTCTTGTTGACGGGGAGCCAGTGAAGGTCTCTCAGGTGGCCGGAGATGTGATTGTGGCGTGGTATGTCTAGGATGAGTCGGGCGGAGGCGTTCTGAATGCGTTGGAGTTTTTTCTGTAATTTGGCTGTGGTTCCGGCGTATAGGGTGTTTCCGTAGTCCAGCCGGCTTGTGACAAGTGCTTGGGTGACCGTCTTTCTTGTTTCGGTGGGGATCCATCGGAAGATCTTTCGGAGCATGCGTAAGATGTTAAAGCATGATGACGAGACGGCGTTGACTTGCTTGGTCATTGAGAGGGAGGAGTCTAGAATGAATCCCAGGTTGCGAGCATGTTCCGTTGGTTTGGGCGCGCTGCCTAGGGCCGGTGGCCACCATGAGTCGTCCCATGCAGAGGGGGATGATCCTAGGATGAGCACTTCCGTCTTGTCTGAATTCAGTTTTAGGCGGCTGTTCTTCATCCATTCGGCTACGTCTTTCATTCCTTCGTGTAGGTTGGTTTTGGCGGTGTTTGGGTCTTTGTTGAGGGAGAGGATCAGCTGAGTGTCGTCAGCGTAGGAGATGATGTTGAGGTTGTGCTGGCGTGCGATGGCTGCGAGGGGGCTCATGTAGACGTTGAAGAGGGTGGGGCTGAGGGATGATCCTTGTGGTACTCCACAGATGACTCCGGTGGCCTCCGATCTGAAGCGGGGGAGGCGGAATCTCTGAGTTCTTCCGGCGAGGAACGAGATGATCCAGTCCAATGCTTTTTCTTGTATCCCGACGTTGCTGAGGCGGTGTATAAGGGTGCTATGGGAGACCGTGTCAAACGCTGCGGAGAGGTCCAGGAGGATGAGGGCAGCTGTTTCCCCGTTGTCGAGTAGTGTTCGGATGTCATCTGTGGCTGCGATGAGGGCAGTCTCGGTGCTGTGTTTGGCTCGGAAGCCGGATTGTGAGGGGTCGAGGGAGCCGTTAGACTCGAGGAAGGCGGCAAGCTGGTTGTTGACAGTCTTCTCTATGACTTTGGCAGGAATGGGAGGAGCGAGATGGGGCGGTAGTTCTTAAGTTCGGTGGGGTCTGCTGTAGGTTTCTTCAGGAGGGCGCTGAGTTCGGCATGTTTCCAGCTTTCCGGGAAGGTAGCGGTGTAGAGGGAACAGTTGATGATATCCCGGAGTTGGGGTGCGATGATGGAGTCGGCCTTGTTGAAGATGTGGTGGGGGCATGGATCGGTTGGTGATCCGGAGTGGATGGAGTTCATCAAGCGGATGGTGTCTTCGGTGCTGATCGGGGTCCAGGCGCAAAGGGTGGTGGTGGGGGGCTTCCGTTCGGTGGTGAGGGGAGTGAATTGTTCGCCGAAACTGTTATGTATGTCAGCGATCTTGCTGTGAAAGAACGAGGCTAGAGAGTTTCAGAGGTCTTGAGAGGGAGTGATGTCGTTGGTGCCGGCGCTGGGATTGGTAAGCTCTTTGATGATGCTGAAGAGTTCCTTGCTGTTGTGGGCGTTGTTGTCGAGTCGATCCTTGAATGCTGATTTCTTGGTGGATCGGATCAGCTGGTGGTGTTTGCGGGTGGCGTCCTTGAGGGCGGTCATGTTGTCTGTGGTTGTTTTTTTTTGCCAGGCTTTCTCGAGGGTGCGGCAGTTTTTTTGGGAGTTTTTGAGGTCGTCATTGAACCAGGTGGCTTTTTTGCTTCTTGGGTTGTTGTGGTGGTTTTTCAAGGGTGCTAATTCGTCAGCGCAGCGGGTGATCCATTGTGTGAGATTGATGGCTGCATGGTTTGGGTCCGATGCTCTGGCTGGAGGGTTTTGGTTTAGCGATGTGGTGAGCGGGTTGGTGGTAATTTTGTTCCAGTTTCTGCGGGGGACTTGTTGTGGGTGGTGGTGTGTCGTGGTTTTTCTGAAGTTGAAGTGGACGCAGCTGTGGTCCGTCCAGTGGAGTCCTGTGGCGTGATTGAAGGAGATGTGCTTGCTGGAGGAGAAGATTGCGTCGAGCGTGTGTCCGGCGTAGTGGGTGGAGGTGTTTACCAGTTGATTGAGTCCGAGATTGGCGAGGTTGTCCAGAAGGGTGGTGGTGTTGCTATCGTTGTTCTTTTCTAGGTGGAAGTTGAAGTCTCCTAGGAGAATGTAGTCCTTGGAGGGGAGGGCGTGTGGGCTGATAAAGTCAGTGATGTCTTCGCTGAATTGTGTGCGGGGTCCTGAGGGTCTGTAGATGAGGGTGCCTCTAAGTGTGGTCTTGGGGTCGGTGTGAATCTGGAAGTGAAGATGTTCGGCGGCTGTGAGGGTGTTGTCGACGCTGGTCGTGATGCGGATGGAGTACTTGTGGACGATGGCGATGCCTCCTCCGTTTTGGTTAATGCGGTCCCTTCGGATGATCTTGTAACCATCCGGGATGGCTATGGCGATGTCGGGCGCTGATGAGGCGTTCATCCAGGTTTCTGTAAGAAAGGCCACGTCCGGCGATGTGGTGTCGAGTAGGTTCCAAAGTTCAATGGCGTGTCTGTGGACCGAGCGGGTGTTGAGCAGGATGCACTTCAGGTGGTTGTTGTTTGGGCTCTGTTTGGTGTTTGTGGTTGCAGTGTGGGTCCTGCTGCAGCAGAATTTGCAGGATTGGCAGGTGAATGGTCCATGGGAACGACCTGGGGCGGCTTGGTGGCAGTCGGGGAGTCGGCCGGTGTTGAGTGCAGTGAGGGTTGCGGCGTCCTACGTTAGGCGGGTGGAGTGGTTTTTGCGGAGGCCAGGGGGCTGGCTCTGGGCGCGGTCCAGGCGCGGACGGGCGTAGACGGGCTTGCCTTTGGCGCGCCTTCGGCGCGCATGGGGCGCGCCCGCTGCGCGTTTGCCACTCTGCCATAAGTGGAGAGTTGAAGGGGGCGGAGCGAGGGAGGAGCAGCTGGGAGGCGGGAGCGGGGTGGGTAGGAGCGGTGATGCAGGAGGGGACGAGGGTTGGGCTGAGCAGCGGCAGGGAGCGGGGTGGAGGGGCACAACAAATGGTCTCTGAGAATGAAATCGAAACTAACCAGAGAGTCACAGCGGGCAGCTGTGGCGGTAGCAAACAGGGGGCACGACTAAATTCAGGCAGAGCACACAAACACAGGCACAACAGTTATATATGGCGCAAAAGTGATTATAAATTAAATAGAATATTAGAATAAATTAGTGCACAAAACCGGATCCTTGGCGGCGATTTTCCGGGGCACAGCAGCTCAGGGGCACACCGGAGACACAGCGGCAGGGGTCAGGCACGAGGCGGGTGGAGCGACCAGGTCGGCTCTGACCAGGTCGAGACCACCCTCCTTGGCGAGGAAATGCCGGCAAAAGAGTGCACAGTGCATAAACAGAACCTGGTTAGATAAAATCAGAACTGGGACTTAGTAGAAATAAATAGGTAACATTGTGCAGGGGCAGGAAGCAAACAGGGGACTCCAATATTGTCATGTTGGTAACTAATAAGCCTATTGCCCCTGGAACAGTACGCCTCCTTGATAATTCCTTTGGCATTTAGGGGAATTCCTTCAGGGTTTTCAATAAAGTATTCCAGACCAATCTCATGGTAAATCCTCCCTAAATAATAAAACCATGGAATCTTTAAAACATTGTCTGATTTTTGGGAAGCTTTAATAACATCACCTGAAAATATTAAATCCTCAGAGGTCCCTATCTTGGCCCATAGGAGAAAAGGGGCACTGCCTATACGGTCTTCCATAAATTCTAGTTAAGTTCCGTATGGCAAAATAGGTAGGAACACTTTTCGGGAGCATCAGTAATCTTTTCATGAATTTATTTTCTTTTTTTTTTTTTTTTTTTTTTTTATTTGCAAGACTTGTAATGTAAACAGATGAAAGAGAAGATTCACACTGCGTCACGCCAACAACCCGGAGGCAGGCCGCTATCAATTAGATCATACATAAAGGTGCATAGAAACAATCCAGTGGCCGACATCCGACCCGGTCAGTCAAGCAGATATAAACATGAATTACAATAAATCTATAGCGTGCGCAGTGCAGTATCAGCAAGGAAATGGTCATGCTTTTCTCATAGTGCCTCAGACAATTAGAGGATAACGAAAAATGGGGAGCCGCTCCTAAAGAGGCAGCGGTCAACTATCCGCTGCAGCGGCCCGTGGGTAGGATATGTCTATCAGCACCATTGTTTCTCCCAACAGGACCCCCCCAACAAGTTAACCCAAAAACCGTCTAACCATAGGTGCAAGTACTAAGAAACAACATTCATACAACACTTCAGTCCACAAAAGAGACGCGCGGGCCCACAACAGACCACTCAGAGAGAGGGCAGGTCATAGTCAGGACGTGTGTGCAATATCATCTCCTCTGTGCCCGTGTTGGCAAAAGGGCGTGTGGGGGGGAGGGGGGGAAGGGGCAATCAATAGGCCACAGGAGGGCCAGCGGAAGGGGGAGGTCAGGGACACGGTCGGGGCCAGTGGGGGCAGCAAATGATGAGCGCGCGCCAGGGTAGGACCTGACCACCACCGCGCCACCACATGGGACTTCAATCGACAACCTATTCTGCGCGCACCCTCAGCCCATGTCGTCTGAAACACTCGCAGCGCTCGGAGTACCTGAGGTGTCCGATCTCGCGCGCGCTGCAGCCCACTGCACAAACGGGCCCCATATGTCAGTGGGTCTGGAAGCGGTGGGCATGGTCTCCCAGTAGTGTGCCAATTGTGTGTGGCCATAAGTCACATCCCTAATCCAGCTCTCGAAGGAGGGGAGACCCGGCCTGCCCCAGTGTAGTGCAATCTGACGTTTGGCGTATAGAAGAAGCAACGCATGTAGTTTCCTGTCGCAGGGTGCAGTGTCTTTAACATACCCCAGCAAACCCAGCAGTGGGGACGGAGAGTCATTTCTTTGTATGATGTGAT
Organism: Lissotriton helveticus; assembly: GCF_964261635.1. NCBI lineage: Eukaryota > Metazoa > Chordata > Amphibia > Caudata > Salamandridae > Lissotriton > Lissotriton helveticus. The sequence goes on from NC_136073.1 coordinate 561,283,986, forward strand.
TAATGGCAGTAAAGATTTCCAACCAGTACGTGCACAACTTGGGGCAGCTCCATGCCATATGCATAAAGGTCGCATCCGCGCCCCCACATCTCCAGCAAGAGGCGTTCTCCCGGAGACCCATACGGTGTAATAGTGTCGGAGTGCGGTAATATCGATGTAAAAATTTGAAGTGGATAAGCCTTAATCGATAATTAGGGGATAGGGCAGTTAGCTGTGCACAGCAATATTCCCATGTGGCGTCCGGCAGCTGATTCTCTAGGTCAGCAGTCCAAGCGTGTTTGGCCGTAGCCTCTGTCACCGGGGCCTGGTCTTGCATGCTGTTATACAGTCTGGACACCAGCTTTTTAGGGGAAGGTCGTGATAGCAAGTTTTGGAGGGCGGTTAGTGTGCTGGGTTCCTCAGGGAAGCTCGGTCCCATCTTCTTGCAAGATTCCCTAAGTGAGTGATGCAATAGTGTGTCAGCAAATGAGCAGGGCTGGTCCCCCCCACCCGCGGACAGCTCGAGGAAAGTACCGTCCGGATATAAGTCAGCAAATGTGAGAAGGCGAGTGTCACGGATGGAGAGGACACCACCCCTTGCCGTCAAACAAGGCAGCATCGGGTTTCCCCTCAGGGGGATGGCCGGAGCATAAAGCAGGGGGAGACCGGCTCTCTTCTGGAGCTCTCGCCAGGACCAGCGGACCATTTCCACCGTGTCCACTTCACGCGACGGACACGTGACTTTACCATACAATGCCACTTGGAGGGGCAATGGGGCGACCACTGCTAGTTCCACCGCCACATGCGGCTGGTACGGGGTGGGGTAGGCCCAGAAATGCAGGAACTGTGCCTGCGCACAGAGGGAATACAGTTTCAGATCAGGGGCACCCAGGCCCCCCTGCCGGAGTGGAAGCGTGAGTAAGTCCCAGGAGACTCTGGCCTGACCGCCAGCCCACACCAGCTTCAGCAGCAATGAGCGCACCCGAGCATGGAAGGCCGCTGTCATAGGCAATGGTACATTGACAAACAAATATAAGAATTTGGGGAGGACCACCATTTTAGTCAGAGCAATCCTCGCGACCAGAGACAGCGGTAACTTATTCCAAACCTCGACCTTCCCTTCCAGCCAGTCCACCGCTCTTCCGAAATTCAGTGACCACAACTCCTGTATATCTCGGCTGATCCATACACCCAGATATTTGACCGCCTCCGTCTCCCATCCGAGGGGGTAATCAGGAGCAGGGCGCTCAGTGCTCTCCGTCAGTGGGAACGCCACCGACTTTGCCCAGTTGATGGAGATCCCCGCCAGGCCCTCAAATCTCACAAACTCGCGGAGTAGCGGATTCAGGTTATCTTTGGGATTCAGGACATACAGGGTGACATCATCCGCGTATAGCGAAATCAGTAAGCTCCTAGCACTAAATCCAATGCCTCTAGCGGTGTGGTGTTGCCGTATACGGGCCGCGAGCGGCTCCATTGCTATCGCAAAGAGTAGCGGGGACAGAGGACATCCCTGCCTAGTACCTCTTGAGACATTGAACGGTTTGGAGATGAGACCATTAACGCTCACCCGGGCTCTGGGTTTTGTGTATAGGAGCTTGATCAGTGTCATGAAGTTTTGGCTGAAGCCCATCCGTCCTAGGACACGGAAGAGGTAGGGCCATTCCAGGGAGTCAAAGGCCTTGGTGGCGTCAAGGAACACCACCGCCGCCTGTACAGATGGGTGTAGATAGTGAAGGACAGAGAAGATGGTTCTAAGATTATGTGATGTCGCGCGGCCAGGGATGAATCCCGATTGGTCCGGAAGCGCAATCACGGGCAACATCGGTTGTAACCGATCTGCAATGACCTTCGCGTAAATTTTAGCATCCACGTTTATAAGCGACAGGGGCCTGTAGGAGTCTAGCTGTCGTTCATCTTTATCTGGTTTGAGTAACGTGATAATCAGAGCTTCCCGCATGGAGTCCGGAAGGGTATTAGATTCTAGAGCCTCGACGAACACAGAGTGTAGTCTCGGCGCCAGTTCAGCTACATAGGTCTTATAGAAGGAGGTTGTCAGGCCATCTGGGCCAGGGGCTTTGTTGGCCGGCATGCTCTTAATTACCTGGGCGATGTCTTGAATTGTGACTGAGAGGTCCATGTACTGTCTGTGGTTATCGTTGAACCATACGAGCGCTATGGAATCAAGAAAGTCATTCAGTGAAGGCGGTGCCGTGGGCTGTCTTGAGGTGTACAGGGTAGCATAGAAGTCAGCGAAGGCGCCCAAAACTGCCTCTTGGCCCGTCACTAAGTGTCCGGATGTATCATAAATAGTGTGTATGAAGTTCGAATTTGTGCGAGGGGTAATCAGCCTGGCAAGGGTCCTGCTCGGTCTATCCCCTTCCCCGTATCTGCGCGCCTCAGCCTGTTTTCCCAGAAATTTCACCTCCCGTTCCGCTTCCTCATTGAAGGCCAATAGCTTGGTTTTTAGAGCGCCAGCATTCTCCAATGACGGATCTGAGCTAAAAGCAGCATCAAGATCCTTCAGTTCCCCCTCCAGTTTAGCTAACGTGTCCCTTATGGAGTGAAGGACCCCTGCTTTCCGTGCTATACACTGACCCCTGATTACAGCCTTGAAGGCATCCCAGACTATAGCCTCGGATGGGACAGATCCAGCATTCTCCCCAAAATATGCAGTGATGTCCTCCCTGATCTCTTCTACGAACACTGGGTCTGTGAGTACGTGGGGGGGAAGGCGCCATTGAAACGCCCTGTGGAGAGTGTCGGGAGGGTTCAGTTCTAACATACACGGAGCATGGTCCGACAGCGACCTAGCCATAATATCTACATTTGACACCCATGTCGCAACGTCAGGAGACACCAACCAGAAGTCAAGTCTAGACCAGGCAGCCTTGTGGCAGGTGTAGCAGGTCCCCACCCTGACCCCCGGATTCCTAGCTCTCCACACATCCAAAAGCAGACCCTCATTCATGACATCAAATATCGCCTGGCGCGCTCTAGCATGCTGTGGCCTGCTCACACCCTCACGATCTATGTCATCAGTTAATGCAACATTGAAATCTCCCCCCAGTACAATCGTCTGGCAATGTAGTAACTCAATCTTCGCCCAAACACTTCTGAAAAAATCAGGATCGTCCACGTTGGGGCCATAGATTGCAGCCAGGACAATGGGACGCCCCTGTAGAGACCCATGGAGCAAAACATACCTCCCCTCCACATCACGTATCTGGGAGAACTCCCTCCAATCCAGCCCCCTGCGAATGAGTATGGCAACGCCCCTCGCATAACTGGAGTAGATGGAGGAATAGACATGTGCCCATCTGGAATTTTTCAATCTGGCCGAGGGGATAACGTTTAAATGAGTTTCTTGTAGGAAGCAAATATCGACATTGTGTCTGGATAACATGCCATGCAGTAAACGGGCCTTCTTGTAGTCCCCAAGGCCTCTAATGTTCCAAGTCCAGAGTTTGATACCCCCCATTAGAGTGCAGTACAACAGAGGATTCCCCCTACGTATCCCCACTTACAGAGGCCAAACGAGTGCCCAGCCATCACATCTGCAGACCCAGCGCGCAAATATAGAAGCATATGTAGTAGAACATTGCACCTAATACAAACAAAAATTCGCAACTCGAGAAATCCCCCTCTCCACCCCCCTCCCGCAGCAACCTCCCAATTAGGTCGTGACATATCCCAAAAACTCACACGCATAGCGTGGAAATACCCCAACATCCCTAAAACCAACATCGGAAACAACGGGAGGCACCCCATGGGGCGTGGTGTGCCCAGCGTACACCCCCGTGTGAACAGGGTGGCCACAAAATAGGGATAAGGGTCCATGAGTTCCGCGAACCCCCCGCCCCGGGATCCCTAGTCTTACCATATTCAAAATGTCCAGAGGAAGTAGGGCACCATTAAATGCAGCCGGTAGTCCGGGGACAAGACAGGGCCTTACCCAACCCGCAGCCAGGTTGCACGCAACATCAGTGAACGTGAAGTGTCCGCACCAACCCATGGAATACACGAGGTGGTAAACCCACGACGTCTCGGTTCCGACACCAGAACAATATTCAGTCAATGTCACTTAGCTGCTCCGTCGCGTCTTCATGTCTGGGCGATCTTCTCCTAGTCCCCGCTCCGCCGATGTGCTTGGCGAACTTGAGCGCCGATTTTGCATCCGTAAAGAAGTGGGTAGTGTTGTCATGCAGTACTTTCAATTTTGCCGGGTACAGCAGAGAGTACGGCACACCTGCCTGTAGTAGTATTTTTTTCGCCGGTAGGAATTCCTTACGGGCCGCTTGCACCAGGGGGGTGAAGTCTGGATAAAAGGAGATGTTGTTCCCCTTATGGGTGATTTTGCCCTTTTCTCTCGCTAGCCGTAAGACCAAGTCCCTGTCCTGGTAATTGAGCAATTTAGCAAGGATGGGCCGAGGTGTAGCCCCTGGCGGTGGTTTCTTCCCTAGCGATCTGTGCGCTCTCTCGACCGTGAAGACTGAAGACAGGCGTGGGTCAAAGAGTTCATGTAAAAGGTCCGCCACATACGTCTCCATCTTGTCGATGTTGGTCGTCTCCGGAATTCCCGTTATTCGTATATTAGATCTACGGGAACGTGCTTCCAAATCGTCTGACTTGGCTCGCAAAATGCCTATCTCTCGTTCCAGAGACGTGATATGTTGCTTGGTTTGTTGCTGGAATTCACAGCATTCAGTTTGTCTGTTTTCCAAGCAGTCTAGCCGAGTCTCATGCACGTCAACCTTGGATTTCACAGATTCCAGTTGCGCAGACATGGCGTCAAGTTTGGTATCGATGCTTTTCAGACTGGATCTCACCTCCATGATGAGCGCACCAAAATCTATATCAGCCGGCAACCCTTGCGACGATGCCCCGCCGCCTCCCGCTTCTGTAGTAGGGTTCTTCGGAGGTCGACCATTGTCGAAGCTGATCCTGGACTGTCTGGCTTCATTTTTCCCCATCACGGCGGTGGGACCCCAGCAGCGGGTGCCTCGGGAACACAGCGGTTCTCTGAGTAGGTTGCGTCAAGCTGTGTGGTGCAGGGACTATACAGGCAGTTTCGGAGATCTTGGATTAGCAGCCCAGCGTCCAGGTCTCAGTGGCGTGTTTGAACAGTACACGCGGTGGTCGCAGCGTGTCAGGCAGGCCCAGCTCAAGTCTCAAAATGGCGGGCTAATTGCGTAGTTTACAGTAGCGGCGCCGCGCTCAGTTAGGTGGCAGGGCAGGTGGCCGGCGTATAATGACAGGGCTGGAGCCCCCCAGTCTCGCAGTAGCATAGGTATTGCGCCAGGTAAATCAGTTATGCACACCAGCACCACCCAATCTTAGTAGTGAGGGCTCGATGGCGCCAGCGGGGGCCCCGCCGCACGCACCGCCATCCGCTGCACCCCGTCCGCCTCTGCCAGTGGTTGTAGCGGGGTGCTCACCTGTGTGTCCCAGATACGGTCACCGTGCGTACTCTCTGCGACGGCAACGGGCCGAGTCCTGCGTCTCAAGGAGAACTGCCGACAAACAGGGGATCCGGCTGTCTCCTGCGTCCCAGCCGACCCCAGTGTCTAAGACCTATCCCGGGCTCTGCAGGGGTCCGCCTAGGATCATACAAAGTTCCGGCGCCGCCGTCGGCAAGTTTTCACTGCTCCGGTCGCCGGGTAGTCAGAGGCCCACAGAGCCGCGGACTGTAGTGCGCCGCGTCGCCCAGGGCTGAGCACTTCCGCCCAGTAGCAGGTCGGGCTTGCAGGTCGGCAAAAAGCGGAGTGGCTCTAGTCTCCGTGTTTCTTCCACGGCGTGCCCCAAACTTTCACTCCGGGACTATGGAGTTGTCCGCCTTCGAACCCCGAGGCAGCGGGGGTCCGCAGTCGCCAGGAACAGGATCAGAGCAGGATTAATGATTGTGGCCGGCGGAGCTCACTCAACGAGCGGCCATCTCGCAGCACGGCTAGCCACGCCCCCCCTTTCATGAATTTATTTTCAATTACTACAAGCTGTTGGCTTTTAGCATAGCCCCACACCCCAGCTCCATTCCTGGCAATAGAGAGACAATTGGCTATAAAGGGTAATTAGTTCCTTCACAGGCTTGTGGCCCAATTTAGAAGCAAAACAGAATAGTGCATTCATCACCCTACTTGTCAGCTGTGCTCTTAAGGTTAAAAGAGGTTCCCATCTCAACTGTTTGCAAAAAAGATTGCCCAAGTATGAGAAGTTACTGACCTTTTCTATCTTCTTTCCCTGAACAATAAATGTTTTGGTTTTAGTGGCTTTAGGTCCACATACCATTGTATATGATTTAATAAAATGTACTTTTAAATCAAACTAGGTCATAAAATCGGTAAAAGCAGCAAGAGATTCCTGCAAACTCATAGATGTCCTTGCTAATAAAACCACGCCATCTGCATAAGATGAAAACAAATCAGGTTTATTGCCAATTTTGGGAAAATCAAGTTCCTTGCTTAATAAGTAAGCCTCCAAACCATTTGTATGAATGAAAAACAGGAAGGGGGATAGGATGCATCCTTGCCTGACTCCCTCCCTAGAAATAATTGGGTGTGTTTTTTCCCCTTTACTGCCATATCTTAAAAATGACTGTGGTACTGGAGTGACGCCCGCGGAGTAGGGTTACCCACGCTTTTTCCACACCCATACCTTCCAACATAGCCCATAATTTATCTCGGTTGACAGTGTCAAAAGCACTAGATAGGTCCATGGAGGCCAGAAGGATAGAACTCTTCAAGGACCTTCTGTGCTTATTAAGGATTAGAGATAAATTAAGACATTGTTGATTTGTGCCCCGCCCTCTCCCAAAACCATATTGAGTATTGGACATAAAGGGAATTTGCCAAGCCTAGGTGCCGGTAAGTTCCGATTCTATTAAGGACTCGGAGGCGAGGATTATGCCTTCTTGATCTGCCTTTATTTTCACAGCAGCGATAAAAACATCAACAAACTACATTTCCCATGAACACTTGGGAAAGGAAAACAAAGTCCAACAACAGTAGTCCTTCCTCAGTGACCGCATCCCAGCCAGCCCTGATAGTCCTTCTTCTGTTATTCCTCATCCTCTTTCTTCGCGCGATGCACTTGTGGTGGAGTTTCACGCATCTTGCTTCGAACCATCATTTCCTGCAAAAGAGGCAGTGTCAGAGGCTGAGCTGGGCCAAAAAGGTATCACAACACTAGGCACAACTGCTGAAAGCCAGAGCCAAAAAGTAATCAGAACAAATAATCCCCATGAATATCTTACTTACATCAATACGGGGAGGGTCCACTTCACTAAAGTCATTGAGAGGGATAATCCTCGCCTCCGAGTCCTTAATAGAATCAGAACTTACCGTCACCTAGGTTAAGCAAATTCCCATTCTATGGCAGGACCAGAGGCTTCGGATTATGCCCGTTCAAAGCTTGTCGACTACTATCCTTGCCACCTCAACCACTTGCTTAAAATAGAACCTCTTAAAAGTAGAATCCGAGGACCAATCGGCCACAGGCATCAGATCTTCCAACCGTGCCCCTAGGGCAAAAGCTTTGGAAGTCATCGCACCCCTTGCTGAATGAGCACCCAACTGCTTCGTGTCTATACCAGCCTCTTGCATCACCCAACGCATCCATCTGGCGATGGTCGGGGAAGAAACTGCTTTGTACGGCTTGCGTAGCGCAACAAGCAGGTGCCTTTCGCCCAGAGGGCGAGACTCCTCAGTCATTTCTTCGTAAGCACGGAGGCACTGAACCACACACAGCTTCGGGGAGTCAGGAAAAGCTGGGTAAGAAATCACCCTTGTGTTCGACTTCGTCCTTCTGCTCACTGGGAAGGATACCCCTTCCAGGGAAAAAACTCTGGCAGAAACATCCAAGGCTCTTACGTCCGAGACCCGTCTGCATGACACTAGACACAACAACATTGCCAACTTGGCTGTTAACTCCTTACCGGAGAGGAACCTATCTTGTTGCCAAGAGAGAAACAGGTTCAAAACCCTGTTCACTTCCCACAGGACAGAATATCGTGGCTCCGGGGGAAGCAACAGGCGTATTCCCCTAAGGAGCTGGCACACCAAGGGATGTTCGCCAATAGGTGAGCCCTGCACCATCCCATGTCCAGCCGAGATTGCGGATCGGTAGATATTAATCGACCGATAGGCCAAGCCGTCCACTTCCAAACTCGCCAAGAAATTCAGGACATGGACTACATCCGCCCCCACGTAATCGACACCCCGTCGCAGACACCAACAACGCCATTGGTGCCAGGCTGATCGGTATCTCTTTGTTGTGCTGTCCGACCATGCCTCGAAGAGCAAGTCCTCAGCCTTTTCCCGAAAGACCTGGGAGCATCCGACGACGCCGGAGATCCTCCAGGCCATTAGCTTCAGCGTCCAGTCTTGGACTAGGCGATGAGGAACGAGATCCAAACTGAGAAGGATGTGAGGAGAGTGGGGGAGTGGGATTGGAAAATCCCAGGAAAGTTCCAGTAGAACGGAAAACCACACTTGAGACCTCCACTGCGGGGTGACCAACACCACCTCCGCTTGCTGGCTATGCAGGAGCGCCGACACCCTCGTGATCATCGAGAATGGGGGAAAGGCATAGCCCTGCTCCCCCTGCCAGTCCTGGAGGAATGCATCCGTCGCCTCCGCTAGAGGATCTGGCCGCCAACTGAAAAATCTCGGAAGCTGGTGATCTAGCCTTGAGGCAAACAGATCCCTTGAAAACGTACCCCACAACTCCAGCAGGCGGGTGAAGACCTGAGGGTCCAGCTTCCACACGCTGGCAACCAGAAGTCGACGTGAGTGCCAATCGGCCACCTTGTTCTCCCGTCCCAGTAAGTACTCTGCAGTAACCAAAATCTGGTTGTCAAGGCAAAAATGCCAGAAATCCCTGGCTAGGTTTGCCAACATCCTGGACGTGGTCCCACCAAGGTGATTGATGTAATGGACCGCTGAAACGTTGTCCGTCCTGAGAAGGACACATGACTGCACCCTGTCCTTTGTCCAGCACTGAACCACGAAGGAGCCCGCCAGCAACTCTAAGCAGTTGATGTGTAACAACTACTCTTGAGTGGACCAGGCGCCACCGGTGGAAAACTCCCCGCAGCGGGCCCCCCATCCCGAGCGACAGGCGATGGACTCAATAAAAATACCTGGGGCGGACCCGAAAATCGCACGGCCGCTCCAGGCCTCCATGTGCGTAAGCCACCACCCCATTTCATCCCGTACTTCGTCCGATAGGGGAATCAGTTGAGAATATGTCAGTCCCCGACGGAGATGGTAAGCCTTCAGGCGCTGCATGGCCAGGTAGTGCAAGGGCCCGTTAAAAATTGCATGAATGGAAGAAGCGAGCAACCCCACTAGGCGTGTCAGTTGGCGCAAAGAGATCTGACTCTTTGCCAAAGTCTGACGCAACTCGTGTCTGATCTTTGCCATCTTCCTGGCGGGAAGAATCAGGGTAGACGCGACCGAATCGATGTTGAACCCCAAAAACGTAGCGCACTGAACAGGGAGTAGCAGGGACTTCTTTTTGTTGATAACGAAACCCAGACCCTGAAGGAGGTCGACTGCGGTCTGCAACTGGGATGACAACCTCCGAGGACATTGGTATAAAAACAACATGTCGTCCAAGTAGACGATCATCCGCACTCCCCTTGCCCTGAGGAACTCCACAACTGGCCGCAGGACCTTCGTGAAGCACCATGGTGCAGAGGATTGACCGAAAGGGAGTGTGGTGAATTCGTAAACCTGACCTTCCCAGCTGAATTGCAAAAACCGACGATGAGTGGAAATATGGGCACCGTCAGGTATGCGTCTTTCAGGTCTAGACTGACCATCCAATCGTTCGGTCGCAGGACGTCTCGAAGGAGGTGGATGCCATCCATCTTTAAGTGGCGGTACACCAGCCACTCATTGAACTGTTTCAAGTTGATAACTGGGCACCTGCCACCGTCGACCTTGTCGACCAAGAACAGATTGCTGATAAAACCTCCGGAATGCTCTAGCGAATAATAAACCGCCCCTTTTTGGAGGAGGTTTGTATAAATAAACAGGAGTGGTAACCCGTCAACCTTGTTGGGATTGGGGTAGTGAACTATATAAACAAAACAGTATCCCAACTGGTATGATTAGTAGACAGCTAGTGAGGATATGAATACAACATTATCCAAGGAGAAACAAGGAGACTCCATATGATTGTCACGTGTGCTCAAGGCATCATTTTACTCAACATTTTTCAAAGGAGTGGGCCAGTACAATTACAGTTAATATCAGCACTGCAATTTATAATTCAAGAATAATAACCCAAAGTTGTACAAGGTGCACGAGTGAAGAGGTGAATAACACTGCGGCGACACAAGTGACAGAGTGATCAGCGTGGGCGGCGCAAGGTGTTGGTGCATGGATATATACAGTGATTAAAAAACACAGAGTAGTTTCTAAATGATTTAAAAGGGTTATTTTCCGTTTGTCATTCTGTGCAAGAACCACTGTGTGAGGGGCGCCTAGGATCTTGCTGATGAGTTGACGGCATTTCGATCCGTAAGGATTAGGATCATCTTCAGGACTAAGAGGGTTGGTGGCAGTGCGTATATCGCGACTGGTCGGCCGTAGACGGTGAGCCTATCTAGTTGTGCTACTCCACTAAGTATGGAGAAGTGCGGGTGCCTGGTTGGGTCATCCCGTGTTGTAATCGCTAAGGGGTCGATGGTATCTATGTGGGTGCTCCGTGGGCCATGGATCCTACAGAGCGTAGTACCAGAGTTGAGCAATTATATGGGGAACTCCCAATGTCGCGTGGTCCAGAGGTGATGTGATCAGATCCAAGCGTGATCGGCGGGGCGAGGAGAATCAATCTTTCCTTGAGGGCAAGAAGGCACGAATGAATCGCTGTCCGGGCGTTGCTGATTGCGATTATAAATGCCTCTCACGAGATACAGATTGTGGAGCTGGGAGGGAGTCCAGGCAAATGAGGGTGGCCAGAGGTGCACAATGACCGGGCAGAGCCCCAGGGACACACCGGCCCTTCCAATTCTAGGGCAAAAACCACCCGGAACAGTGTCCCTGCTCGCCACACACACGGTGCCAAATTGCGACCCCCACAGGGTGTTCAGGAAGAAGCACTCTACAGACCCCAGAGTGCATACAGGTAAGAAATATGTCGCATACAGACCCCCCCAAGGGCGTAAAATGGGTGGCAGGGGACAGGCAACCTCAAGATAGCAGTTCTGGCTCGAAAAACGCCAAATTTAACGCTTTCAAAGTTGGGCTACCAGCGAGAGGAAATACCGCCCTCTGGCGGCGGGAGGACCACACCACACTCGAAATGGGCACCATACACCATTAGAAGGACCATACACATTAGAAGAAAGCCCATTTGTGAGCACACCTACCAGAGAAGTTGGAGGGACCATAATGTGCCTACCCCAATTGTGCCTACTCAATTCATTATACAGGCAATAGGTAAATAATATAATGGGGATTTATTGAATCCTATCCACAGTCATCTCAACAAGATCAGTACTAACAATGTCACAATACATTTGGGATAAAAGAATAAAAATACTAAATATTATATTTTATTAGTGAATCCAAGTCTACCATTGTTGTCAGATCAGCAAAGCCTGCACACCTTTTGATCTGAGGCAAGATGGCGCCCACGCTAGTGGACGTGTAGGCTGGCCGCTCCTCTACTCACCTGCAGACCCACGATAAGGCTGGGAGAGATGTGGCGAAAGGTGCAGAATCACTCCGATCAGCGCGGAAGATTCCTGGGACCGGGAACCAGTGGACTGTGGTCGCGGCTGGCGGCGTCTCTTGATAACACGCCGGTCGATTGTACCCGCGGCGGTTCTGGGCGTGGATGCCTTCATCGCCCTCCAAGGTTCCAAAGCTACTGCGGCAAGTAGGAGTTGTTGAAACCGGCTGAGCTCGGCTGAATACGGCTGGAGCGATAGGTGCGCTACCGGAGTGCGCCACACTTGGAGAGAGAGAAATAATTCACGAGCAGCCGACTTTCAGAGGACACCGGATAGAAGCAAGGAGAGAGTGCAAAGTGCTGTAATGCCGCCCAAAAATACAAGGGGGAAGCCGCGGCTGCACGAGGAGGAAGGAGAGAGCAGTTTCCCCACTGAGGTGAGCAGAAATGCGACGCCCTCCATACAAATACCTGCTAAAAACTCTAAAGGTCTCCCTGACTTAACTAAACAAAAGGGAGCAGGTGCAGACAAAAACAAAGTGATACCGGCAATATTTGCAGCTGCTGCACAGGGGAAAGAGAAATCAAAGGGGGGGCCTGCAAAGGGGGTGACAGTGGCTTCTTCCTCTAATAATATTTTGAATACCGAAGAAACTCAACAAAATGTCGAGGGTCTTCCAGCTAAAAATGGAGCACTCCCGATTCCTGGAACGGGCAGTGGGGGCGAAGAGCTACCTATACAACATGATGCGGACTCAGGCAACTTTTACTCTATGTCGGAACCATCTTTACCCTCATCCTGTGAGGATCTAGTTGCTCAATACGCTCTGCATATGAGCTTGGAAGGGGGTAGTCCAGCCAGTAGTATCTGCTTGGATGATTCGGTAGATATTACTGACAACAGTCCATCTACTGTACGTAGAATAATGACAAAACCCCCAGTAAACACGGGTGAAGATGGTATAGAACCTCAGGAGGACTCTTCCAAAGTTACAAACGGCGACATCACTTTAGCATTGATTTATGAGTCCATAATGTCACTTTGTGATGAGACTAGAGAAGAAAGTCAAAGGGTCCAAACTCTTTGCCGCAAGCTTCAGAACTCGGTCCGGCGGATTGCGAAATCTCAGGCGGATTCTGCATCTAGGTTCAACGAGGTGGAGGCTCGTATTTCCAATCTAGAAGACATGGCTGACCAACAGAAAGGGGTGACAGAGACTTTACAGGGAATAAAAGAGGACTCTCTATGGAAACTGGCAGATTTTGAAAATAGAGCTCGCCGTAATAATCTGAGGGTTCTCCAAGTGCCAGAAGGCAAAGAGGGTCAGTTTGTAGTAGATTTATTTAAGAGCACCTTCCCGGAGCTAAGTAAATGGGACTGGGATAGAGAAATTGAAAGGGTACACCGTTTTCCCTTTAACAAACCGGGTCCTGTCAACAGCAATTCAGGCGAGAGAAATGCGAACAGACCTAGGGTGTTGTTAATATCTTTCAACAGCTTCTTAGCCCGGGAGGACATTTATAGACTTGCCAGACCAGATAAGCAGAGACCTGGCCCCGGTTTTTTGTTACCCCGGACGTTTGTAAACACACTATGGAACTTCGCTGGCAGCTTCGTCAATTAATAACCCCGCTGCAAGTTAAAGGAGCACAAGCGTATCTTCTGAATCCTGCAAAACTGAAGATCATTTATAAGGAACGCACACACTATTTCACTAACATAGGGTCGGTTAAGGGATTTCTGAATAATATGCAGAACTGAGAAACTTTGTGCTAATTTTGTAAAAAGGAGACTGGACCTTACTGGACCTTACTGCGGACCTTAATATTTTGGTATACTTGTAATGGAATTAGGCATCTAATCTTCCAGGTTCTGTGTAATTGGTGTGGCCTGTTTTTTTTTTACTTTTTAGCTCCGCTTCATTTTCTTTTCTTGTTTTAAGGATGAATTCTGGATTGGAAAGAGGGGTCTCCAATTAACAATTAATGATATCTTGCATATGCCGCTTCTCCTGTAGTAAGGAGATTCAATGCAACAAAGGGCCTGTGGGTGGGTATGGGGAAACTGCCAGCTGGCATCTGTGGGACTATCAGTCCTAAAGCCTCGTTATTGGGGAGGGGTGGGGGGGTCAGGGGGGTTTGGGGATTTGTGGGTGTAAGGGCAGTAGGGGGGGTGTTGGTGGTGGGGTAAAAGGAGGAACAAAATCCACACTTTCAGACAAAAAAAATCATGATAAAATGGAAAGAGAGTTAAAAGGAAGCTTGGAATGCAGGTGGAAAGAAGGTATTTTCCCTGTAGGGGTAATGGCTGAGTTTATTTCTGTTAAATACCATTGGGGAACTTTTCCGGGGATAAATGAATGCTAGAGATATACGAATATGCTCTTTAAATGTTTCTGGCTTAAATTACTTTAATAAAAGGAGGAGGGTAGCTACTGAGCTCTGACATGTTTCCCCGGACATTGTTTGCATTCAAGAAATCCATCTTCCATGGAATAAGCATCATTTGCTAGTAGAATTGGGCTTCTCTGTCTTAGTCTCCTCTCATCAAACAGGTATGAAGCGAGGAGTGGCTATCTTAGCTAAAAAGAATTTGTTTAATGTACGGCGGAAGCTCACAGATAATACAGGGCGTTGGGCGATAGTTGAAGGCATTGGGCGGATTGGGGCTTTTACTTTATGTAACATATACGGGTCTAACTTAGATGCGCCTGCTATATTGGAAGAGCTCCACATGGAGCTGGCTACCTGGTCCACCCCATTAAATATATGTGGGGACATGAATATTAATCTAACGTGCCAGGATTTTGTTGGGGAAATAAAAGGATATAAAGGTCGGAAACCTCCGGTGTGTAGGGTTCTCTTCAATATTTTAAAGGATTATGGTTTGATGGATGTTTGGAGCACTCTATCCCCTGCAGATCCTGGATTTACTTTTTATTCCCACCCCCATAAAAAAAAGTGAGGCTCGACTATTTTTTCTTGGGTACCCCGTACTTAGCTAAAGTTAAAATACAGACTTATCCTAATGTAGCTTCAGATCATTCACCTATTGTTCTAACACTTTTTGGCTGGGGATCACTGGGCAACATTAGAAAATTTTTCTTTGACCGGAAACTATGTTTGAATGACAACTTAATAGCACATATGGGAGGGTGGATAAAGTAATTTCTTTATCATAATCGGGATTCTGCAGATATCAGTATTGTATGGGACACTTTCAAATCCTGCTTCAGGGGTGAGGTCTTAAGCTTTGGGGTAACTCTGCAAAAAAAATTAAAGTTAGAAATGGAGATGTATTATCTGGAATTGCAATGTGCTGAGGAGAATTTGACGCGGGGAATAGCTACCCATGGCAATACGGACGTTTTAGAAGATGAGGTGGCTAGAAAAAGGGCGAAAATATTGGGTGTATGGGACAGTGAAAGCACGAGAAAATATTTAACACACAGGAAAATCTGTCATGAGTATGGGGAAGCAGTAGAAAGACCCTTAGCCCTTAAATTGCGAATGAATGAAGTAAGCCGAAACATTAAAGCATTAAAAGACAACATTGGGGTTTTAAGGTCGGACCCAAAGGAGATTCTGGCCATTTTCAATGAATTCTATTCTAACTTATACACTACGGAGCAAAGTATGACTGTGGAATTAAACTTAACTTCATTTGGTGAGCTTCTCAAACTAGACTCTGGAGCGGCTGATATGCTAGATGCCTCGATAATGCTGGAGGAGCTAACCAATGCAGTAAAAACATTGGCAATGGGGAAGGCAGCTGGGCCGGACCAGCTACCGGGGGAGATCTATAAAGTCTTTTTTGATGAGTTAAAAGAAATGATGTTGGCTACTTTAAGAGCGGCTCAAATTGGGGTACCACCTAAGACTTGGAATGATGCTACAATTGTAGTTTTCAGCAAAAAGGGTAAAGATGTAGAACTCCCTGGCTCATACCGACCTATTTCACTTTTAAATTGCGACGGAAAAATATACTCCAAGATCTTAGCCAATCGCCTTTCTAAAGTAATTTCTTCTTTAGTTTCCCAAAACCAACACGGCTTTATACCTGGTCGGGGGACAGTGAAACATATTAATAAAGTTATTACTTTATTTGACATTGCAGAAGTAGAGAGACGTAGATTAGGGCTGATTCTGCTAGACGCAGAAAAAGCGTTCAACCGCGTTGAATGGCAATACTTATGGTTACTAATGGAGAGCATGGGATTCCGGCGAAAGTTTTTGATTGCTTTGCGAGCTTTATATGAGTCACCGACAGCTAGAATAGTATCAATGGGATCAACCTCAGAAATAGTGCAGATTACTAGAGGTACAAGGCAGTGGTGCCCCTGCTCTCCCCTACTTTTTGCATTATAGATCAACCCTTTTATTTTAATGCTCTCTAGAAGTAGGTTTAATAAACCTTTTGTTGTACATAGTATTCCCCATATAGTTTTTGCATATGCGGATGATATTGCGATAACATCTGAGGATCCTGCCTCCGCATTGACTGAGATCGAACGGTTAGCCGAGAAATTTGGCCTTATCTCCGGTTATAAGTTAAATGCCATGAAGACGCAGCTTGTGTGCACTGACACTGCGAGATTTGATGACACAAGAGTTGTAGTGGAAGCGACATATTTGGGTGTTAAGATACGGGCATCAATGTCTGCGGTAGTGGAGGCAAACTGGGTATCATTATATAGCAATATAGCAGAATCTTTGGAGAGGTGGGGGAGACTGCACTTTACTTTAATTGGCCGAACGAACATTTTAAAAATGGATATACTACCACGGGTGCTATATCTTTTTAGAGCAATGCCATTAGAAATATCGGGAGCTCAACTACAGAAGCTACAGGCTCTATGTTCTAGATTCTTATGGGCTCCTGGGAAGCCCCGAAGAGCCATGAGATTCATGACATTATCAAGAGAGAGGGGTGGCCTAGGAGTACCGGACTTTACCCTATATTATTATGTTTGTTTTCTTCAAAAAATGGTTGTTTTATTAGGAGGAACTGACGAGGGTAATGCAACAACATTAAGACTCAGCAGCTCTATATTTCATTTAACCCTAGGAATAGAAGCTTATCGTAGTTTATTCAGGGAAATTGATTGGAGCTATTTTAAAAGAACCAAGTTCAAGACCATAGATGCAGCACTCAAAGTATGAAAGAAAGTGCGTAAACTGATCTATTTAGGAGCTCTTTCTTAATATACTCCGATGAACGCGACAAAACTGCTTCAATCTATATTTGGTGACAGGACGGCGAGGGCTTGGCAAGAAAAAGGCATTGGGCTATTGGGCGACTTGTATGATCAGAGGGGGATTATTAAACATTTTGAGGAGTTAGCAAAGGTTTATAATTTACCAGAGTCTCAGTTTTTTAAATTTGTACAAATACTTGATTTTCTGTTAAAGCGGAAACTGAACTTAATTTCTAACCCCCTGATTGAGGCTCTAATGGTTCAGAGCAAGATTGGCGCATTGTACAAGATTTTAAGTGCTGGTAAGAAGGACGATTTGGAAAAGCAAACTTTACAATAGGCAGAGATATTAGGAGAAAGTGAATCTGACATATTTTTGGATGAAGCAATTATTAGATCTAATGAAGTTCTTATGTCAGCGAACTTAAAAGTAAACATTTTTAAAACTATATTTAGATTATATTATACGCCAGCGTGCATGAAGAAATGGGGTAATCAATACAATGGCAAATGTTTCCGCTGTGGAGCGGGCAATGCAGATATGGAACACATTTTTTTCAGTTGTGCTAAATTAAACTTGTTTTTGCGAGATATCGAGCGTTTTCTATCCAATATATTAGGGGATCCACTCTGTATTACTCCCGCTCTGATGCTCCTAGGGATGGTGCAGTTAGTCTCAAAGGGGTCTATTATGTATAAACATAGATTATTATTATTCGTTGCAATGACTGTGTCTCGTCTCTGCATTGCGGGGGATTGTCAAGTCAAGTCAAATGATCTTTATTCGGATTAACAATATCCATAAAAGTACATACAAATAAAATACAATTTAAAACAGTTTACAAGCGAATAAGTTGACTGTGTCTCGTCTCTGCATTGCGGGGGATTGGTTATGTCCTGAACCACCAAGGTTTGAGGTTTGGAGGGCGAAAATGTACAGACTAGCCAGTTTGGAATTCAGTTTATACTCATTAAAGGGGTCAAGGAAACGAAAACTGGGGCTCATGATATGGAATCTTTTTTTTAATTATATGAATGATTAATGATGTGATTAAGTAGTACGTATTATATATAGATGAGGAGATTCTGAGTATTAACTGGTTATTGTTTCTTATTGGGGTATGTTGCGGATGGATTTACCGCATGATTAATTGTGGCTTTTTTTTTTATTCTTCGCTTATTAATTCATGACTCTTAATTTAGATTTTTTTTTACATTTCATAGTGCCCTTGTATAGAGGATAGGATATGGGAATAATCATATATGTATATTTGCCTGTATTAACTCTCTCAGACATTCAGCCCCTGTACTTGATTTACTACATTCTTTTGTTTTTATCTGTATACTCTGCTATACTAGGTGTCTGAAAACGTGGAAATAAAATAAATAATAAAAAAAAGCCTGCACACCTTTTTACAAGCCAAGAATGGCCTCTACCTTTTCAGCTGGGATGTCCTTTGGATTAAGACTGCTCCCAGTTCTCTAGATAGCCTTTCTTCCTCTCCTTAGGAGAGACAGGGTTATATTGTACTTTCTCATGGTAATGGCTGTTTCCTATTTGCATGGCATGAAAATCCATTGTTTGGTGTATGTACCTGGCAACCTGTCTTTGCAGTTTTATATAGGGCACACTTGAGCCAAAGCTATCAGAGCTCTTTACATGAACACCAGTTGCATTACAGAGGGACACATTCATTTTTTTAAGGCACAGGGAGATTAAGTGAATAAATGTAGCACTATCATATTGTTATGAAATTTGCACACATTCAAATCTCCTTAGGCCTTCAAGACTTGTACCCCAAGAGGCAGTTAGTATGGTCCTTTAGTGAGGCACTATACTATATAACATGAGTTTTCATCTATCAAGCAAAGATGAAGTAATAAGGGGCATCATGAGGAAAGAAATCCCTCCAGAGATTGCATTATTAAGCCTGCCATAAAAAGCACCAAACCCTCATCCTGCTTATCTGATCCCATCCCTCCCACTTTTGCTAAACAACAAGCAAATTCTCTCTCACAAAGGACATTGTGAGACACACAATCACAGGGGTTTGTTTTCTAATTATCTTGTCTCTGACCTGTGCCAGAAAAGTCATGTGACCCTGAGGTATATATCTTCCTTCTTAGAATGAGCCAAGAGTAGAAAAAATAATTTGGGTTAAAGCTCTCATGCAAGTTAGTGGCTTGGGCACAGTTTCACTTTTTTTTAGTTTTGTCCTTTATTTATTTGTTTAAGAAAGATGTATGTGCCCCTTACCCTGTTCAAGGACACTACATAACAATTTAAACAGTAAGATTCTTTTTGTCCTTTGAACACCCCAAATTACGATGATGGTTGAGAATAGCCAAAGAAGATTCGTAAATGTGATCAACATGAATTTTATTTTTATAGTGGTTTGTGTAAATGTGGTTTCCTGAATTCTTAAAGGCTGACATAAGCGTTTTTGTAAACAAGGGACAAAGTAGTAGGCCTGGCCTGAGTTTGCGAAGTGACCAAAAAACTCCACACTCTCTACGGACTTCCGCAAGCGATGGAGTGAGGTAAGTTGCACTGCTGATTTTTAGCTCAAGAGAGTGCAGCGTCCTTCTGCCACTTGAGATGTTCTACTCGAGGGGCAGCTTCCTCTACGCAAGTGGCAGGTTTCTCAACATGAGCAGTAATGACCTACCATGACCGCTCGCAATGAGAAACCTCACCAGGAGATAGTCTAGCATTGGATTTTCCTAGCTCGTGCTTGCTAACTCAATATTGGCGAGCCGTGAGAGAGGAAAGAGTCTGCTGCAAGCCACTATGCTGAGTTTTTAGCAGCTCTGCGGCCCATGCGGAGTGCAGAGATAGAACAAAGTCCACAAACTCCTCAAGGGTAGCAGAGTTTACCACCCACGCCTACAAATTAGTCTAATGAACAAAATTGTTTTTTTCATATTGCTTCCCTTGCACAGATCTGAGCCAAGCGAATTAATAGACAAATACCAGTGGGTCTCTGTGTTTCAAACTTTTGAATGTGATTGAAGAAGCATGTTCCATCCAAATCCTAAATTCTGCATAGAAAAACCTTCCTGAGAGTGATTTTTCAAGAGTGACGCATTGTGATGCAACATGCCCCACACCTACTTAGTTTTGAAACTCTATCTTGAAGGATTACGCCAGTCATGTATCCAAGAATATATGAGAGTTATCATTAAAGACAAGAGATATTTAATTTATTTCTTCTTTTTATTTACTGCCAAGGGCCCTTAAATTAAATTAAATTACATAAAATAATGTACAATGTTCACATTCCGAGAGTCTGCACAAGAGCAATACAAACATGTTAAACAGTAAGATTTACATTACAAATAGTAAGCAACTTAAAATTCACCATGGCTGTACAATGACTAATGAACAACTGCTTAATATTGCTCAAGTTGTTATGAACCAATGTGTCATGGATGATATCGGTGAATGATTTGATGAAGGAGCACCAGACCAGGGGAAGTAGTACTTCGTTGTCATTCGAAGTGATCCTCAGCCATACTCCTGAGATGCGGTTGTCCTCCTTCGCCAAATCACAAAAGTAAAATCTTCATGTTTCTCTATGGCTGGTGAAGCTTTACTGTTCAACGATTTCTAATGGGTCTCTGGATGTCCTCTGGTGGGATATTGTGTTTTAGCACTGAATGTTTATCAGAAAGGGAGATGGTTATGGATCCTCAATACATTTTGTCAGTGATATCAGTCCCAGTGGTCAGAATTAAAGGCCAAAGAAATGGTAAGTAGGCTGAATCCTGAAAGTTGTAAAAGTACAAGGTCCGATAGGTCAAGTAGGCAATTGCCCATCCTCACAGTCCAGCAAGCAATGGAGGCACCAGGAGCTCATGAAATATATTTTGCTCTGTTTCCAACTTTGGCTTGCAAAGAATTTGAATAACTTTATCAAGGTGACGGGGGATCCAGCACTGAAGAGATTGTGACCCTTCAAACACGACAAGAGGTAAGGCAGTTTATAAAAATGTGCTGCCATACAATGTTATTTTCTCCAATGTCACACCCTCTCCTACACAGGAGTTACTCCACAGAAATCAAAGGCTCTTTGTAATCCATAAAAAGGCATTCAGTGTTTTGGAATCATACAGATTATTTTTAACAATGTGAAACAGGCCTGATAAATGTCAGTTTTAGGGGTCGATTACGATCTCGGTCGAAATAGAGGCTTTCTGACCGAGATGGTTGGTTTCACTTCTGACCGCCTAATTACAATTTTGGTTGTCGGAAGTGAAACTGGCCAGTCACTCCAGCTGGCTTTCATCAGGCTCAAGGAGCCCGTCTGCCTGTCGGAGACTGGCCCGTAATCCATATGGACGCCTTTTTTACCGTCCATATTATGATTAGGGTTCCCTGTTTTCCGCTTTGTCTTTAACAGATAAACACAGACAGAAAACACCGTTTCTCCTGTCTGTATTTATTTTTGAAAGTGGAAAAATACAGATAATTTAGCTTCTTTTGAGTGATTCATCATGCTGAGATTAATCACTTTCAGGCCAGTAGCTGTACATATTGAAAGCAAGGGGAGCTACAAAACTCAATGATATGTCCTTAAATTACTGCATATCTCAACATGTATATGTGTTATTACACTATTTCTTTAATGTGTTTAATGTGGGTTTATTATATTTATATTTTTTACTGTGTAATGTGCTAAAACCTGACAGGCATTTAAGTATGAGTCCACATTTATCCGTTAAATGAATGCAGAAATATACGAGTTATCACCTCATCTGTTTACACAACACAAAATAAATATGGATAAATACCAATAAGTTGGCCCAAAAATAAATATGGACAAATACAGAGGGAAATGTTAAAAAAATAAATACCATAACACCCGGAGACCTAATTATGATGTACGGTTTCCGGGGCAGACTTTCCATGCCAGAAAGCCTGTTGAAAAGTGTGTTTGGGGGCCTCTAGCAGGGCCCCTTCTGTTTGCGGCCTCTGGTTGGGGTGCTAGGGGGCACGTTGATCCCAGCATTGTGTTGCAGGCACCTTGAGGTGCCTGCCACGTGCTGCAGGGAGGAACACAGCCTCCCATTTCCCTATGGGAGCTTGTGCTATAGCTGATTTATAGCCACAACACATGCTCCCATAGGGAAATGTAAGTATGTGATCGCACCATGTGTGGTTGCATCATAATTAGGCGGTCAGGACTACCAACCAGAGGTCGGACGGTCGATGTTTCCACAGCAGTGTTGGGCGGACTCAAGGGGGCAGATAACGATGCTTACTCATGGGCCCCCCCTTTGCATCTGAACCACATTTGCAGAATTATTTTGCTCTTCTGTGGCAATCACAAAGCATCCATTGGGGGATTACAGCCAAGCTCTTGGCCCAAAATAGAGGTGTTTCTTTTATGATGACGAGTGCTTTGGACAACCCTACCCCAAATTCTCTCCTCCTCCAGCACCAATGTGATGTGATCGCTCAGTCTCGCCTGGTCCATTGTTGGTTACATATTTCCCTAGGCTCTTGAAAACCTATGTATTTCATTCCTTTTGAACACTCATAACTGTAATGTAATTTAAAACAGTAACCAAACGCCTTATATTAGAAGTGGGTCAGGAATTATGAGACTAAGAAGGGCCAATTGTACTCTTGAACGTCTAGTACAAGAATATCGTGGCACAGTAATACTGTGGACAAAATATCGAAGGGTAAATGCATAATGGGACATATACATTTGCCATTCTTAACTCCAAATAAATAAAGATATATGTATATGTATTTTGGTACACATATGTTGAATTATGTACAGAAAATCTATACATACTTACCTTTTGATATTTTGTCTTACACTTTTTTTATCAATGATATTAGTGTCCCACAATATTGTTATTCATGAGACACATTTGGAAGGCCAAATTATGGAACACAGTGAAAACCATGCAGCATAATGTAGTACATTCTGTGACAACACTATTTTGCTGTTTTATCAAATATTAATGCTGTTCTCGCAAAAAATGTTTTGCCTCTCTAGTACCAGTATAACACATGGGTGATATATTCAGGTGAGTAGTTAATGTTTGCCACAGCGCAACACCATGTGTAATTTTTGATTCTTCTAAACTAGCAATACATTTATTTGTAAAAAACTGTAAGCTATGTAGCATAGAGTGGATTGTTTGGCAAGTATAGTAAAATCATTACTGTATGGAAGAAGTGCCTGGAGACCCTCAAGGGTGACAAGCAGCTCTACAAACCCACCTTACATTTTCATTACATTCCAGTGACTCCCATTGATAAGTAATGGTTTGTTGTGTGATCCTTTCAGTCTGATAGTACTCACTCTCTCACTCACATTGACAGAAAAAAAGCATCAAAATCTTACCTCACCCTACTTAGAAAGTATGAACTCGCACAATCTGAGAGTGCTTTTCATCATTTTGATCATGTCCTCCAGCTGGTAGATTGAGAGAATGGAAACAAGAAGGCTATTTAGACATGACAACATGTATAACAGTTGACTTATTTTTCTCAAAAAGGCAAACTGTGGGAATTGCCAGTAACTGGTTGACCCCAAGGAATAGGAGCTTTTTTCTCCATTGATTCAAGCCAAGGCCAGCCAAATACTTTGTTTAGTCTAGAAGTGAGGATAGAAAAAGCTAAATTTGCTCCTAGGGTGAAAGGGAATATTTAGGCCCATACATCCTTGCTCGGCCACAAATTGGATCAACCCCAGTGTGTTTTGTTTCGCCGAAGAGGTTAGTCTAATAGTGAGACGAGTGATTGTTTTAATAAATCTCTTTTTCCTTCAGGAGATAAATTCCACCTCTGTACATTTACACTGTGCACTAAGACCAGCTTTGAAGTTAAGAAATCAGCTCTAGCTCTCTAAGGGTACCAGTGGATGAGAGACAGATTGAGTTGCTACACCATTCACTCCTTGTTAATAACGTAAAGAATTCCTTTTATTTCTGAGAATGAAGTGTAGTTTCCATGGGCAGTTATTCGTGTGATATCATTTGGATGTACTTTGTTTGTGAAGATGGTATGGAAGAAACAGAATTTTAGAGAGAAGACACATGAACATGATGGTATGGTATTTTAAAGAAAACTCACATGTTTGTCAGGTGCAAAGTTGGGGATGTGGAAGTCATCCCTGTATTCTGGGGGTGTTACTTCTTCAAGCAGATTATATGGATCCTGAAAATATAATAAAAAAGATCAGCATTACCAAGACTGTTGTAGACAAATATAGACTGTCATGAGTCTTGAAGATGAAAGTCATGAAAGGCTGCACACCTCAAGCAAATAATAAACATATGTACAAGAAACAACATACTATGCTCACTCCTATTTTGGCATTTCACATCCTTAGCACCTTGAACTCATGACCTAAAAGCAGAACATATGTGTGAGTGAAATATTACTTTTGTGAGTAATGGATCAAAGATGTAGTAACAGTGAATAATAGTGATTTGGCAGTGTATAAGTATGCTGCTACCATAAGTGCTCACTCTGCTCTTTACCTAAGAAATCTTGTATGGCTCTTTCTAAACAATACAGTTTCTACCTTATCTGATAAATACCATCCTGGCTCCCAAAGGGCTCGCCTACCATTGACAGATCACTCACCTCCAATACATTGTAAAGAGATCAAGAAAGAAATTACTGGGGGGTGTGACCAAGCAGCCTAAGATGGTAGCCGCATTTTAAGCGAGCTACATGCCAGCTCATAGAATCCTGCTGAATCCGAACCTTAGGTGACCTATTTTCAGTTGCAGGCACCCGTGCAGTGGCAATATAATCATCCCCTTTGGCTCACCCAAACCTATCCAGGGAGCCCTGGATGAGAGAGCCAATTTCTGTGGTCGACATGGAATCTTTAATATATTGTCTGATTTTTGGGAATTTTTAATAACATCACATGAAAGTATTAAATCCTCAGAGGTCCCTATCTTGGCCCATAGAAGAAAAGGGGCACTGCCTATACGGACTTCCATAAATTCTAGTTATGTTCTGTATGGCAAAGGAGGTAGGAACACTTTTTGGGAGCATCAGTAATCTTTCCATGAATTTATTTTCAATTACTGCAAGCTGTTGGCTTTTAGCGTAGCCCCAAACCCCAGCTCCATACCTGGCAATAGAGAGACATTTGGCTATAAAGGGTAATTAGTTCCTTCACAGACTTGTGTCCCAATTTAGAAGCAAAACAGAATAGTGCATCCATCACCCTACTTGTCTGCTGTGCTCTTAAGGTAAAAAAGAGGTTCCCATCTCAACAGTTTGCTAAAAAGACTGCCCAAGTATGAGAATTTACTGAACTTTTCTGTGTAATGTGCTATAACCTGACAGGCATCTAAGTATGTGTTTTTTCCCCTTTACTGCCATATCTTACTATGATTGTGGTACCGGAGTGACGCCTGCGGAGTAGGGTTACTAACGCTTTTTCCACACCCATACCTTCCAACATAGCCCATAATTTATCAGTGTCAAAAGCTCTAGATAGGTTAATGAAGGCCAGATGGATAGAATCTTAAAGGACCTTCTGTGCTTATTAATGATTAGAGATACATTAAGACATTGTTCAGTTGTACCCCGCCCTCTCCTAAAACCATATTGAGTATTTTACATAATCCATTTTTCTGATGCCCAATCTTTCAAGTGTGCAAGGAGGACTCTGCCCAAAACCTTATCCCTGGCATCTATCAACGAAAGGGGCCTTTGGCACCTTTCTTTAAAGACTGAAACCACGCGGCCACTGATCTAGATCAAGCTATCTTAGTTACCCTAAATTCCATAGCCCCAAAGAAGGCAACCAAAAGTCCCAATAAACTATCCCCTTGGTTTACGCCGAACTTAAAAATAGTCAAAAAGGCATCAAGAACAGCCGAGCGCCAGTGGCGAAAAGCTAAAAACTTATCGGACAAACAAATATACAAGGCTCTACATAAAGACTACATGGACCAAATAGCAGCTGCAAAAAAAGCCTATCTTGGAACCAGAATAAGCCAGGCTAGGAACTCACACAAAGAACTTTACTCAATTGTAAAGGAATTCACCAAACCTTCCTCATGCCAACCCCCAAGCTTAGAATCCCAAGAGTGGGCAAATACCCTATCCTCCTATTTTAAGGACAAAATAGACGGTATTCACAAACTCTTCCCCACACAGATCACACCTGACTTAAGTGATGCTCCAACCACCCTATCACACAAACAACACACAGTCCCGAAAAATGTGCTACAAGAATTCCGGACTTTCTCTGAGGAAGAGGTAATTAACATCATCAAGAAAACAAAGTCAGGTTCGCCTGCCGACCCAGCATCTGCCCAGATTCTGGCCAAAATAGCCCCGACCATTATCACGGAAAACACGGCTACACTAAATCTTTCATTAACCCAAGCCATTTTTCCAACAATCTGGAAAGAAGCAATAATCGGGCCAATAATAAAAAAAACTATGGACAACCCCTAAATTACCGCCCCATCTCTCTCCTACCCTTCTTTGGGAAAATCATGGAATCACATATAAACAAGCAGTTAATCAAGTATCTGGAAGATAACGGGCTGCTGGACACATCTCAGTCGGGCTTTAGAGCATCCCACAGCACTGAGACAGCCTTACTCGAGGTAACAGATAACATCCGCATGACTCTAGATACTAGCCAATCTGCCATCCTGGTATTACTCGATCTGTCGGCAGCCTTCGACACCATCTCACACAGCATTCTTCTAGAACGCCTGGCTGAGATTGGTGTCGAGGGCCCTGCCTTGCTATGGATTCAAAGCTACCTAACCGGCAGGAAATCTAAGGTCAAAACAGGAACTTTTAACTCAACCTGTGTAAATAATGACAAGGTTGTCCCCCAGGGGTCAATATTAAGCCCCACTCTGTTTAATGTGTATCTAACCCCCCTGGCCAAGGTGATTAGAGCTCACGGGTTCGATACAGTTTCGTACGCTGACGACACCCAGCTCTTAATCACCTTAGGACCAAACCCTACCGAAACAAAGTTCAGATTCAAACAATGCATGATTTCCATAAAAAACTGGATGTCAAACAACTATTTAATGCTAAACGTAGGGAAGACTGAAATAATGTTATTCGGCAACGCGAATAAACATTGGACAGATGAATGGTGGCCAACTGAACTAGGCCCCTGCCCGGCACCAAAGAACTCAGTAAGGAACTTGGGAATTACCATGGATGATAAACTATCCATGGCCCCACAGATAAATAAGATAGTCCACACCAGTGTAGGAATGATGCGTAGCCTTAGAAAAGTTTTTAAATGGATACCCCAGTCATCCCGCAAACCTCTAGTGCAGTGTCTAATTGTGAGCCGACTGGATTACGGAAACGCACTATTAGCTGACATCAATGAGAGCTCCCTGACCAAACTCCAGACTCTTCAAAACACTGCAGCCAGACTAGTTCTGGACCTTCCGCCCCGCACTCCCTCGGCCCCCTGTCTGAAGCAGCTAAACTGGCTACCCATAAGGAAACGTATTAAATTCAAAATCTGCTGCTTGGTCCATAAATCTATAAACGCCCAGGGACCAAAATATTTGGAAAAAAACTCAAGAAATATTGCCCAACCAGAACCCTCCGATCCTCGGACAAACATCTGCTAACAGTTCCAAAAGTTCGAACGGTCAAATACGGGGACAGATGTTTTTCAAAAATCGGCCCAGCAACATGGAACACCTTACCCCTATCTATCAGGGCCGATATTAACCACAAATCATTCCATAAGAACCTGAAAACATGGCTCTTCTAGACCTTCTAACTACATCCCCTCTATATCTCGGAATTTCTGTAAGCGCTATGAGACCTATTGGTGATATATGCGCTATACAAAATCAAATACAATACAATACAATACATACTGTTGCTTCCTTCCATGATGAGGTTGTATAGCCCTCTTCAAAATGGTGGCATTGACACAGCTGTTGTATGTTTTGCCACACTACCTCCAGAAAATCCTTACCCATTGGTTTACAACCCTACAGTCCAACATCAATAGCTACAAGTAGGGAGGACCGGTGCCATGAATCTCTCATAAGGAGTGCATTCAATGCTTTGTGATAGCAGACTAGGGGCAGTAGACATCAGACTATAATACTGGGAAGCTCACCTGCTGGCGGTTAATGACTGAATCTTTTGGGACCAGGGGAACCCAGCCACGAAACTCAAGCAGACTCCCTTTACCGGGTAAGCACCAGGGTTTTGGCTGTATGGGGAGTTTCTCCTGCCCACTCTTCCAGCCATTTTAGCCGTTCCAGCCATTCCATTGATTAACTGGAGGTTGCCCACGAGGAATGAGCTGTTGTGCATGGGTACATGCCCAACGGAAACAGTAGGGCTCCAGGGCACAGAGGTACATTTGGGATCTGTAAATTGGGAGACATCTGGCAGACATACCATGTGATGTTCTACGACCAACTTGAAGAGGATTTACAGAGATCCCAGTTGTTTATTTACTTACTGTGCGGACATGCACTTATTAGGCACACAGGCCACATAACAGCGCTCACAAGAGTACAGCCCATTATAAATCTGACTCATGATGTTAGCTATTGGTAGGAAGGGCAGATCTTGCTTATACAGAATTCTGGTGCTAAATGTCCCAGACCTGCAAAACAAATTGCAGGAAAGATGGCAGACCTTGTACGACGACAATGGATTAAGGCAAACAATGGCAGCCCGAAAATGGGTAATATTGCCTCGCCTGAGATTAGACCTGGTTAAAGAATATATTAAACCCCTGATAGGCTAGGGATGATGGGGAGGGACAGCTGCCCTGAATATTTTCGTTGTGGACAGGCCAGAAGCTCCTTCATGCATGTGGTATGGAAATGCCAGGTGATTCAGGTGTATTGTATCCTGCTTTACCCTAACCTACAAACGGTATGCCGATTTCTGATAGAACACAATCCCATGTTGGCTATCATGGAAGAATTTCTGGGATGGGACGGGTAAGGGGACAAAAACTGATGATTGGGATCGGTTGTGTTTTGGCTAGACATCACAAAGCAGGCCATTGGAGATGCAGGCCCCCCCCATCTAAAAATGGCCAAGAGGGATAGTATAACTGCTCTTTAGCTGAGGAAGCAGTTTACAGATCCAGAGGGTCACCACCAAAGTATGATAGGATCTGGGGACAGTGGAAAGTGCAGCACAAAGCACCCAGAGTTGGCCACCCATAGGAAGTTCTTGGTGGAAAGTGCACAGTTGTCCATGGCACATATCCATCTATAGTGCACCGAATTGGTAGCAGCAGACTTAACCGTCGTTTACCTCATGGTATTCAAGAACTAAATGGGATGCTGCACAAGGGGAGCATGGGATGGAGTGATATGCAGTGATTCAGTATTATGATCTCAAATGTGTTGAAAACTCAATAAAAAGAATTTAAAAAAAAGAAATTACTATCCAGCTACAGGAAATATGAACAAGAATTTCCTCAAGCGCAATAACTGCTCTTGAACCAGGGTGAAATTGCAGCAATGAAACTCAACCAATCTGTTCACTTCGCTGTCAAAGCAGACCCTGCAGTTGTGCCAGCTTGACTTTTCCACAACTTTTTATATTATTGACTGAAGTCCTTCAAACTAGCATGGGATTTTCAGGCTGGCAGAAATCCCTCAATATGGTGAGCTGTATGGCTGCCAGGTCAGTGGAGTACATGCTTCCACTGCCCTGACCAAACGGATATCATTATTTGATGGGCTGGCCCATCCATCAACGCTCCAATATTTCTGAAGTTCAGATTATAGAAATATCTATGTATACATACATGCAATACCAGTGTAGTGTGTTAGAGAATCTAGCAAGAGCTGGGACTGCTGTTGTGACTGACATAATCTAAAAGAATCATGTTACATTTTTCTGGTTCGACAACTATTGGTTGAAGTAGACACCTTTCTTCCCACTTTTTTGGTGCTTTTGCATTTCTCTAAACTATTCATCTAATCTCAGCCTTTCATTGTCTTGCTTTTGTTAGCCACTGATCATCTTAATCACCATTGTCATACCCCCAGCCAATGAGCAGAGACCTTCAAGTATATTAGCTTGCATGATTTTACAATAGGTCTCAACTTTGCAAGGGTTAGAGCTATAGACGTTGTAAATGACAATGTTTTTTGGTTTGGAGTGTAGTGGGTGTATGAGGTGTGGAGTGGAATTATGTCAGTTGTATTCAAGTTGTTAGTTGTGAAATTGTGTGGGGTGGAATTATGTGGTGTATTTGTGTAGTGGAATTGCGTGGCATCGTGAATAGATAGGGGTGAGAGCTGCACAAAATAGATAGAAATGGATGATATAGAGGGATAGGTAGTTTGTACAGGAAGTGGTGATTGAATTTGAGATAGAGGAGCAGAAAGAGTATGTGAGAAAGAAGGGGAGAGCAGGCCACAGAAGCAAAAAGAGGGAGCACATGTGCATGCAGAAAACACGTGAAGAACAAGAGGAGAGTGTGGGTTTGAGGGACAGAAATTTGAGATAGAGGAGCAGAAATAGTATGTGAGAAAGAAGGGGAGAGCAGGCAATAGATGCATAAAGAGGGAGCACATATGTATGCAGAAAAGTAAAACACTTAAAGAAAAAGAGGAGAGTGTGGGTTTGAGGGACAGAAATTTGTGAAAAGGCATGGTAATAAACTGTGCTTGAGAACTCAAGTGAACCGTATGAGAGAGGCGGGAAGAGTGCATGAGAGAGTGAGAGGAGTGAGAGAGAGTAAGAGAGAGAGAGTTAGAGGTACAAGTGGAAGGGGCACCAATAATAGGGAGGAGATGAGAGGTGGACCAGTGCAGAGCGTGAGGAGGTACAGGAAGGTAGCGGGTGTGAGCAGGCAGGATGGAGAGAAGACAGGGAGCGTGATGGAGGGATGAGAAAGATCAGCGGTATTGTAAGATGAGAGGGGGTACTGGGAGACTGAGGG
Source organism: Lissotriton helveticus (assembly GCF_964261635.1). Classification (NCBI taxonomy): domain Eukaryota; kingdom Metazoa; phylum Chordata; class Amphibia; order Caudata; family Salamandridae; genus Lissotriton; species Lissotriton helveticus. The sequence continues at coordinate 561,314,764 of NC_136073.1, forward strand.
AGAGATGAGAGATAGAACTGAAGAGTGATGATGGTGGCAGCAAATGCGAAGCCCATGGGCAGGCTAAAGCCCATCCAGTAGATGCACCATGTCTCGGATTGAGACAGCGCATATGCTCTGTCTAGAGCTGAGGCCTAAAAAACATGGCTTTATCCAGGTGCATAGTTGACCATCAGAGAGATACCAAATAGCGCTGCAATGCTTTGCCTGTACCAGCGCATATGTGTACTCTTCCATGTTCTCAAAGTGAGACAGAGAGCAAGATTGAATGACCAAGCAGACATTGTAGTTTATGAATTGGTGGTAGTAGATGCCCAACAAAGAAAATGTATGTGTGTGTTTTGGCCACGGTGTGGGGGCAGTTGACAGATTTGTAGATGTAGAAAATGTGTGTGTCACTAAATGTTCAATATGTCATCCTGCCCTTGGAAGAATGCCCACCATTGTAATCCTAGAAAAATCACATGTACATGCAATTACGGTATAATCTATATCTATACTAATATTATAAAAAGAGAGCCCATACCTTTTACGGCGGGTAATCTCAGGAACCACAGCACCAATCACAACACCCAATACAGCATTGGAAAGGGCAGTTGCAGCAGAAGGACATAGGCTATACAGATGCCCACCATATACATTTGAAAGGTAAAAGAACCTTACCAGCAAAGTAGTCCCTTGTGGGCGTGGGCGGGGCGCGGCATGACGACAAAAAAAAACGTTCCTTAAACGTGTGCGTTGTGCTGGGGGCGTGTGCTGGGGGTGTGAACAAGGCCAATGGGCACGGCAATTGCAATTGCGCAGCAGCAAAGGGTGTGGCCAATGGGCGCTACAACCGGCAACAATCGCGCGGCACATCCCCCAAAAAAGCGTGCCTTGGGGCGTGGCAAATGGGCGCGGGAATTGCCGGGACTTAGGCGGGGACAGACGCGACTGATCGTGCCTGCGGGGACAATAACTGCACAGTATCCTGCGCGCTGTCAGCCAGTCAACTCTCTGCATAAAGGACCGTGCCTGCGGGTACATTAACTGCAGCGTCTCCTGCGCGCTGTCACACACTCAACTCTCTGCATAAACGAATTGACACCAGGAGCACAACATCAACCAGGGCTGGAGCCGGGCTCAGCCGGAGGATGACGCGACTAAGCGCGCCTGCTGGGACACTAACCTTTGAACTGACTGCACTTTCCCACACGCGCAGCGTCTCCAGCACGCGCTGTCACCCAATCAACTCTCTGCATCAACGACTTTACACCACAAGCACAACACCAAACAAAACTGGAGCCGGGCCTCAAGCGGGGGATGACGCGATTCAGCGTGCCTGCGGGGACACGAAATTTACAACTGAATGCACTTTCACACAAGCTTACCTACGGAAGTGGAGTACATACACACTAGAGACGTCTGCTAATACTTCATACTCCGAGGTACACACAGTATCTGCACACACATGCCTTAACTATTGTGACACTTCATGCTAAAAATGTTCTCTACCGCAAGATTTTAAAATAAATTTCCCTTGCCTATTACACACATTGCACACATTCTGTTTCATACCCGGACAACGTCGGGACGAGCTGCTAGTCAATATACTAAAAGAAACATATGTAACAGGTTTCATCGGATCAGATAATGAGTGTAAAATGACTTTGACGGCTACCAAAATGTTTATTGTGTAGTACCTTACAGTTTACCACTCATTTCCATACACATACCAACCATTTGACCTACATTTACTTTCTGAGAAAAATAGGCAATGTTCATGTTTTATTGACCAGGCAGTGCACAGAGTGGGAGACCACTTCAGTGAGGGCCACACTGTGCAATGAAATGCCCTACATGCGGAGCCCAGGTGGGCGGTGACAAGGGACAATTAAATGCTCACACTTTCAATTCCACTGCAGTGTGAGGGGTGCAAGGCCACAGGAGTTAGAATCATAGAATAATTATCAAGACTAGCCTCAAAAGAATTGAAACAGAGACCCCTGCAATTTGCGGCAGCCCCGGCTGCCAGGGCGTGTTATACAAATTTCCAACATGATACGACTAATGCTGAATTACCATAAACATAAAATTCTACCACAGTTGGCAGCTCATCACGCTCAGAAAGAAAAAAAGTTAAATGTAGCAAGTTACTGTTTTTAGCATGCTTCATGAAATAAACCCTGGCCTACGATGAAAGGCATATGCAGGGCTTCAAGTGGTATGAAAAACCTGGTGGGTCCCTCAAAGGGACGTGGAAAGAAGATTACGGATGTGGCTTTAAAACATGTAAGCTAAAAATATGTGCTTCTGTATAGTGTGCCTCCCCACTAGTATTTTGGAGCTTCTGTGATTGCACCCAGATATATAATACAGCAAGTTGCATGGCATATACAACAAGCCCAGGCTGTCAGCTTTGTCAATGGTGTTTATTTCCATTGGCTATATCTGAGATGAACATTTCAATGCCCTTTTCAAATAATTTGTTTCCTTTTAAGTCTTTTCTCTCTCAATGGGGGGCTGGTTATCAAAGGGAGGATTTGCAAAGGTTAGTTTAAATAGGCCATCTTCTGTTTTTACTGAGTTTAAAGCAGGATATCCAAGCTAAGCCCTTGCCTTTCTCTCAAAACCTTTTTTCCTGCACAACTTATTTTTAACAATCTTGGCTTTTAACAAAATATATGCTTCAATACCTCAATTACACACTCAAAGCATTTCTTCCTGCAGAACCGTTGTCATGTAAAAATGTATGGTAGGAATCAGACAAAACAGAGGTTTCTGCCTGGAGGGTGCGGGCAAAAATGGAGAGCCCAATAAGGACCCGTCCCAGGCACTTGCTTTGCAGCAAGACCTAGCCTAATTAAAGCCCTCGGCCTATGTGATATTTATTTGTGCCTGGGTTGTTAAAAACAGTATCTTCAAGACGTGCGGCAATGCTATGAAACCACAAAAATGCAGTTACATGAGCTATAAATTAAAACATTAATTATTGTTATTATTACGGTGGTCAGGCTGTTAAACATGAACATGTGCGTAGAGTCAGAAGGAGGAAAGCAGAAAGAAAGTATACGCGTAAACTGAATGTTTCTGCTGGGTGAGGACGAAACCTGCAGAGAAGACTGCAGTCCTCTGTAGCGTTTACCCCAAGTTTCCACATCTTGCTTGGTCCCATCTATGGTCTTACTGCCATGTCCTATAGGCAGGCTTGCTTCCAATGTGATCTGACTGAGCGCTCCTATTTGATTTTCATAACTTAGAAGTGGTGTTTTAGCCAACGCAGCATTGGGCACTGTCAGAATTATGGTCTCACTACAGAAAAACAGCTTTTTATACGACAGGCATTGTGCTGTTGAAATTCCAATTTCTTTGCGGAACCCCTTAGATCAATGAAGCAGCGGCCAGAAAGGGACACCTGCTGAACAACGGAAACACCACAAACGGAAAACAAACCTGAGCCAATAATGTGTTGAGATAAAAGCACAAGATAACAATAAAAAAACAAGCAATTCCAAGATCAACAAGAGAGTGCACCTTGCACAGTAGTTCCAACCAATGAAAAAAGTAGTCCCGAAATAGGTACCTAAAATGGCCGCTGTGTAAACACATAAGTAATTGGCTGGTGCCTTCAGGGGGGGTTCAATACAGGAAGCGGCATGATGTATTCATGCTGCGGACGAATGGAGTTTAAAAATTGAAGAGTGATGATTGGGGCAGCTAAAGGGAAGCCTATGGGCAGGCTGAAGCCCATGTAGTAGATCCAGCAGTCTTGGTTAGAGCGGTGCACGCGCGTTGTCTAGAGCAAAGACCTAAGAAGTAACCACTTTTGTAAGTTAAGAGCTTTTCCAGAAAGCGGATTTTTGAACTGTCGGAAAAAGTAATTTCATCCATCTAGTGACGACTTCATGCAGCTTCTGGACACTGTTAAACTTCAAACTAAAACCTAAATTTCAGATATCGATCCATCACACTTAATAACATTTATAAACGTATGCAGCTTATTTTTATTTCATTTAAAGGGTGCAGCTCATGGGTTTCATGCCTTAACAAACAAATGTTTTGTCATAGCTATTGGCACATTTATTGGAGTGGAGCTTCCACTTGCCCTGGTATGCAATGTACTGTGAAATAAGTGAGGGATGTGTAATGCCTGTTGGTTATGATAAAGTTTAAACACCATTCTTTTTCTGTGCTAGACAATTGAAGTGGTGCAGGCAACATAAATTATTCACTCAAAGCTGAATTATGGAGTCAAAGAACTTTTGGGCAGCACTACCTCGTGCACCTGTCTGCTCAAAAGACACTTGTCTCCTGCCAGTGGTATTTAGGTTAACATTTAGAAATGAAATATTGAGGGAAAAATACAAAAAGAAAAGTGAGAAACTGATATTTCAAATGTTAATGCTGTATAAGTATCGGAAAATGTTTTTACAGGATTTTATTCTTGATGTAAGGTACACAAATCCAAAATCCTATGCATAACCATAATGCTATCACTATCACTTGCCCATTACTGTGTATGTACTATAACCGAAACCCAAACCCCCTACCACTAGGAGGATAATATACCCACCACTTTTTAAAGACCTGAACCTAGTTCATTCCAGCAAAGTATGCTTAACAATATTCTTTACCCTAACCCTTTATCATGCCCATACTTCAACTCTAGCCATAAAGTTATTCCTAAGACTAACATTAAACAAGAACTGTTCCGTAACTGGCACAATATACGCAACCTGAAGTCAATCTCTATCCTTTATGCTTACCTTACTCTACACCTAATTTTAATGTGTACCATTACCCTTACCCTAACTCTAATTCCCACACACCCACACACACACACACATCTTCCCCAACCTTAAAGGCGGCAGGAAGGCCACGAAGAAAAAGGCCTGCAAAACCAATGATCCAGTGAATATTGCCTTACCCGGCTGCCTAAATCCACCCTGGCCTCAGTGTCACCCAGCCCCTAAATACAATGATCCTCCCAGGCCTTGTCCTAGGCATAGGGGATTTGAGTGGTTCTCTGCGCCTGCGCCTCAGTCAGGTAGCGCATTTGCTGCAGGAGCGCTTTGCGAACCGTCCTGGAATCGTTTTTAAAAGCCTGTTTCGTATTTACTTTGATTTACTTTGTTATACCCTGATTTTAGTCCCCTTACCTGCATCTTAATTGTATTTCACCGCCGCTTGGCGGGTCCGGGATCTGTGGGTGGAATCTGGTGCCGCCATCTTAGAGCGGGGTGGGTGTTTGTGCTGGAGACACTCCCTACGCGCGCTTCAGTGCGCAGGTGCCGGCGAGGGACGCCTATTTCAAGCTCCTCCCTTAGCGCAGCGGGTTCGCGCAGCGGGCGTGTCCTCGCGTGGCCGGAGTCGTGCCAGAGTCCTGCCCGTCTGCGCCCGTCCGCGCTGAGGATGGGTCTGCAGGACGGGCTGCCCTCTGCCAACATGCTCTCAGGTATGTTAACTCGGGATGACCGCGTACATTACACCTCCAGGGCACTACATGCATTGCGACCTTCCATCCCTACTACCTGCACTTTATGTACTCTGCCCTCTCATTACTTTACATGTGCTGGCTGTGGTTATTCCACTGGTAAAATGCAGCTCTCTAAGATGCAATTAAATATAAAACATCACCGGGGGAAAAGGAAGCCTTCTAAGGGCTGTACCTCATCCGTAGTTCCTCTCCATTTTTGGAGCTTAAACTGTAGATCGCTTCCTAAGAATAAATTAAACATCTATGATTTCATAAGTGATGAATCTCCTGACGCATTATTCCTGACCGAGATGTTGCGTTGCATCAGGATAGACCCTCCGGTAAAGGTGGTGGAGGAATCGCAATCATTTTTAAATCTATATATCAATGTAAACTGGAACATGTACATCTTCCAGGTAGTGAGGCAGCATTATTTAAACTAAGGATTAACCCCCGATTGATGCTTTCCGGTCTGCTAATTTATCGGCCACCCGGGAATGCAGCTTCGTGGATTCCCTCACTTGTTGATTGCCTTTCAGCAACACTATTGAAATCCAACAACTTCACTATTCTCGGTGATTTAAACATCCACTTAGAAGATGCTAATAACCCCCTAAATAAATCTCTTTTATCTGATCTTGAGGTTTTTAATCTCAAACTTTGTAATTCAGGGGCTACCCACATCGCAGGCCACCTCTTGGACCCTATTATTTCCACTCTTTCGTTTGATTGTACTCAATCGGCGCGTCCGCTACATTGGTCTGATCACTATGCGGTACACTTTATGCTACCTCCTGGTCTTTTTTCGGCCAGTGTTCATGTGGAGGAAATTAAATCGTCCTACCGATGGGATAGGCTCGACATGGCTGCTTTTAATTTGTGTTTAACTGAGTCAATTCCGGCTTTTGTTAAGACAGACCAGGATCTAAACATTCCGATTTCTTGCTGGCTGACAGATGCCGTGACTGCTCTTGCCCCCCGCTCTAGTAGCAAGTATAGATCCCTACGCCCCCCTGCACCCTGGTTTTCTGATGAGTTGAAATTCAACGTGCTAAATGCAAAGCCCTGGAGAGGAAGTGGAGGATTTCTTATTCCGCCCTTTGCAAGGTGACTTATAAAGATGAGTTGAAAGTCTACCATGCAAATTGCAAACGTGCCAAGGCCACTTACATCGCTTCTACCATTATTCAAGTGCAAAATAGTCCTCTGACTCTATTTGCCACGGTAAAGAAACTCACAGGAGCAGACACTATTCCCTCCTTGCCGGCTCTGAATGGCACACAATGTAATGCCATTGCGGATTTTTTCATATCCAAGGTTGAGGTTATCCATCAATCTCTGGCCTCCTTTTCACGGCCAATTGAGTCCCCCCAACCTGACTCTCCCTGCAGTGTTTTTTTCTCTCCCACTGTATTTATTCATAACTGGTTACCATTTGATGACTCCTCTTTCCTTTCCTGTCTAAATAGTATCAGGTCTGGCTCCCCTCGGGACCCAGTTCCTATGAAGATACTAAAACAACTAGACCTTGAACCACGGAGATTCTTAATGAGGCTATTAAACATCTCTCTTATTGAATCTCGAGTGGCACAGGACTGGAAACATGCCATGGTTGTTCCTCTGCTCAAAAAATCTGGTGCCGACATCACAAACCTTGCCAACTTCAGGCCTATATCCCTGCTGCCAGCTTGTTCCAAAATATTGGAACGCCATGTCAACACCCAGCTTAATGAGTTTGTTGAAAACGTGGGATATCTCCATCCATCCCAATCAGGCTTTTGCGCTAACTATTCCACCGAATCCGCACTCCTTGGGGTGACTGAGAGACTCCGACACGGTATCGATTGCGGTGAGACCTTTGCGCTTATTCTTCTTGATTTAAGCGCTGCATTCGATACCGTGTCCCATCCCATTCTTTTGGAGTCCCTCCGCTCCCTTGGTGTTGATGGATCTGCGCTTGCCTGGGTGGCCTCATTTCTTAATGAGCGCACCTTTCAGGTTTTCTCAAACAAGGCTGAATCTGCGATTCATTCTTCAGCTTACGGCGTCCCTCAATGGTCTATATTAAGCCCGTTGTTGTTTAATATTTACATCCGACCTCTTGCCTCCATCGTAGAGGACGCCGGTCTGTCCATATATTCATATGCAGACGACACGCAGATCGTGTTCTCTCTTTCTAGCAGCAGGGTTCAGGTAGTCTCTGCCCTTAAAGTTGGCCTATCTCGCGTTGCAGCTTGGATGCAAGACCATCTGCTGAAGCTAAACGGCGAGAAGACGGAGGTTATCATATTAGGCAAGCATAAAGATCTATGGGGCTCTAGACACTGGCCATGAGACAGGGGTCCTCTGCCTACCCCTGTGCCTGTCGCTCGTAACCTCGGAGTCTTGCTTGATGACAAACTTTCGATGAGGCAGCAGGTGACCAAGGTCGCTGCAGTCTGTTTTAACACCTTACGATGGCTGCAGAAGATCCTATGGATGCTGCCCGAGTCCACCCGAAGAACTGTCGTACAGGTCCTTGTGATGTCTCGCATCGACTATGGCAACGTGCTTTATCTTGGAGCGGATAAAGCAACAATCTATAAACTCCAAGTGGTACAGAATTCAGCTGCTCGCCTCTTGCGTAATGTTCCACGAAGAACGTCCGCAATGCAACCCTTACGTGACCTACACTGGTTGAGAATTTCAGATCGTGTGACCTTCAAAACTCTGTGTTTTTTGTTCAAGATCCGTCAGGGTTCTGCCCCTACCTACCTGCATAACCTTGCCCAGCCTTATTTACCTGGCCGTTCTTTAAGGTCATCTAATAATGGTAATTTCATGATTCCAAGAATCCGACTGACAAAAATGGGAGGCCGTTCATTCGCATATCTTGGGCCAAAGATGTGGAATGCTCTCCCGCTGGCGTTAAAAACAGAAACTAATCTTCTGGCCTTTCGTAAAAAGTTGAAGACTTTTCTGTTTTGATTTCCTTCCTTTCATGATCTTTTTTGCGCCTGCCTGATTTCTTTCTTCAGTCTGTCCCTGGCGCCGGGAAACCCATTGCGGGTAGCTGTGCGCAATATAAATTCAATAAAATAAATAAATAAATAAATACAATGCAATCACACTGCCTTACCCATATGTCAGAGTGGGTTGTTCACATTGGCCTCATGAAGGCCCATCCACCTTGCTGAAAGACAGGAGAGGTAGTCCTGTAACACAACACACCAGTGCTGGTGCCAGTTGCCTCCTGGCCCGGGCCAGTCACCATTTCAGCAGGAGTTTAGAACACAGTAAGCTGTGTGCTATAGAATATGGACTCAGCCGCGTCCCTTTCCTCAATGTAACTGTATTCTGTAGTTGCAGAGCACAGCCTTTACCCAGGCCTGTTGTTTGATATCAAGTACCGCTCCTCCCTTGAGTCCAGGGCCTGGTCTTAGACCCGGTCTTGTATTGAACACCCACATTCCTAAATGTAAGTTGTCTTGGAGGGTGGCCTTTCCGTCGGTGCTCTATTACTTCTGAAGTCATGAGTAAATCAAAGGAGAAAGTAAAGGTTGAATGACTTGTTTTTATGGTAAATTTAAGAGATTGTTGCATTCGGTATCATAAGCCCCTTCAAAATACATGTTCTAAACAAATTTCTACATTTCTTCAACACATGTTATATACACATGAGGCATGGAGGCTGCACTGGCCATTTATTGATACATTTTTGTTTTCGGAATTGTAGACTGCCTATGTCTTTAGACATATTTTAGTTTTTCTTTCTCGTAAACTTTTATTTAATTGTAAAATACATTTAATAAATGTGAACTGCCGCTGCTGAGGAAAGTTTGAAATATGAGTCAGAAATAGATGCATGGTTCTTACCAGCTCAATAGCAGAAAGACAACCCTTGTACGCTTCAAGTACCTGCCGGCATGCGAAAAGATGAACCTTGGCACAAGTTTGGAAACCAATTACTATGCCCTGCAAATAGTGAAAGACAACTCAAAGCCTCAGGGAGAAAATAGACAATAACCAAACACAGACATTTAGTACAAGAGATTTCACATTAGAAAGAAAGGATAAAGCTGGTTCTTGATTTCACATCCAGTGTTTACAGCTGGTATTGGTGAAAGATTGTCAACTCGTAAAGCAAATATATATATATATATATTTTTTAAAATCTCTTTATTAGCATCAGATTGGTCCGTGCAAGCATACATTTACACATGAAACTGCTTACAATAAGAACATCAGTGATCATTATACAAAATAAGTAAATGGAGGACTAGACCAATAACATTACAAGCATTGTAACACATTCTAAAGTCTTATTTTCACTTTTCCAAATCTGAAAGAAAATCGCACACGTGGAGAGGTGACGCAAAGAGATATAACCTTTTTCAAACACAACGAAAACGAATGAGCCTTCGTGATAGAGAGAGCGGCAAGCAACACATCAATTTACAAGCAAGATGGCGTTAACATTGGCATAGGCAGACAAGGGCAGGTAAAACGACAAATGAAGACCAGGGTGAAGCGACCACTCCAACCGGGGCAAGGCGCACAGGGAAACAGAGTAGGGAAACTGCTCGGCCCCATCCAGCATACATTCTAAAATCAGCAGCCCACGCATACCTCTTTCCAATAGTGTGTATATGCTAAGCCTGGTAGAACACACTAGGCAGCGCGCGCCAGTTGAACCAAAACCGCCTAGCCCACCCCTTCCGGGACAATAGAGCTTGCAGCTGGGGAGCGTGTATCCCGTGTAATCCTGCCAATATACTGTCGATATGGGCCCCAGATGTCGATAGGGCGGGAAGCTGTTGGGATCTGCGTGGAGTATTCCACACTGTTGGTATTGCATTGGGCAAGGCTGCGCATCCAAGTCTTGGAATCAGGAATTCGCCTGGACCCCCAAAGTAAAGCAATTTCCCTTTTCGCCAGCAAGAAACCTATGGCAGCAAGCTTACGCGTGGTCCGGGGGAACTCAGCGACATAGCCAAGCAGTGCAATCTCCGGCTTGTGTTGCAGTTCGCATTCTAAAATGTCGCCCAAGATGTGATGTACCTGTAGCCAGTAGGTGTGTAGTTTCGGACAGGTCCATGTGAGATGTGCAAAATCGGCATGTGGAGCCTTGCATTTAGGGCAGTGATGAGGTCTGGCCGGGTCGATTCTGTGGGCCAGCGCCGGCGTGAAGTATAGGTGCCTCAAAAATTTAAAATGAATTAGCTTATGCCTACTGTTGACAGATACCTCTTTAGTGGAGCGGCAACAGGCAGCCCATTGGGCGTCCGTGATAGGGCCACCCAGATTAATTTCCCAAGCCGCACGAACTTTTGCATCCGCAGCAGGAAGGGCAGCCACACAGAGTCCATATAACCTGGAGACCATGTGGGCTCCCGTTTGTGACTGGAGTAGGAAAGTCAGCGCTGCCATGTCATCCGGCGGGAGTGGGAACGAGGGAAACTGTGCTCTAAGCATGGACCTCAGCCTAGTCAGGACAAAGGAGTCCATAAACGACCGGTCCGTAAATCGTGGATCCTCGGACACGGAAAAAACATGTCCGTCTGGGAACAGATCGCCTATTGTGGCTAGCTGTTATTAGGACAACGTTCTGCGGACCACGGCCTCCGCGGTGATGGGGAGCCAGTGTGGGTTAGGCAATGGAAGAGCCGGGGAGTACAGTACGTCCAACTGGAGCAGTCTACGGATCTGCATCCAGGCCCACGAGGTAGTGGACACCGTTTGTATGTCAAGTGGGTCTCGGGGTAAGCCTTTGGGCAATATCGAATTGAGGGCAAGTGGTAGTACCAGGTCCGCTTCAGGTTTCAGATATGGGATCCGAGCGTCCGGATGGAACCAGGGATGCGCATAGGCGCACTGCGCGGCTAGGTAATAAATATAAAAGTCTGGCACTCCAAAGCCACCCCGTTCATAAGGCAGCGTTAGGATGCGCCAAGAAACTCGAGGGTTCCTGTCCCCCCACACTAAACGCAACAACAATGAGCGTAGTTGGGTGAAAAAGATTTGAGTGAGCGGGATCGGTATGTTATTAAATAAATACAAAAAACGGGGAAGTATAAGCATTTTAATTATGGCGATACGGCCGGCCATCGAGAGAGGGAGGCGAATCCAGCGCGCAATATTATCCTCCAGAAAGTCTAACGCCTGGCCGTAATTGAGACGGATCATGGATACCGTATCTAGATGAATGTGGATACCCAGATATTTCACCGAATCAGTATTCCACTCAAGCGGGAACGGGCAGTCCCAGCGGGCAGTGGAGGGGGTGAGCGGAAAGATGTCAGATTTGTGCCAATTAATACGAAGGCCGGAGTATTTCCCAAAGCGTTCCACCTCAAGCAGCAAGGGCGACAGGTTGGTCTCCGGATACCTGACATATAGAATGGTATCATCTGCGTAGAGGGAGATGAGTAATGGACCTGTCCGAAACTGGAGTCCGCGGTGCAAGTGGCGCTCCTGAAAGTGTCGTACCAAAGGGTCCATGGCCAGAATATACAGGAGGGGGGACAGGGGGCATCCCTGTCTGGTTCCCCGGGAAAGTGGGAAGCTATCAGAGAGCGTGCCATTAAGGCGCAGTCGTGCTCTGGGGGCGGTATAAAGCAGCTCAACCGTGGAGACAAACAATGATGGCATGCCCATCCGATTCATGACGGACAGAAAAAACGACCATTCTAAGAAGTCAAATGCCTTCTCGGCGTCTAAAAACACCGCAGCCGCCGGTGTATCCGGGTCAATCCTGTGAAGCACAGAAAACAGCGTTCGCAAATTAAAGGAGGTGGATCTATGGGGGACGAATCCAGACTGGGCTGGCGAAATAATAGATTCCATAAGTAAAGACAGTCGAGTTGCCAGGACTTTCTCCAAAATCTTATAGTCAAGATTGAGTAGGGAAAGGGGCCTGTAGGATCCACACCTAGCGGGGTCCCGACCCGGTTTAGGAAGTAAAATGATGACTGCCTCTCGCAGCGTGGGCGGCAGAATCCCCGTCTGGAGCGCCTCCGCATACATCTCGATCAGGCGGGGCACCAGTTCCACCTTGTACTCCTTATAAAAGTCGGCCGAAAAGCCATCCAGACCCGGCGCCGAGGAGCCCCTTAACGCATCAATGGCTTCCACAACGCTGTCCTGGTCGATAGGCATCGCCAGAAATTCTTGCATATGTTTCTCTAGGAACACCATCGAGATTTCGTTGATATAGGGGCCAGGGTCGCGACAGTCAGTCGTCAGACTTGAGGTGTACAATTCCTTGTAGTAGGATAGGAAGGCATCGCAAATGGCGGGGGTGGTCTGATGACGAACACCTAGATCATCTACCAAGTCAGAGATGTATGAAGCCTGGCGGGGGGGACGGAGCAAGTGGGCCAAGAGCTTGCCAGGCCTGTCACCTTCACCATAGTGTCTAGCTGAGTGTTGTGTGCAGAGATATGTCAGTTCCCTATCAGCAGTGTCTCTGAACTCTTGCAGTAGCTCTAGTCTTTTCGCCTCTACCCTACCGTCAGCGTCAGTGTGCGTGTCCACGTCCAGCGCGGCAATATCCGTCTCAATACGGGTCAGGGAGGCACGGATCTCGCGCAAAGCCCCTACATGTTTGTTGATGCAAACCCCTCTAATGGTGGCCTTGAAACCCTCCCACAATGTAGCCCAAGTGTCCACCGAGCCCTCGTTAAATTCAAAATACTCCTCTATGGCAGTACGAATGTCTTCTTTGAAGACCGGATCAGATAACGCCTTGCCAGGAAAGCGCCATTGTCTCTCATACCCTCCCAACCTGGGGATCAGCAGGGTCAATACAATGGGAGAGTGATCAGACAGCGTGCGTGGGAGCGTCGAATGGTCTCTCACCCAACCGGCCACCCCTGGGGAAAGGAGCCAATAGTCTATTCTGGTGCTAGTGTTGTGGTATCCCGAGTGATGGGTGTAGGTGGGTGTGCTGGAGTGCAAACGGGCCTCAATGTCAATCAGTGGGTAGTGCGCGCACATATCCGCCAGCACAGCGTGCGAGCGGGGCTTACAGTCTGGGGAAGAGGAGGTGCTGTCCCTGGTAGGGTTCATCAGCAGGTTAAAGTCGCCCCCCATTACTATCATATCAGTGTCCAGTCGCAGCAGAACATCCTGGAGACCCTGGAAGAAGGCAGGGGAGTCTGAATTGGGGCCATATATTCCAACAAAGGTGATCTTGAAGCCCAAAAGTATCCCTGTAACTACAACATACCTGCCATCTACATCAAATATACTGTCTGAGTGCACAAATGGGACGCGTCTATGTACCAATACCGCCACCCCCCTGGCATATCTGCTATAGCTAGAAAAAAATCTGTGTGTGCCCCAGCCCTTTGCAAAGGAGGAAGAGTCAGCTCCCACCAGGTGTGTCTCCTGCAGAAACAATACATCCACCCCGTGTCGCGCTGCGTAATTTAGAACTTGCCGTCTCTTCCTCGTGTCATTTAAACCCCGGACATTCCAAGACATGAAGGTAAGTCTGGAAGGACCAGACTGCTGCCCTATCTTAGCCATTCAAACCCGATGGAATCATAGTAAAACATGTGTGTGCAAAACCACCGCCTCCCTCCCACAAAACAGGCATCATCCAAAGAGAAAAACAGTGCGTGTGTACAAATAACAGAACCAAAGCAGAAACCAACCCACCCCAACCACCCACCACCCAGCCACTCCTGAAGCCCTAGGAGGCTTTTCCCACCCTCACGAAAATAACCAAGAGCAACAAACAATAACAGTTTTCCAACAATGTACCTGTAAAATAAAGACAATATAAGAGAAAAGTACATTACGGCTCGTGCCATGGGGGTAGGCGACGCTCCGCCATGCGAGAACCACAAACGGGGCAACATTCCATTCTCAGCAATTACAGAAAGCACTGCAAAAAATTAACAGCATTGTCAGATGCATAATACTGAGGTAAATAGCCTGTCATGAAAAGGATGGGGCTGAGACAAGTCAACCTTGTCCGGTTTCAGTAAACAGGTCAGCACTAGCCTGCGAGTCAGTGTGTGGCGGAGATCGTTGTGCATCACCTGAGTTTCGTGGCGACCCTCTGTTTTTGTAGGCTCGACAAAATTCCTGTGCCTCCGCAGGGGAATCAAAAATGCGAAACCTGCCATCCACGTCTACTCTGAGCCTGGCAGGATACAGCATCCCATAGCGTAACCCCAGTTTGCGCAAAGCAGCCTTGACACCAGTGTACTTACGGCGCGCATCTTGGACCATGATTGTGAAGTCCGGGTAGAAAGAGAGCACGTCGCCTTGCCACCTAACTTCGCCCGCCTCTCTGGCAGCTTTCAGCGCCGCGTCTCTGTCCCTGAAGTTCATGAGTCTGGCTATAATGGGTCGGGGCGGCAGGCCCGGGTTAGGCCGGGGCCCCAGCGATCTGTGTGCGCGCTCCACCACGAAGCCAGTTGTAAACGTGTCTCGGCCAAAAAGTTCGATTAGGAGGTGTTCCACAAAAGTGTCAAAGCGTCCGGTTGCTGTCGTCTCCGCCACACCAATTATCCGGATATTATTGCGCCTACTGCGCGCTTCTAAATCCTCGTTCTTAATTGCGACGTCTTTAAGGATCTTTTCCACACGCTCCAACCTCTTCAGCGTCGACGCAGCTCCATCCTCAATGTCGGAGACTCTGGATTCCGCCAGGTCCAGGCGCCTATCGTGCAGCTGAATCGTCGCGCCCATGTCCGCCATTTTCTTTTCGAGGGTATCGAAGCGAGAGTCCAAGGCCTTGAATCCAGCCCGCATCTCACCCATCATCTCCGCGACCATACCAGCGGTGTCCTTCGTCGCCGCCTGGCCCCCGGTGTCCGCCTCAGCAGCAGGCGAAGCCGCAGATGCACGGACGGGCGCTGAACTGAAGGTAAGTCTCTTCTGGGTAACATCTTTCTTAACCATGTTGGGAGTGATGGCGGGCAAAGCACCAGTGTCACAGGACCCAACGACAACTGCGACCAGCCAGAAAGTCGAGCACAGCGACAGGGCACCCCGACAGCAGGGCGTTCAGGTCAGGAACAGAGGATCAGGGGTTCCCGATACTTCCCCGTACTAGGGCTGAGTCGCACCGCAGGAGCCTCAGAGACGCCAAGGCAGAGGAACGCAGGTCGACGGGGTATTAACCCGGCTGGAGCAAAGCGTCAGAGGCCCTGCGTAGTAGGTAGGGCCGGCAGATGGCCGCGGCGATCACTGAGCAGCAGTCGGCAGGTCCAGGGCCCCGCCGAGACAGGTAGCAAATGATGGCGTAGTGTGGGGACCAGGTGTGCAGGTCCTCGAGGCCTCAGCAGCACAAATGGGCGAAGTCACTCAGGTTATGCAGCCAGCGCCGGTCTTGTAAAGGTGCACAGGCGTTCGATACTCATGGCCAGCCACATTAGCAGGAGATCAGGAGAGTGTGCAAGTTCTGGGTCTGCAGGGGGACAGGCGCGGGTCTGGGGTGCACGTTAACGGTGGGGGCAGAGGTGACGTGCGCCCACCGGGTGCAGCGGAGCGTAGCCGACCGTAGCGTGCCTAGGAGCCCGCCGGCCGCACCCCCCGCCAATCACCCCCCAACCTCGGAGCCCGCCGACCGCACCCCCCGCCCGCCGCCACACTTCCCGGGCAGTCCCCGAAAACCGAGGCCCCGGCTCCCAAGGCCGGACCAGGCGGCAAGTGCCGGTCGCGTACCGAGGGGCCGCGCCTCCAACAACGGACACCACCGGGGCCGAACAGCGGACCCGGGAGAGCACAACGGCGACCCCAAGGCCGAAGGGGACAACAAGAAGGCAATCAGGCAGACTCACCAGGCGCTCCGGCGCTGCAACGTAACGGCCCGCGAGGCCCAGTCGGCCTCAGCACCCCTCAGCTGTTCCGCCCGTCTTCTCCGTCCCCCTTCCTCCAGACTAGGCAGGCTGCATCAGGCGGCGTCAGGGGTCAGTTGCAGGCATATTTCGACCCTCGCGCAGTGCCGGATCTCATGCGAACGGCCCCGTTCCTCTCTCGCCCGGCGGAGCTCTACAGTCAGGCGGCCATTTCGTTCGCCTGCGTAGCCACGCCCCCTAAAGCAAATATATTCAGTGGCCAGAAAGCATGATTTAAGGATACCCTTTTACAGCTATGATGGAGGGCCTTTACCATGCTACTGAAAAAGCATATTTGGACAATAACATGAGAGTTCAGTCACTATTTGTTTTCTGTCCCTTTGTTCTCTCTGGTGTGTCACATAAAGGAACTGCAAGGACAATTCAATACACATGCCTTCTTTGCAACAAAGGAGTGCGATTTCTTTAGAATGGGTGCTTATCCTTTCGTCCTCTTGTCTACTGTGCAGGGATTACACCAGATTCTGTTCTGTCCTTCATTCCTTGAAAAATCCAACTTCTAACAACAAGTAGAAACAGACAGTTCTGTTGTCTATTTTGAAGGCCTCTCTGAGAGAGTCATTTCAAAGCCTTCACATAGCTTTATGTCTTTTACCGCTTTATCTGCTACATTGATTAAACTTGATTCATCTTGTTCAAACACTAGCTTCTATCAAGAGAGATCACCTAAAGAGGCTCCTAACTAGCCCTGATGAAATACATTATTATGCACCTGAAAAAAGGAGCTCTACATTTAGTTTCTGCTAACTTAGTCCTCATCTACTCTGTAGAGGGTTTTGCACTCTAATATAATTTGGCTATGCATGGAGTACAAAATCACACTTTTAGGAGAGAGGAAATACTGAGTGAGGAATATTTCCACTGACATCAATAATTTACCATCAAGCTCTATTAATGAAGTTACACACCCGGACAATGTACATCCAGATGCTCCACAGCCCCATATGACTACCTTCTCAACTTGTTTTTGTTCTGGTCGTACAGAAATACCATAGGAAAATAGATCTATGATAATTGTAGGAAATGCACTTGATACTTACTGCATGGTGAGGTGTAGCAATGAACCTAGTAGATTCGAACATGCTTCGAAGGAAGGGTAAGATCAGTGCACTATCATCACAGCTTGCCATGCACTTACCTAGGCACTGGAAAATAAAACCCTAATATGGGAGTGAATTGAAGACAGTCTGAGTTAAGAATAAACAGCATCTCCTGCCCACTCTATGAAAGTCTTACTTATATTGGAATATTCATTTTTGATTCACTCTACACACATCTTTGTCTCCCACTTTCAAATAGCACTTAATGAGTTGAGTAAAATGTTTGTTATGTTATGTATAGTATAGTTACATTTTCTGGACATTGTAGAGATTCGTATATGGCCCTGAATATGACTCAAAACAAGGAAATGAGGGGTAATGGGAGCCAATGAAGGTCCAGCACCTAGGCTCCTAAAGTGCTAATGCAAAAACCAGTGGAGGTACTGTTCCTTTCAGAAAGTAAATGTAAATGTGGGATACTTGTAAAGCGCACTGTTACTCTACCCGAGTGTCCTGGCACTGTAGACCGCTGGGGAACCCGTCCTGGTTTTCACTGTGAGATGCTCCCTTTCTGGGTATCTCCAGGGTGAAACCAGGCATCCCCGGCGTCTGTTGGGGGCCGTTGTAGAGATGAGGCAAGCTTAATGCCCAGAGTTACCGAGTGTGTTCCCTGGTTAGAGTAGGCACTGAGGCGAGAAATATCGAGTCCGTTGACCCTGGTCCAAGACCCTGCCGCGTCGGGAATTGAACCCTGGTCCCGGACCGTTCTCTGCTTACAAGTCTGCCGCCTCTAACCAGTGAGCCACACCTCTCCACAGCAGAAGGCAAAGAAGAAAGAAAGGTGGACAAAGAAGTGGGAATCCTAAGGATTTTTTCTTGGTGACTTCACAAATTCATGAACATGTAATGTTTCATCATCAGGGGTGTTCCTCATAGGGCTGGCACTGCAATGCCCAATGTGCCCTATGAAGGGTCGCTTTAGTGGAGATTTTTTTATTTTTGCCATCTGAGGAAAGACCCAGTGTGAGGGCGTTTTGAATGTGTGAGTTGGAGTGAATGTGTAAAGTGAAATGAAGAGAGACTAAAACAGTCTTGGAGGTATTCAACTGGACTTTAAACTGATGGTTTCCTTGGCAGTATTAAAAAAACATAATTTGGTATGAGCGACTACAGGGACGTGATGTATCCAAGTAGCCTAAATCTGTGAATGTGGTCAGGTCAACGTGTTTCTTGCCTGATGGCGCAAAAAGTATCCGTAGCACTTCTTCAGGACCTACAAAAAGGAGAGCTAACCTTACCCCACATCTAAGATGTGATATAAAGTGTATGTATTTGCCTAAAAGAAAATACCTTGTTCAAAAAGTTTAAAATTGATCATCCAACTTAGAAAATAAATGAGAAAATGAAGAAAACACACAGTAAACAAATGTTTTGCATGTATGGGCCAAGGTGTCTCCAGGATCGCTTTTCCAACACACTGTATGCGCATGCTATTGTTATGGCTGAACAGTCGCCACAATGTGAAAGAAGTGAAAAATACACTAGTACATGCAATATAACAGAACAGGCAGGTGGTCATACGTGTAACAGATAACATAAAGCTAATCTGTGTTGATGTTACACAGTGCATCACAAATTGTCCTCAGTAGTAAGTGAAGGGTATTACCCTCTGGATCAGTGCCCCATAGGTCAAAAGCAGAGTGTATCACTCAGCTGCTAACTGTAGAAAGAACAATGATAGTTAACGTAAAGAAACAGCAAATCAAGGGGACCCAAATTGCCTTGGGGTGGACAAAAAAGAAAAACAGAGAGTTTTCAAGAGATGCAACCATACTCATGTGGTCTCTGTGAAGAGAGCGCAAGAGACCTACCATCCTCTGTTCATCTGGATTGAGACTGAGGAGGGGAGAAGACCCGTCTTTTAAGGTGCAGCTAATTGTAGTGATTGTCCTTGGGTGGGGTGCATGCGACCGTGGGAAGGAGTGATGACGCACTGGGCCCCTTGAGATTTCACAGCCATGATTCACTTTTAAGTGTACCCAGAAACTGAAAGACCTCCTGGTAAACACCAGACCACATATACAACAGTCCTACATGCAGAACACCTTGTGGACCTTACCATCTATCACAGGGCACTATCCGTGTGGGTCCTACAGGGTTTGCCCACATTCCTAAGAGGTCAGGTTGGATCCCCAATACACCTGGAAACAGAAAAGTCACTGTAACTGCAATACAAAAAACTGTGGTTACCTGATCACCTGCCTTTGTGGCCTTCATTACGCGGGAATGACCACGAGCGCTATCGAACCAAGAATAATGGAGCACTGGAGCAACATATGCTGCAGGTACTACAAAAATGTGCCATCACTTTTGCAACTTCAACCACTCTCCAGATGACCTTTGGCAGATAATTTTGGAAGCTACTAATTCATGGAGCCCTTTAAACCTTTTCAGAAGGGAGCAAGGATGGATTTTCTGCCTCTCCACCAACAGCAAAGGTCTGAATGATGAAATCCTCTAGTGCTAGGTGTAGTTCAGTCCCCTGTGAAATCAGATACTCTCTTAATATGACTGGATTGACATTCTCTTCATACATGGGACCTGATATACCATATCACCATTGACACTGTGTCACATATGGAAAGCCCTGCTATGGAGTCCCAGACACCACACTAAGCAGTGCTTATGATAAGCATTTTGCGACTTGGAATTGGTCTCTTCTTCAGTAACACAAATGATTCTGTTGATACCAATGAGGTGGTACCCTCCAATAAAAAAACATTTAACTGTCTTAGTCTACAGTTTTAGATGCCGCCTTACTAATATCATTGACAACTTTGGGCCGGCCTGCATTTGACCGCTACACACTCCAAGATGGCCACCACTGAGGGATGATACTTTTGCTACACAAGTACATGAGGGGCTTGCTCCTATTTGCTCCAGCCTACCTCTTCTCTTCCCTCTTCTCCTCATTCGACATTTCCCAATAGTGCCCTCCAAGCATCCTAATCCATTGGGAATAGACCACTTGGCCACCCCGTGTTACTTATTACATGAGGTGGCCTAGATTTCCAACATGAACACAGATGCCAATATGCCTAGATTTCACCATGAGGGATGGCTGGGAGTTATGTGCACCTGATTTGCTCTCTATCACTGTATATGCGAGAGCACTTAAGTTTACCATACTTTTCTCTTACCATCACCTTTGATTAACAAAACATTCAACTGTCTTAGTTTACTACTTAGACGCCACCTTACAAAAACCATGGTTGACTTTGGGATGCCCAGCGTTTAACCACTGCACACTCTGAGATGGGCGCAACTGAGGGATGTTACCTCTGTTACATCAGCACGTGAGGGGCTCACTCCTTTTGGCTCAAGCTCACCCCTCCCCTCCTCTTCTCTACTCTCCTCATTGCCCACTATGTCATCACCCCTTCCAGCTGCTGCCACACCACACCTGAGAACAATTGCTCCAATTGACCGTACCTTCAATGACAGGTCTTCTCCTCTGCTCAGTCTCGAGCCAGGCGAGCAGAGGAGGGTAGGTCTCTTGTGCTCTCCATGCAGAAACCATGTGAGTATGGTTGCTGCTCTTGAAAACTCTCTGTTTTTTCTTTTGCTTTTAACACTAAGTCATTTGGGTTAACTTGATTTACTGTTTCTTTTTACTGACCATCATAGCTCTTTCCACAGTTAGCAGCTGAGCACTACCCTCTACTTTTGACCTATTGGGCATAATTAATTGATCCAAAGGGTAAGACCTCGTCATTCACAATTGAGGACAACCAATCACTTATGATACGCTGAGTAACACAAACACAGATGGGTTTATTTAGTCTGTTCCATGTATGATCACTTGTCTGTTCTGTTATATTATATGTACTTGTGTGTTTTTCGCTTATTTCACATTGTGGTGACTGATCAGCGCCAAAAATAGTGTCTACCTTTAGAGACACTATGATACAGTGAGTTGGAAAAGCGATTCTGGTGACGCATTCAACCAAACATACACAAATTTGTCTACTGAGTGTTTTCTTTATTTTTTGATTTCTTTTCTAGGTTGGATGATCAAGTCTAAACATTTTGAACCAGGTATTTTCTTCTAAAGGAATACCTTAGCAGCATATCATGTCTTAGGTGTGGGGTAGGACTATCCCCCATATTTTTGGTCCTGACCAATCATTGTGGAACCTTTTTAGGCCATTGGGCGTGAAACATGTCTACCTGACCACACTCACAGATTTGGTATACTTGGGTACATCACGCCCCTGTAGTAGCCCTAACCAAATTATATTTTTTTAATCCTTCCAAGGGAACCATCACATTAAAGTTCAGTTCGGTATCTCTTAGATAGTTTTAGTCTCACTTCACTTCACTGTACACATTTACTCCACCACTCACATTCAAAATGCCCTTACACAAGCACTTCTCATCAGACAGCAAAAAAAAAAAAATCTCTGCTAAAGTGACCCTTCGTGGGGCCCATAGGGCATTACAGCGCCGGACCTACGAGAAGCAAGCCCACTATGAAGCATGACATCCTCACTAATGTGTGAGGGCACCAAGAAATAGTCCCCCTTCTTTGCCCGCCTTCCTTTCTTCTTTGCTTTTTGATAGGAACAATACCTCCACTGCTTTTTGCATGAAAATGGCCTCACATACCCCAAATGGGGATTGCCTCTAACATGAAGACTACCTATTGCCTGAAGGAGATCCATTAGGAAAATGAGTATATCCCTGACATGTGGTGGCTTTTAATGATTCAGGAGGAGAGGATTACCTCAGGGAGTTCATCTCCATCTGATTCTTAGTAGGTTAGTCCTTCCAGGGAGTGGGAGAACCATCCCTGATTTTCCCAACTGGCTAAGCCCAATACTGTGTACCCATATTATAAAAATGTACTTTACTAATCACAGTTCAATTGGACTACACACTTCTATCCTTCTCCGACTTTGTGTTAAATTGACTTCCCCAATGGTTCAGTACTGACCCTTGAGAGCACTAACCTCCTCATTCTCATGATGGGCAAAAATGTCAATCTGTACGGTGAGTTCTTTCCATAAAAGAGACATTCCATTCTCTGTATGAGGCTTGTTTTAGGATAGTCCCCAGGAACTGCAAAGAAAACAGTGAGAGACTTTAATGCAGTAATATAAATTTAAATGCAGTATCCACGTCTGACGTCTGCAGTGACTTTAAGAAGATAACGGTAAACAAAAGTCAGCTAACAACCTCTGTAATGACGAAATTAAATGTGGACAGAAGAACCGGAGAACACATACAGCAATGCTTAAATAGTGTGGTGTGATATCAGTGCTCAGAAAAAAACAGGAGGCCTTGACAGTGGCCGTGATGTACACAGAAACACACACAACAAAACCATGCAGCCCCAAAATTATTATGAAAAGAGCAACAGTGCAGCCATCCAGACAGAAACCACATGGGGACTATGCAACAATATCACATACTTAGAAGCAGAATGCAAACACATGGGGGCAGAATGTAAATTTAGTGATAACATGTGTGAAGACTGAACACAAGGAAAAGAAAATTGCATCTCAGGAGCACAATAGAAGCTCAGTGGAGTGTGATGACCTGGCAAAACATACAAAAGTGACAATTCAGATGAAGATAGGGAGTTTGGATCATGTGCCAATCCGATTGCAGAATATGAACTTACTGATAATGTGGAAAGCAGTGGGCAGAGTGGGAAGAGTGATAGTGTTACAATCCAGGTAAAGAAGAACATTGTGCTAGTATGACTATCCTGGGGGGTAAAAAGAGTGGGAGGAAACGATTACCAGTAAGGGGCTACATTTGTAGCCCTGTGCAACAACAGTCAGATTTATGAGTAATGCAATTATCACTGTAGAGCCTGTAATTTATCTGGGTAAAACATGCGGATAAACTCTGATACATGCAGGACTAGGTGACGTAAGCATGTAATTTCCAATTTTATGAGTGTCAACTTGGGCCAATGAGGTTAATGCTTCTGGTAAATATTGCATATTAGGGAAATGTTATGTAACGGTTACAGCTGCTCCCCCTCTGTGCCCAATCATAATCAAGGTCATAGAAACGATCATAATACATATAAATAATAGGGATATGGTGAGAATATTGCAACCTCATAGCAGAACAGCATTATAATGGGGTGAATTTAATATCTGCATATATTCACGCTGAATGAGTGGTTATGGAAAACATAGAGACAAGTGTCATGTGTAACATTCATTAGCAATTCCTCCTTACTGAAACAAGCGCGCATTTCCACTTTGCCAAGTCAAAGGTTCTTTCCGTTGAAGCTCAAATAGTAGTTGGGAAAAAAGAAATATATGTAAGTAAAAGTGAATAGCAAGCCAAATTTCAAAGGCAATGGGCTTACATACCAAGCACTAGCAGAAGTAGTGTTACACAATTCAAAGTGTGCAAAATGTGTTTGTTGGCTCAGCCTGTCCTGTGAATCAAGTTCAAGGTCATTAGTTGTTCATGTGCCCTTGATGTCACTCTTAGCTCCTTATATCTGGTTGTAATTTTAGGTTTATATATTCTAGTTTCCTTTCTTATATGCCAGAAATGTCACCACACCACTTGTTTGCAGAACATCAGTTTATTACAGAGCTTCTGCCAATAAGCATTTCAGCTGTCAGATGCAGCCTTGATCACATAGGGGATCGCCGTTGTGGTTCAGAGTAAAAAAGTGCATACGTGCTCTAAAATTACATGCACATAGGTAAATACTTCTTTATTATATCCTAGACCAAAATATTTTATAACACTTCTTAATTTGCTATGAAACCCAATGTACCCCAGTATAGTCCTAGGTAGTTGCACAAGCTTTTACCTACATTTGTCCTACCTTGCTCTACATAACAGTTCTGGTGCTGACCTTTTACCTAGTTAGGTGCCACATACATGTTGTGTGGTTTTCTCAAAAAACTAGCCTCATTTATTATGCATGAGGATTCTTAGTATCACAGCAGGATCACAATCTTCTGCATAATAACTCTGTATAAGGGTCACCACTATCGTCATCCTTGGCTGACATGCCCACAGTACCATGGCACATCTAGGTAGCACCCCAGAGGGTACCTTTCAGGTATATAAGTACCCCATCTTTGCTGGGCAAGCCGGAGGAGGAAAAGATTCCATGCTGACATGCTGACACGAGACTCTGAAGTCCCTGCATGCACACACTCCAGTTAGCAGTCGTCTGACATTACTCGCGGGTTGTCCACTCGAGACCAAGATGGGGTCCTTTGCTTTCTCACATCAGGTAATGGGATTAGCTCTTTCCTAGGGGTTCTTGGCTATACACCAACATACATGCTAGGTACACTTAGGTACATCTAGTTAGGGTTTGCATCGTAGGAGTATGCACTATTAACCTCATGTATTTATATGCCTGCATATATTCACTATTTTAGCACCATGGTAGAATTCTAGCTTTTATTTACTCTATTGGTGCTTGTAATAGTCTTTATCTGTTTCTGTCTCGTGGTTGTTGCAGCACATGCATTTTATGCTAGAAGGACTCTGGTTCAATAAATACTTATTGAAAACGCCCCCACCATTTATTCTGTGTATCTCTCTGAGATAAAGTGAGCACAAGTGACCAAGCAAAAAGTATTGTACTGTTTCCACGATCCCTGAGGGGTCAGGGTTCTCATGTTTGATAGTTGCCAGAAACTATTCTCTCCTTAGTAAGGTTGTGGGGCTTATAGTGGCACTGTGAGCTAGCTGGTCGACATACTAACATATCCTTTGGGGGTGCCTGAAATCAGTCTGGACACCAATCCCGTAGTTTATGTTGTCTAAAACGTGCAGATCCTTTATAGATTTGTAGGAACTACGTGACTAATTCACATAAGTGACATTATAATTTGCAATTAAATCTACCTTAAAACACAATAAAACACTTCCACATGATATCTGCTACACAGGCTGAAATATAAATCTTATTTTTCAGAAAACAAGGGTGTCTAACCTTACAGAAATATGTATCAATCAATTTATTAACAACATAATATCACAAACTTTTCTAAATGTTCCTCCGTGTGAACTTTTCACATAGCAGGATTCAATTATGCAACATTTAAAACATTACTTTTAACTGCAACATATCATTGTACCAGAGTTCTAACATTTTCTTTCATATTAATTGCTGTGAAATACCCTATTCGGCCTTAGTCATCACACAAACAACGTTATGCCCACGTAGACTATTCTAACCTACCATGTACCCTGACTAATACCTACTTCTAATAGAAACGCAGAAAGAGCGGTTGGTGTTTATAAATGTGTTTGCAAAATCTCTTCTCTAGTGAGCCCACCAGGGGTCTTTGTTTCAAGTTTAGTCATTAGAAGAGTTGATGCTACTGAGTTATTACAATGAGTCACAATTGAAATAAAAGAAATGTTGCCTAAATGCCGACTGTTGAAACCTTACTAGAGATTTGCAAATGGTAGGAGGATTATGCAATACGGTCAAGCGTTTCACCAACTGTACATACTGGATTCACCTTCTGTAACTATACTTGTGCAGTCCTTTGGAATTATATTGTTAACTGATTTCCGGTTTTAGCTCTTGGGTGCGCACTGTATGGAAATTATGAACTTGTACGCTCGTCCATTATATACTGGATCCACTGCTTGAAACTGTATAAACCCGTTTGAAGATTGTGAGAAGCATTTCACCCACTGTACATACTGCATTCATTACCTACATTGTGCATATGGGCCCGCATTTCATTGTAATTAGAATGACATCCGGCTCAAGCTCTTGAACTTGCACGCTCTTTCATTTTATATGGTATCCGCTGCTTGACAGCACACGTGACTTCTATGTGAGCATGATGCCGGTTTTAGGTAGAACTCCGATTACATTGATCTCCTTCCCGGGCCTCCAGCATCGCGCTGAGACCCAGATGACACTCGGATGTTCCGAGATCGATTCACTGCCGAAGGGCAACGTGCACGTTACGCACGCTCACCAGACGTCTTGATTTACCGACAGGACATGATTGTCATTCCTTGCCAGCCGCCTTGCCGAGAAGCTGGGATCGAGCAGGAACCCACAACGAAGGTATTTTCGATTTAGAAACCCGTCCTCTACTGCAGATGTAGGCCCGTAGTATCTATTAGAATTAAGATGACCCTTAACCTTCGGGCTTCCAGGTTTACTTTGTTGGGACATTATCCACCGGGGTCTGGAGAATTAGGGGAAGTTTATTATACCTTCTCCATGGCACAGACTGAATTATTTCCTTCACATTACCCCGTTTTTTAATAGTATACAATGGCACATGACCTTGTGCATAACGCGGTGGCGTTTTATATGTATAATATTCATATACCATTTACTACGGTCGCAATCTAGTGGTACTCACCTTGTTTTCCACTATTATCGTGACACCATGTTCTCTATCTATTCCACATAAGGAAGTGGGCCTCCATAGAATCATCAGTCGCAGATGACTAGGAGATAGGGTGTTGCAATTACGGCACACCTTTACACCAATTTAAAACCTCTGGCGATCTTGGGCCAATTTATTCTCTGATGGATCCATCACCTGTGTAGCCAGGCCTGGCACCAGGTTGAGGTCAGTAGAGACACCATTTTGTTTTCTCTACCTAATCACATACACACAGCGCCCTATCTAACCTAGCATTCTACTCATAGGTTGCCACATACAGTCCTGATGAAGACTCGCAGCTGAGGCTACAGCCCCCCTCTTTGCATCAGCCGAGTCGAAACGTCGACGCTCTTCCCAACGAGACCGGTAGCAATACTCCATCTGTTATAACCTGAAAATGCATTGAGTGCACACTGTAATTTACAGAGTACATGTAAATGAAAGTCTAACCTTGGACAGGTCAACACTGTCTGGTCTTTGTTTACCAGTGATTTTCAAAGTATCTATCTGTTCCTTTCTTACTTCTATGATTTGCACTTTCACTACCCACAACCACTACCCCACTACCTTTCTTCTCTCTGCACGCAACCTATGTCTATTGAAAGCAATCTAATACTTATTCAAAAATAAATGTGGATAATTTTTTAATATAATTGGGCAATATATCTTTCTTTTTGTCTGTGTGTTCCCTTGAAATGTGCATGCATAAAGAAGTATTTAATGCATGCATGAAGTATCATGTGAGGGTATTAGATACCAATGTTGTTATACTGTACGCAACACATATTGGGTAAAGTTGAATTGACTTCTTTGAAGACATTGGTCACAGACCATTTTTTCATTCCCGTACTACACCCAGGTCCGGTTGACTTTTAGGTTACCCCATTATCTTCAATGAATAAAATAATGGTGACCTTGGATATACTGAAGAAATACTTTTTTCTATGTTTATGGAATTTTTGGGCACATATGTACTTTAAAACACTAAAGCAAGATTCTGCATACTAATGTGATCAAGGCTGCATCTGACAGATGAAGCGCTTCATGGCAGAAGCTTTGTACTAAACTGATTTCTTTGGCAAACCAATGGAATCAACGGTCTTTCTGTGATATGCAGAAGTAACCCAGAACTTGCAAGAAGCTAGCTGACTCCATTTCTGTTATTGCCTCATTCGGTTTGGAGTATGGCATCGGCCAGCTACAAAGAAAGACTGTGACTATTTCTTTTTTTTGCTTACTTATACAAGCCTTCAGCCAGACCTCCTCATCTGCTGGTCTAATGTGTCCTATCATTCACATTCTCTTCTGTCCTCCACAGCATACATCATGGGCCAATTCTGCCGTTGACTAACTTCACTGTGAACAATGGCGTTCTGATTTTTCACAAGGAACACATCCACACACAAATTATTTTCAGTTAGTTCCAGGGACAACAATAAGAATGTGAGCTTTTTGAGACCAAAACAATATTTTTTATCTTGGTATGTACATGGCATCTCCTCCCACAATAAAAGTTTATAAAAACTGTGAAAAAAAACAAGAGTGGACAAAGTCTAAAAGCTAGAAAGCTAGCAGCCAACACCAGACTTAATGGCTTTGTCATTGTCCAATGGTTGTCGGAAATGCCATTAATACTTGTTTAAATTGTGTGCTCACTGGTTCATGGTTTGGGGTCTTACCTTCTAAATATGTTATCAGCGGGGCAATCTTCATTCTGAGCAGTTTTGCTAGAAATGGGTAATTTGCAGAAATCAGGCACTGGAGAAGAGCCAAGACTGAAGTTCCCCTTTCGACATCCCAGCGAGGATATGAAGAAATTACCTGAAAACCCACAACAAAGAATTCAGAAAGTGATTCTTTCATGTGTTCCTATTCTCTAGCCTTTAAAGCTTCTGGAAATGCTACCTTGTTCCCTACGCAGTACTTAGTACCAACCACATTTTGGCTGTTTCTGTACAATGTAAGTAGCATGTCGTACTGATAACCAATTGACTGGAAATAAAACCATCAAATTCAAAAGGATAAAAGCTGAGTTGAATTCAAGATCTCCATTAGCAGGTTGAATAGAAATGCCAGCAAACAACTTGGGAAGAGTTATCTGGTGGAATATGATGGGGGTTGAATGTGATACTCACCAGCAATCTTATGAAGAGGCTGTGTATTGAAATTTCTTTAGCTGTTTAGGTGCAAAAGAAAGAAGACCTGTCATACTCAATCCATACATTACTGAGCAATACTTGCCAAAGGAATACAAATGGCTGACACACACACTTAAGACATCCAGTAGTACCTGTAAAGAAGATGAAGGGTGGCATTTTAATGAGCCTCTAGTGGCCATGAGGATGCCTTGAGATTCCTGCAAATACTGGCAAAGGCACCCCTACCACTAAGGGTGCTTCCAGGGGCGTACAGTACCTTCACAGCCTATGCTGCAATTCTCTTCCTCCCTCCCTTAGTGGTTGCTGTCAAGGAATGAAAGCTGGAGGAGGAGCTACCTAAGCTGCAATGCACAGGTTCCTGCTACAGCTTTCATTGAGGGACAGAAGACTCCAGTGGGATAAGAGAGGATGCGTCAGGAGCCGTGGATGTGCTTTACATTTTGAAGGACCATGGAAAAATGGGAGCCATTTTCTGACAGCGGATACCCCAGAAGAAAAGAGGACTCCAGAACATGTTCTTCCTATCTATTTTCTAATGAGGTTAACAACCTGGGGGCAGGCAATAATGAGCACATAATTGCCTGTTCAATTCTGCTCAGGACCCCTAACATGAGTGACAAATAAATAGAATATTATACCATCTGCCCAGGTCACTTGCACTTTATCAACACATTCATTGGAAAGTTGAGTGGGGAGAGCTAATTGGAACCCAGGAATATGGCAATTACAGGTATTCACCACCAGATGCAAATCTCCTTCTTAACCTTGGAGTCAGTCAAAATAATTATTTTCACTTACCATCATTCAGCATGCATCCCTGCTTTCAAGTGAGGGCCAATAACTAGCAATTTTAGTCTGGATCTGAAGTCCAAAATGTTGAACGAGAAACATTGCAGAGACAAATATCATAACTAAAAGTAACTCCATGGAGAAATAAAATACATCCCTGTTGCGGCCGGCAAAAGTAACAACACATAAATAGGTACCATACCCAGTAGCATGATCAGCATACTAGACAGAAGTAAAATCATGGAGAGCAAGAATACTCCAAGATTTGAAGAGGAGCATTAGAGCCCTGAGTAGCCTCATGGAGTGTGTAAACCTGGGACAGTTAGTACATTGCATTTAGGGGGTAGGTGCATTAACCAGACTAAGAGCTGAAACAAACAGGAAAGTAACTTTATGTCTGGTAAACTACAAAAAGTATATAGGGCTTATTTACAAGCCCCTTGTGCCACCTGTGCATCACTTTTTGAGACACACCAGCATTGCAACCTGCTGCTCCATATTTACAAGGACAGGTAAAGCCACCCTGCGTGGCTTTTCGTGCCCTTGCAAATAGGGCCCCATTACACGCAACACTTTGTGTGGAAGGGGTGTGCCATGGGTTTTGCTGTGAGATTTCCTACGCAACACCTGTGGCTTCTGCTGCATTTCCAGAATTACAAGAAAAAGTACACCTGGAAATGTGTCAGAATTCTACACCTACCCTGGGGAGGTGTAGGGAGGTGCATCAAGAAGAATTTTTTTTATTTCTCCTCGTCGTTTACCTCTTTCTACTCATACTGCATACTGCAGCACATTTAGAAAGAGGAAATTACCTCTTGTGATTGTTTTTGTGCTCAAAGGTATGCCTAACTGCACAAAAACAAAGATATGCCTTACTGCACAAAAACAATCATCCCTGTGATGCAGCCACCCTTGCACCATGGTGCAAGGGTGCATTCATAGTCCATGGCAGCTAATTGTGAACCAGCACTGGGAGAGCAAAGGGATCCATTATATCATTGGAGATATGACGCATCCCGGTGCTCCGGATTTAACGAAACGCGGCACAGCCAAATGGCTTGAGGCACTGCAATGAGTTAATTCCTTGTGAATAAGGCTCACAGAGAGCAGCAACATCAGCACAGATACATATATCTACAAAAGGAGAGCAATAAATGTTATTTGAAATATTGACACCCACATTCTATAGTAACTCAACCATAACTCCTGAACTAATGGACTGGTTCTTCAACTCATGCCTGATCATGACTAAGTAAGAGGGAATCTGGGGAGTGGAGGAGGAAGCATTAACCACCTTCAATGGTAGATCCCACTGTGTCAATGAGTAGGATGCTTAAGTCTCACCACATTCATGAAAGTTGATGCTTGCTTTCTTATCTACAACAAGTAGCATCTGGCAGAGTGCTGGCACAGATGAAATATAGTCCTCTTCCAGCATGTAGCTCAAAATCTCTTTCCAAAATCCCTGCAAGAAAGAGCAGCAAATGTGTTATTAGTATCATTAGCATTTAATAAGGCTTTATTCCCACAGATAAACAGTCATTGCCGGTGGGAGGGTTTCTGGTGGGTCTTCTGGAGATGGGGCTACATTTGAATGATCCCCTTCGTGATACCATTCCTTGCTGATGGGGTCCAAGACAGATTGCTGGTATTACACTGATGTAGCACCAACCCTGTTCAATGCTACAATCTGTGATTCTATATCCGAGACAAATGAACCAATTATTTGCAGAGAATGAGTGCAACATTTATTCTCCAAAAACCCTGCAAGTGAGCTGCTTTGCAAAATATCTCATTCTCTGCTATTATCCTCACAACAATCACAAAACAGAACTATCTTTAGAAATGTGCCAGAGTGTGCAAAGCTATGGCTGGGAATGAACGACCCGGTCGAAATGAAATATTGGTACTTGATGTACCATCGGGCAAGTAGCAAATAGTAGATGCAGATTGAGTAGCTATGACATTTACTAACTTACCTGAAGAGACGCCACCATACTCCACAGCTTGCCAGGAGACTCAGCCCACGCCGCCACCGCCGAGAGTCACCTTACCTGCAGTTTGTTGGCGCCGCCGCGTAGGCTGCCGGGATTCGTAGTCCCGGAGCGGCGGCGCGCGTCAGTGACACCGCGAGGGCGCCAGGGGAGGCGCACATAAGCGCCGCAGGGCCGGCGGAGCTCTGGGACATTTACTAACTTACCTGAAGAGACGCCACCATACTCCACAGCTTGCCAGGAGACTCAGCCCACGCCGCCACCGCCGAGAGTCACCTTACCTGCAGTTTGTTGGCGCCGCCGCTCCGGGACTACGAATCCCGGCAGCCTACGCGGCGGCGCGCGTCAGTGACACCGCGAGGGCGCCAGGGGAGGCGCACATAAGCGCCGCAGGGCCGGCGGAGCTCTGGGACATTTACTAACTTACCTGAAGAGACGCCACCATACTCCACAGCTTGCCAGGAGACTCAGCCCACGCCGCCACCGCCGAGAGTCACCTTACCTGCAGTTTGTTGGCGCCGCCGCTCCGGGACTACGAATCCCGGCAGCCTACGCGGCGGCGCGCGTCAGTGACACCGCGAGGGCGCCAGGGGAGGCGCACATAAGCGCCGCAGGGCCAGCTTCGCGGGACGCGAGCGGGACGCCCGGGGCTAAGCCCGGGCAAAGGGCGGGCCCTCTACGGCCCTCATCGGCAGGGGCAGGGCCTGACCCCCTGTTTCACCAGAGACGCGTCCACAAGTAAGACATAGTTGCTCTGTTGTTTACCGTGTTACATATATGGCGACTAAAAAGAAACCTGCTGTTGTGCCCGCTAATACCATGGATAACTATGTTGTGCAAACTGTAAAGAAAATAAACGAACAAAGGAGGGAATCACTTGGGCTAAGCCAGTCACCAGATTTGCGCAGGTTAAGCCCTACCTTACCTATGTCAGCAGAGGATAGCCCTTTTGTGATGGTGGAAACAAGGGTCTCAACTAATGATTCACCTATGATTGAGTCTGACAGTCAGCCACTGATCACGTTAGTATCCCCTGTTATCTTGGATGTAGACTTTGATAATGTTATTGATTCAGATCCAGACACTGTTACTGGTCCTGTGGAGGACGATTTACCTCTGATAGAGCACACACCCCGACCTGTGCGTGCCTGTGTGAAGAATCAGCGGAAACAGGGTGGTCAAAGACCAAGAGTGAAAAGGAAAAGAACATTATCTCCAGGTTCCTCGAGAGCTCCCCTAAAGGCAGCAGGGGAAGGGACTGCAAGAAACAAAGGAGAGGATGAAATGTTTGCTAAACTGCTTGAGGTTGTAGAGGGTAAACTTATCGAAATTGTAAAACCTCTGATCTCTAAAATAGATAAACTCCAGGCGGAAGTAAAAAGACTTGGAGGTATGCAAACTAAGCTGACGGAGGAAATAGGTAGTCTCAATACTTCGCTATTAACAAGAAATATTATAGAAGAGGTTAATCATGCCGGAGAAGGGATACCTGGTGTGTTGACTGATCCAGCCCATACGTCGGCCCCCAAAGTTAATCATAATATAACAACAGTAGAAGGGTGCCCGTTGATAGTTAATATTCCACAAGCACAAGTCCACGGTACAGACCCTCTGCAATTCATTGAGGAAGCTTCACCTGTTGTACTAGTGTTAGCTAATGTACCCCAGTTGGATGACGGTATTATCGAGTCAGCCAGCTCTCTGAGCAGTAAGGCCCTTCACTGGCTCTCTGGTAATATGAGGTTAGCGCCTGGTGGGTTACAGCAACTGGCGCATGATATCAAAGCAGTTAAACGTGTTCCCTGGATAGGGAATCGCCCCAAAAGATTTAAAGGGGATTGCGTGGCGATAACATTTGCACATCCCAATATACTTCCTAATGTTCTAACACATATTTTTCCACCTCAGCGTAGAAGAGGTACGGTGGTTCCCCTAACACTAAAATTTTTCCATGGGGAACAGCAAAATGTAACCCTACCAAAAACGCCAGCATTAGGATGGGATAACAACTTGATTAACAACCTGAATATGCATAACCGCTGGGCATCCCCCCTAGTACCAAGTCTGCTATTGCACAATAGATTTGATGCCCTGTCTGGTCTTAACAACTGCGATTGACAAGAGGTCAGACACGAGTCTGTCGCAGTGGTTGCAGGAGTAGATTCATATCAGCCCCCAATTACAACTGGTAGTATACTGCCTAAGTCTGTGGGTACATCTTGCAATACCTTAGTGGGGGCGTCAACAACTTGCCTTATTGCCAGTTGGAATATAGCAGGACTAGTTTCTAAATTAAATGTACTAGGGTGGCTAGAACTAATTAGAACATTTGATATCCTATGTTTACAAGAGACCTGGTGTTTAAATTTTAAGGGCCTTGATGGTTTTGTAGCCTATGAGTTACCAGCAGTGGCAACTACCTCAGGGAGGGCCAAAGGTGGTTTGCTAACTCTGATTTCTGTGAAAATGCGAATTAGGGTGAAGGAACATATTACTGTGGGCAACAATTCCCAATTGCTATGGTTAGCGGATGAGGCAGACAAAAACATTCTGTTGATTAATATGTACAATAATGTTTTTGATGCCAGCAGATATACGGTTATTTTAGAATTAGACGTCGCAATCAAACAATTGATGAAAGCCTCCAATACAGTTTTTGAATTCATATATGTTGGAGATTTTAATATTTCTGTTTGCCCTCTCTCTAACCAAAGGTTGTGTGGTACTTTGAATCGTGTTGGAGAGCCAGCTACGCACTTCCAACACAAAACATATGGAGAAACTTTGAACTCCTTCCTACTCGCCTATGAGTTGGAAATCTTAGAGATTGAGCAGGACGGGAAGGGTGATAGTTTGCCAACCTTTGTGGGGCGAGGGGCGAACACTGTGATTGATTTTATTTGCATGTCTTCCGAATTAGCTGATTTTAGTTCTGATGTCAAGGTTGTAGACCACATGGTTAGTGACCACAACTGTCTTGTTATTGAAACTAGGTTTTGGGAAGCTTGTATAATTCCAGATAGTAGTCCTATTTTAAACATTGAAGTACATAGGCCGAATGGATTCAGAATAAGGTGGGCAGGGGATAAGGCTGAAGCAACTTCTAATTGCATTATCTCCTGCTGTCTAAATGATATTACATCTATTATTGACGAGAAACCAAATATGAAGGCCTGTATTTCCCATTTTACAAAAATCAATGTTTTTATTAGTAGTAAGTTTACTAGGTCTGCTGGAAATTTCAACAATAAAGCTAGGGGATGGTTTAACAATGCATGCACTGTGGCATTGAAGACATTAAAAAAGGCATTATCCATCAAACCTAGAGATAAAACAGTTGTAGTGAAGCTTAGATCTGACTATAATTTAGCTCTTAGGCAAAGGAAAGTTGAATTGCGTGAGGAAGCTTGGGAGCGATTTGATCTAGCGGCTGTATCGAATAATTGTACGCTTTTTTGGGCAGTAGTAAATAGCCCTTTTTTAAGAGATGATAAACTTCCCATGTTAACCTCAAACGTGGGTAAGGAATCATGGGTACAGCATTTTTCTGCCATTTTTAACCCTGATACGGTAACGTTGCCGATAAGTTGCTCTTGGCCAGTACTTAACTTAGATATCACCATACAGGAGGTCCTAAGTAGTATCAGGGCTAGTAAGGGCGGTAAGGCCCAGGGACCCGATGGTGTCCCAGTTGATGTATACAAATTTGCGCCTGAGACTTGGGGGCCAGTACTAGCCAAAGTTTTTAACGCTGCTGTTCGCTATACTATTCCGTGCACCTGGTCCGAATCTATAATAGTTCTGTGGAAAAGTAAATTTTGCCATGTTCTGTGTCCCTACGCCTCATCCATCATATGTTATGTGTGCATGACCAATATGCATATGTTATTCCCCATGTCCGATTAATGACGCAATTACAGTTGTGTCCACCTTTAGTATGCTAGTTTCCAGTCCTCGTGAATACTACGAATATCAGGCCTATGTAAAGTAATGTTGCCACGTTTCTCAGTGTGCACGTTATTTCATTGTAAAGTCCCCGTTTCCAGGCCTCAAAAGGGCCCGGACACTAGATTCAGCTCCTGTCTCCTGAAGTCCTCGCTGAGGAGCGGTACAGCCCCCACCTGTATCCTCGACCCTTCACTTACTTCCTGCCTCGCAGTGCCCGGTGCAGCTTGGCTCTGCCTCTGAGTCTGCCAAAAGTATGTTATAGTTCCAGTTATCAGTTCAGTCCTCCTTCTCTGCATTCCTAAGCTACTGAACTGCATCAATAGTTCCCGTCATTGTCTAGCCTATGCGGCTCCACGTTAGAGAAATACTGTATTTAATGGTCATTTAGTATTCTTCATCACGCACTACATGTAGAATAATGCATGGTCCAGTCTTAGAATCAAGTTAGCCTTTCCCCTCATGACTTCTAGTTTATATCAACATGTTCCCTAAACATCAGATACTAGATAGGGTTTAGGTACAAGTCGCTCCGACCCTCCAGACTTTAGTCTCTGCTCCTAGCACAGAGTTCATAGCCCCCAGCTTCTCCTAGTAATACGTCATTGCCAGTTTGCGTGCACCACCAGGTTAGAGGTCCCGGCTCCTTAGGTAGCCCCCTCCTATGTTTCCGCCCCATTCATGACATATTCTGTTACGTTTGCACCACATGTCTATGTATACGCCCAGTTACACCTACTTTTACTGTTATCTTTCGCGACTGCTACGCGTCACGCCTTCTGCTCCACCCACTGCTACGCCTACTGCAATGTAATGCTATGTGTTTGCGCTATGTATATAAGTTCATGTATTGTTATTAAAAGTTGGCGCGCTCATCCCAGACCTAGCCCCAGCAGCTGCTGGGTCATCCTATGCAGGTTGTCCTGATCCTGTCCTTATGCTGTAATAAACCTGCAGAAACTCCTACTACCTCGAATCTTGACTCTTATTTATTGAGCTATCTGTTATGCTATATGCCTAGTCAAAAATAGGGTATTATTTATTTATTTACCACATAATGGCGCCCGAATAGGGACTTGCCCTTTCCCCACGCGTCGGTGAAGCCACGCCGACCCCCTGACCCTCTACAGTCGTGACGGAACTCTTCTGCGCAGTGGCAGATATTTCTGCTCAAGTATCCCTCAGGCCCACGGAGGAGACGGAGGAGGCGGTCCAGCATCCGAACGAGACGGTGGAGGAACGCGGCGAGTCCCGACCAGAGCCCAAGCCGAGAGTCCAAGGTCCGAGGTATCCGGAGGCCCACCCGTAACTGAAGTCCGAAGTCCGTCGTCGTCAGCCCAGTCCCGTTCGAGGCCTTCCGTTCTTGCTGCCCGGTGAGTACCATTGCTGGGGTAGTATCTAGACAGGACCAATCTAAATTGACTCCTGGTCCGTGGGTTGGTGGTACCCAGACTCACAAACGAAGTGTTCACCTAGGTGGATACGGGTCTTGATGCGTTCCTTTATGGGACCGGTATGTTCCGTACTGTTTCAGCAGTGCATCCAGTAATTCTAGTCTGTTCCGTTCTCGAGAAATTCTGTTCTGTTTCTGTTCTCAAGTATTCCAGGTAATATTCTGTTCGAACTGTTATGTTATGATATTGTTTAATGTAATTCCAATGTCGTGGTATGCCTGAATTGTTTTCCCAATTGTTATTGTTCTTCGTGTATTGTATTGTGTTCCGATTCAAGTTTACAATGCCGCTCTTTTCAAGATTACGTCAGCTAAAAACTAGAAAGGGTTTATTAGAAGAAGCAGTTCCTGTCCCGCCAAGGGACAGTCCAGGTCACTTTATGTATCAGAAACATGGCATAAGCGCCATATTGTATCTAGATTTATGGGTAGAGTATACCAAACAGTTAGAAGAAAAGTATAGATGGCCCGTATCGGGTACATGGGATGCCGAATGTATCATGCGAGTAGAAGAAGCATTATGGAAAAAGAAAGCCAGACAGTCACAGAAAGATGCCATCGAGTTATGGCGTAAAGAAGCGCATAGAAGAACCGAAAAGGAAGTCAGAAAGTCAGAGTTAAGTAGAGAATCCCAAGAACGAGCTCAAGAAAGAGAATTAATCGAGATAGGTGAACGAGTCAAAGCCGAACAGTCAGACAGACAGAGGCATGCCCTCATTAAGGGTATGTATCCTCTTCTTGCCGAGGGCTTGCCAAAAGCGACCCCAGAGGCATCCAGTAATTTCCCGCCACCATTAGTTCCGACCAAGCTACGTCACAAACCGACCGCAGCTGATATTTTTATTTCGTCCTATTTGGACGACACAGTCCCAGAATATGCAAATCCTGTTCGCGCTCCGCCAGTCCCTGTAAATCAGGCACTTCCCGCTCCTCCAGACACCGGAGTACCTGTTACGGTACCCCCGGTCCAGCCCGCCATACAAGTCCAGCCTACATTTCCATTTCCCACTCTGCCAGGACGTAGAGCCTCAGTAGACGACTCCAGTTTAGGGGCTGCAGGAGGAGGTCCTCCTCAAACCCCGCCGCCACACAAGCGTTTAACGTTAGCCGAATTACATGCACAAGCATCACAGCGTACGCCTAGGTATCAGTCTGTTGCAGAAATAAGAAAATCCCTTGCCGAATGTTGCTATGATCCAGTCCCAGGCGAGGATAATATGGTTTTATATTCATTTCGCGTAAGAAAGGTGGCCGAGTATCTAGTCACCTTACCGAATATGAAAGAAGATCTAGACAGAATATATCGTTTCATCCGTACAGGGGATGATCCAGAAAGTATTAGCGAGACTATGTCTCAAAGGAAAGCCGAGATCCAGCTCATGATATTAAAGTTCCTGATCAATTGTCTAATAAGAGAACAAGATTACCCGTCTAAAGATTCCGCCGAAATGAGAATCCTGACAAGGTGGAGTGATAATATAGCCGAGGGTAAGCACAAGACCGTCGGTGCTATGGAGAGTATGTACAAGAAAATCCGTAAAGAGATAATAAAGATACACGAACAGCGTAAAGCAGCACAAGTAGGCGAGAAAGAAAGTATCTCTGATCCCGAAGAAGAAGAGGACGAGAATCCCGCTAGAATAGCGTATGTAGGAAAATCTAGATTTCCAGATCGCCATTTACGCCTAGAACACAAGTCTATTTTTCATCATTCAGCACCAGAACAAGGTTCTCTAGAACAAGTATTCCAAGCTACCGATCATATTCTGAAATCACGAATCGGTTATAGTGAATTAAGTACCATGCATGAACAAGAACTAGCCCGATCAGCAGTCCGATGGATTACTGATTCTACCACTTTTCCAGACGAAATAGTGGCACAAATGTTTCTGAAAATGCCCCCAGCCGAGCAGCGACTGGTGGGTATGTATATGATCCAGCACCTCATTACTCTGTATGAGGGTCAACACTCTGATCCAGGTCCGTTACATGATATCCTGAACGAGTTACTCCAGTACAGATGGAGAGGTCTAGGTACCGATTTAATTAGTGTCATTCTAGAACAACGCCACAAATATAGAACGTTCTTGAACCCACATTTTGTTCATGTCTCACCCCCAGAAAGTAAATCATTCTACATAGACCGACAGAATCCGTTACGAGAAGTCCACCCAGTCAGAGGGACGGGTGGCGAAATGCAACGAGTGTTTGTATACACTCCAATAACAAAGATGGAACTTCTTGAAATGAAGAAATTAATTCCCTGTCATGACAAAGATCCAGCAGGGTTCCATAGAGAATTAAAAGACATGCTCCGTATGGGAGAATACACTTACCCAGATATCATTAAAATGTTAAAGGTCCTGTTACCCGCAGGGGTGTATGAAAAGCTAAAGGAAAAAGAATGGGAGGTGGGAGAGAAAAAGATCGATTGGACAGCTCTAGAAGCTGAAGACAAGGCTCGAGTACCAGGTACCGGTCTTGGAGATAAATGTAAAGAATTACCAGAATTATTGATTCAAGTTTTACCCAGACTATTGACAACTAGAAAAGAAGACTGGGATGCAATCTCAGCCTGTAAACAGAAACAAGACGAAGATATTAGTGATTTTTATTCTAGATTTGAAAAATGTTTTAGTATTAACAGTGGTCTCAAGACAAGTAGTGAGTCATACCCTCACCTTTTCGTTACTAAATTAGTCGAGAATTCAAGTCCTCAAATTAAAAATAGAGTTTTGAAAGTCGAAAGCACCTGGCAAGCAAATACTCCGTCCCAGATGCTCCAGATGCTCCAATACCACCAGAATAGAATCAGAGAAGAGCAAGAACACGAAAGAAAACGTATGAAAGACACGAAAATGAAAGTGCTAGTTGCACAATCTGTTCCTCAAGACAGTCAGAAGAGGGGTCCGAATCAAGCCAGTCATCCTGCAGCTCCCGTTAAAGGGAACTGCAATTATTGTAAACAGCCAGGTCATTTTATAAACGAGTGTGCAGTTCTGAAACATAACATAGCTACTGGTAAGACTAAAGAAAGACCACGTCCGCCGAGACAAGAACAAGTTTCACAGACTCCTCAGTCACAGAATGCACAACAGACAGTTACAGTACCGCAGCCTATTGCTGCAACACAGCACGTTACAGCGCAGATGTACCAGTATGCACAGTCCGAGTATCCAGAGTACCAGCCATATTCATGAAACAGCCTAGAGAGGGAGGTAGGCTTGCCTCTCATCGAGATACCTGTAGATCAAGAAGGTCCCTATGTTCACAGTCAAGTATTAGGGAAAGACAGAAAGTTTTTGATCGATACAGGGGCAAGTAGGACCACAATTAGTCATGCCGAAGTTCCAGGGGCTCCGCTCTCAGGCTCAAGAAATGTTTCCCTTGGATTTTCAGGAAAACCTATCGTTAACGAGATATCAAAGCCAGTTACTCTAGAAGTAGGTCCATTGTCCCGTACTACTGATCTGTTACTTACTAAGTCATGTCCAGAAAATCTATTAGGCATTAAGACACTGAAAGAATTAGGTGCAGTTATTTGCTGTTCCCCAGAGGGAATACGTCTGTTCCTACGTGACTTTAAGGGTCACTATGTATTACGAGATTTTGATTCCAGACTGTCTAATGTTCCGCAGCATCTATGGGCACAAGGTCCAACAGATGTAGGTTATATGCAAATCACACCCTATCGTGTGACTCTCAAGCCAGGTGTAGTGTTACCCCGAATCAGACAGTACAGATTGCCCCCTGAGGCTGTAGCAGCCTTATCCAAAATTATTGACGAGCTCATGGCTCAAGGAGTAGTTGTAGAAACTGACTCCAATGTATGTAATTCTCCGATCATTCCAGTCATGAAACGTACTGATCCAAATGCACCCCCAGTATATCGATTAGTGATTGATTTACGAGAGCTTAATAAATGTATTATTCCTCAGTACCCAGTAGTCCCAGATATCTCTTCCCTATTAACAGCCATTGATTCTGAAGCCACGTTCTTCACTGTCATAGACCTCAAGAATGCATTTTTTAGTGTTCCTATTCATCCAGACAGCCAGTTTCTTTTCGGATTTTGTTTAAATGGAAGGAGCTATATGTTCACACGCGCTCCTCAAGGTTTCACAGAAAGTCCTAGTATTTACAGTCAGGCACTTAAGAGACAACTAGACAACATTCACATGCCAACGGACACTGCCCTGCTCCAGTATGTCGATGATCTACTGATCACAGCCCGTTCTGAACGTGCTTGCGAGCGAGCATCACTTACAGTCTTGTATTTTCTAGCCGAGATGGGGCACAAGGTGTCCCCTTCGAAGCTTCAATTATGTGTCCAGCAAGTGGTCTACTTAGGACACTTACTGTCCAAGAGGGGTAGGCAGTTGACACCCGACCGTATCCAGTTAATAGCGAGTCTTCCCCAGCCCAGAACCCAGAAGGAGGTACGTGCTTTTATCGGCCTTACTTCTTATTGTAGACAATGGATTCCCCAGTATGCATTTCTAGCCAAGCCACTGATACAGTTAACGACACAGGAGGCAGCCGTATCGACTGTCCTCCCTTGGACATCTGAACATACACTTAGTTTCAACGAGTTAAAGAAAGCCCTATGCCAAGCTCCAGTTCTAGCTACACCGAACTACAGTAAGCCTTTTACACTTTTCGTTACTGAACGTGAAGGTACAGCATTATCTGTTCTCACACAAGATCAAGCAGGACAATACAAGCCCTGTGCTTACTTTTCTAGCACATTAGATCCAGTCGCCCAGGCGTTGCCTGCGTGCCTTAAGTCAGTTGCAGCCACCGCACTAGCTATCAGACAAAGTGATTCCATAGTTTTAGGACATTCCCTGACAGTACAAGTTCCACATTCCGTGGAAGTTCTTTTAAACCGAACACAAACTCAGCACTTGACAATTGCACGTTTAACAGGTTATGAATTGACACTGTTCCAGCCACACATAGAAATCAGACGCTGCAACATTTTAAATCCTGCTACACTGTTACCATCAGTTAGTTCAAATCCTGACCCACATGACTGTGTGGAAGTAGTTAACATTACGACAAAGCCAAGACAAGACCTGACAGATATTCCGTTACCAGATCCCGACCTGACACTTTATGTGGATGGTTCATGTATGAGAACTAGTACAGGAGAACTAGTCGCCGCGTATGCAGTGACTACTGACACCGAAGTTATTGAAACACACCGTATTGATACCCTGTCCGCTCAAGCAGCAGAGCTAGTCGCTCTGACACAAGCCTGTATACACGCCAAGAACCTGAAAGTTAATGTTTATACAGATTCACGTTACGCATTCGGAGTTGTACACGACTTCGGAGTGCTCTGGCAAGAGAGAGGTTTCATGACTTCTCATGGAACCAAGATTCAGCATGGTCTCCTTATCCAAGCTTTGTTAGATGCCATACATTTACCGACATCCATTGCTATTATGAAATGCAAAGCACATACGAAAGTTACTGACATTATTTCCCAGGGTAATGATCTAGCAGATCGCACAGCCAAGCTTACAGCACAGACTCTAGACATTCCAGTTAATCAGACACATACTCCAGATCCGACTACATGCATGACAGTTAAGGACCCTACACAAGATGTCATAGATATCCAGTTACATGCTACTCCCGATGAAATCAAGAAATGGTCCGAACAAGGAGGGGTCCAGACAGATCAAGGATGGT
The DNA here is from genome assembly GCF_964261635.1 of Lissotriton helveticus. Taxonomy (NCBI): domain Eukaryota; kingdom Metazoa; phylum Chordata; class Amphibia; order Caudata; family Salamandridae; genus Lissotriton; species Lissotriton helveticus. The sequence continues at coordinate 561,357,577 of NC_136073.1, forward strand.
TAACAAAGGGTAGAGCCACATGGTTTCTCCCCGACTCTATGGTTCAAGTCATTATCAATACCGCACATAGTCCAGCACATTTAGGAGAAAACGCTATGTTAGACAGTATCCAGAACATTTGGTTCAACAAGCATTTACGAGCTGCAGCCAAGCAGAAAGTCCGTACCTGTATGATATGTTGTCAGTTTAATCCAGGTAAAAGTGTCCCGGTGGAACAAGGTGGTTTCCAGCCTCCAGACCACCCTTTTGAGGTCCTCCAGATGGATTATATTCAAATGGAGCGATGTCGAGGTTTCAAGTATGTCCTTGTAGTTGTATGCGCTTTGTCCAGGTGGACAGAAGCATATCCAGTCCCAGATTACACAGCCGCGACCACTGCCAAGCAGTTGGTTCGTGAATTCTTCCCTAGATATGGACTCCCTAGAGTCGTATATTCTGATAACGGTCAGCCATTCTCCTCAGAGTTAATGAAGCATGTTTCCCTGTTGTTAGGGTACCAGTGGAAGTTCCATTGTGTACGCCATCCTGAAGCAGCCGGTCTAGTCGAGAGACATAATCAGACCCTGAAAATCCGTATTGCAAAAGTTTGTAAAGAAAAAGGTGTGGACTGGCTAGTAGCTCTGCCAGTTGCTCTATTTTATATGCGCATGGTCGCACATTCCAGATCAGGTCTGTCCCCGTATGAGGTCGTATTCGGCCGCCCCCCTAACATGTGGGGTACTCCTAGACCCCGAAGTATTACCGATGTTTCATGTAATATGTTGACAGATTACCTAGCTTCCTTGATGTCTGCCCTCAACTCATGTCGTTCACAGGTTGCCGCCGCCTTTCCAGACAATACCGAGGTGGCACCGCATGAAATCGTTCCAGGTTCCCTTGTGATGGTCCGGAATTTTGACAGATCAAGTCCGCTGGAACCTCGTTGGAAGGAGCCACGTCAGGTCCTCTTGACCACCCGTACTGCCGTCAAGCTGGAAGGCAGGAAGGGGTGGGTCCACCTTTCTCATGTAAAACTTTTCAATGGATTGAAACCCGTTTCTAAAAACATTTCCAAGGAGTCCCAGGATTTTAAAGACTGCCAAGACATTGTTTTAAAGGACTGTCCCGCAAAAGACATTGTTACAACCCCTTCCCTGTTAGAGAAAACTCCGCAACAGGAGTATAAGCAAAAACTACGGTCTAGTAAGTCAGTCAGTTTGATTGTATAAGTCCTCCCCTAGGTGAAACGGTTAGACTGTTTCTGACATGTATAAAATAGACCCCCATAGTGAGAGAGTCAGTCAAAGTTCAATTCAATGTATCATTTTTCTAAGTTTCATATTATTCATCAGCCTAATGATTTCCTGCACCAGTTATGCCTTTTTCCTATATTTTCCAGTTTCTCATGTAAATAAGTCTGCTAATGCTACAGTAGAGCACACGTTTAGTGATCTGCCTCCTCACGAATATTCATACCGCCTCGCTATGCGTAATAATTCATTTATCCGTATGTTACATTATTCACACCAGACCAGCAATGCCACTAATTGTTGGGTGTGTGGTCGACTCCCCCCTTTCCAGACATCAAAGGGAGTTCTGCCACTTTTTCCTTATCCATTCTCACACAATGGTTCATGTGGAGCATGGTCCACGTTAACGTCATCCGCAACAGATATGTCTTTTCTTAACAGTACATGTTTCCCAGACAAGCAAGGTCTCCCCCGCAGAACAGGTTTAGATCTAGAAAATGAAGTGTATAATTTAGGTAATTATTCGTCGAATTTCATGGTCCTGAATGTTCAGTCTGATACTACTCCAGACTCACCTGCTATTTCAGTACTACCAGTCAAAGGCGAATTATGTGTCCGTAATTATGGTTCTGTACACGTAGGCCATAGTGAATGTACTACTATTGTCAAGTATAGTGACAGTGGGAAATCTATTTTTAAAGCCTCACGTCATTCTTATTTTGTTTGTGGTCAAACCGCATATGTTCGTCTGCCCCTCGATTGGGAGGGAACCTGTTATATTGCCCTCCTACTGCCACCTGTTTTTCTAGCCCCACCTGACTACCATAGGAATTCCTTCCTAGTACATACTAGACACAAGAGAAATCTCCCGATTGTCGATTATACTGAAACTGCCGCAGAGCAATTCATTGATATAGATAAAGGTGTGTTCCCTTATTTAGGTACAGTTGTAAACAGTAAGCTAATTCGTAGGTTAACAAGAACCCTTGAAGCTGTAGTAGATGAGACTGCCTCCGCTCTAGGTAACTTAACTGAAGAGCAATCCTTTATGAGAATTGTCGTTTTACAGAATCGTCTCGTCCTTGACGTCATACTGGCCGATAGGGGCGGGGCCTGTAGACTCATCGGATCTAGTTGTTGCGTTTTCATTCCAAATAACGCGCCGTCTGTTTATTCAGCCATAACCAGACTCCATAATATTGCCCATCTGTTACATCAAGATCCAGGCACCTGGACATGGTCCGGTTGGTTCTGGAATATAATTTCCGCATGGGGATGGAAAATCCTGTCCTTTCTAAGTATTGCAGTAGCGATCATATTTAGCTGCTGCCTCTGTATACAATGTGGCCCTGCGATTTGCAGCATGTGTGCTACCTCTTGTATTCCTAGTCCTAAGCCCCGTTCTAAGTCCCGTTCCAAGATAATTCGAGACGAGCAAATGGTACTGTATGAAATGATAGATGGTATCATGAAAATTGATGTTTCCTGATGGAAACGTAGTGACAAGGAGGGAATGTGGAAAAGTAAATTTTGCCATGTTCTGTGTCCCTACGCCTCATCCATCATATGTTATGTGTGCATGACCAATATGCATATGTTATTCCCCATGTCCGATTAATGACGCAATTACAGTTGTGTCCACCTTTAGTATGCTAGTTTCCAGTCCTCGTGAATACTACGAATATCAGGCCTATGTAAAGTAATGTTGCCACGTTTCTCAGTGTGCACGTTATTTCATTGTAAAGTCCCCGTTTCCAGGCCTCAAAAGGGCCCGGACACTAGATTCAGCTCCTGTCTCCTGAAGTCCTCGCTGAGGAGCGGTACAGCCCCCACCTGTATCCTCGACCCTTCACTTACTTCCTGCCTCGCAGTGCCCGGTGCAGCTTGGCTCTGCCTCTGAGTCTGCCAAAAGTATGTTATAGTTCCAGTTATCAGTTCAGTCCTCCTTCTCTGCATTCCTAAGCTACTGAACTGCATCAATAGTTCCCGTCATTGTCTAGCCTATGCGGCTCCACGTTAGAGAAATACTGTATTTAATGGTCATTTAGTATTCTTCATCACGCACTACATGTAGAATAATGCATGGTCCAGTCTTAGAATCAAGTTAGCCTTTCCCCTCATGACTTCTAGTTTATATCAACATGTTCCCTAAACATCAGATACTAGATAGGGTTTAGGTACAAGTCGCTCCGACCCTCCAGACTTTAGTCTCTGCTCCTAGCACAGAGTTCATAGCCCCCAGCTTCTCCTAGTAATACGTCATTGCCAGTTTGCGTGCACCACCAGGTTAGAGGTCCCGGCTCCTTAGGTAGCCCCCTCCTATGTTTCCGCCCCATTCATGACATATTCTGTTACGTTTGCACCACATGTCTATGTATACGCCCAGTTACACCTACTTTTACTGTTATCTTTCGCGACTGCTACGCGTCACGCCTTCTGCTCCACCCACTGCTACGCCTACTGCAATGTAATGCTATGTGTTTGCGCTATGTATATAAGTTCATGTATTGTTATTAAAAGTTGGCGCGCTCATCCCAGACCTAGCCCCAGCAGCTGCTGGGTCATCCTATGCAGGTTGTCCTGATCCTGTCCTTATGCTGTAATAAACCTGCAGAAACTCCTACTACCTCGAATCTTGACTCTTATTTATTGAGCTATCTGTTATGCTATATGCCTAGTCAAAAATAGGGTATTATTTATTTATTTACCACAGTTCCAATTCATAAGAAAGGGGACCGAGGAAACGTCAAAAACTACCGGCCAATCTCGTTGTTGGATTCGTCGGTCAAGATCATGAGCCGTGTACTCCTCGTCCGATTGGAAGAATGGGCAGAGTCTAATCAAATAATGACAGACTGCCAATATGGGTTCAGGAAAGGGAGAGGTTGCATTGAACAATGCCTAAATCTGGAGCTACTGATTGGGAAATACACCCGTGCAAAAAATGGTTCACTTTACCTCTGTTTCGCTGATTTGAGCAGCGCTTTTGACCTGGTGGATCACGCCATACTATGGACTACTTTGCTAGAAATGGGAGCACCCAGGGAAATTATATATTTTCTGGCCCGCTTATACGAGAGGCTTAGCTCGAGTGTCCGGTACGGGCCTTCGGGCGAATGCACAGATAAATTCAGGGTCAGGAGAGGTATTAGACAAGGGTGTGTACTGGCACCCTTGCTTTTCACTCTGTTTATTAATGAAATAGACTCGATCTTGCAGAGGGCACCAGCTGACGCACCTAGAGTAAACACAAGTACCATCCCCGTGTTACTCTATGCGGACGACGCTGTGTTGCTCTCTAGGACTCCCCGGGGTCTACAGCTTTTGATAGATAAATTTGTGGCCTTTATTGAGAAAAGAAAGCTGGTCATTAATAAAAGCAAGACATTTGTGATGGAGTGCGGAGCTAGTAAGGTAAAAATTAAAAAGCCCTATAGGTATCTCATTGACGGCCAAGTGGTGCAGTCTGTGGAAAACTTTTGCTACCTGGGAGTTAATTTTTCCAAAAATGGTCACTGGGTTGTCGAGCACAAGGTGGTGCGCGACAAAATGATCAGGAGTGCCAATGGAATATTTGCATTTGCAAGTAAATTAGGTAGTAGAAGGCCTAAAGAAATGCTTAAGATCTTTGAAGCTAGGTGTCTCTCGGCTGCCCTCTACGGAGCAGGGGTATGGGGGGTATCTAGGGTAGAATCCCTACAGGTAGAAGAGAATATGTTTCTGAAAAAATTACTGTGTCTCCCGACCTCTACTGCTAATAGTTTGGTCCATAAAGAACTAGGACTACACCATATAAACGATCTATTATTGTTGAGACCTTTGATGTTGTGGCGTTCAGTCTGGATGAAAGACGAAACCTCATTTAATAGGGCCATCATTGAGGATTGTTTACGCCTAGACTATTTTCTTAAAATCCCATGGATTAAATACACAATCGATTCTTTCTCTAGTGTATTTGGGCTTAACGTTACATTAGATCACTGTTCTGCCTCGGATCTCTCTAAGGAGAGTCTGAAATCAATTTTCTTAAATCATTGTGCAGAAAGACGAGCTACGGATGATCTTAAACTTTCCACCTGTATACGTTATAACCATTTGAACGAATTTGTGGGCCTACACCCTTACCTCATCCAGGTGACCAAAGGGCAACACCGGTTTGTTCTCACCAGGATGAGGATGGGTACGGTCCACCTACTGGTTGCATTCCCTGAGATTAAGATGCGCCCTACAGGTCCATGTCGGTGCGACAATATTTCGGAACAAAGCACAGAGCACTTTCTACTTATATGTAACCTGTATAGCGAATGTCGTAAATTCTTTTTAAAACCTTTATTTATTAAATTTGGAGCAAGAACTGTTAAAGCGGCAATGAAATTACTTTTTAACTTGCATCACCCTGACATCTGTTTTTATACGGCTAGTTATTTACTTAGGGCCATCAGCTATAGGAAAAGCATGATTTTTTAAAAAAACATTTATCAAATTTCTTATTACATTTTATTTATTGGAAAACTTTTAAGTGTGCCATTTGATTGTTATATGTATCGTACTGTATTTGTAGCTGATTGCGATTGTTAAAGTGTATTTTCTTTTAAAATGTATTGTATGTATGTACTTTTATGGACATGATTTACATGTTTCCGAATAAAGTTTTTTGAATTGAATTGAATTGAATTGAATTGAGTAGCTATGTTTTGCAATATGACTGATGTGCCATTCAGTCTCGTTTCAAAGTGGCTGTTTAGAATATTTTGGAAAACCTCCTGCCTCATTAAAAAGAATGAGGTATGATTCGACAATCTTCTATGAATGCCGGAAATGCTTGGAATGAGGACAGCATGGGACAGTAGACCTCTATCCCTGCAGCAGAAGAAACAGACTTTACATTGCGTCTTCAATCATGCTGCGTCTTAACAACGTGGTCCAAACCACTAATAATAATAATAATAATAATGTGATTTATGAAGCACATAGATACGTCAGCTGTGTTCCCAGCGCTGGGGTATCAGTCCTATTATACAGAGTAATAATATGAGAACCCTAATCTAAGTTAGCCTGAAAAAACATGTTTTTAAATTCTTGCAAGAAACTATTGTAGATTTTTCTTGCCTAGCCAAAGTGGTAAGGAGTTCCACATCTTGCCTGCCAAGTAGTTGAAGGAACGGCCTCCAATGCGAGCACTTTTGATTCTGGGGATAGATGCAAGAGAGGCATCAGCTGATCTCAGATTTTTTAGGAAGATAGGGGCCGATTCACAGAACTAACTTAAGACAAAATCCTAAACTTACTACTTTTGGTATTCACAGAAGGCATTTAGTAGTAGTAAAGTTAGGATTTTCTCTTAAGACAGACTTAAGACAAACTTAAGACACACTGAAGACAGACTTAAGACAAAATCCTAACTTAAGTCTGTCTTAAGTCTATCTTAAGTTTGTCTTAAGTCAAACTTAAGACAAAATCCTAACTTTACTCCTACTAAATGCCTTCTGAGAATAGCAAAAGGAGTAAGTTTAGAATTTTGTCTTAAGTTAGTTCTGTGAATCGGGCCCAGCAGGTGTGATCAGAGGGTGAAGATGTTTAGGGCCTTTATGATTGAGAATCTTGTGACAGTAGCACATGGCTTTGAAATATACCCCTTGCGTTAACAGAAGCCAGAGCAGCATTGGTAGAGCTGGGGCCGATGGTGAGAGTCTAGGCAGATGAAATAGCAGCCGAGCTGCCATATTCTGCACCAACTGTCATCTTCTTTATCATGCCTGTGACACCCCGAGATACAGAACATTGCAGTAATACAGTCTCAACATGAATAAAGACTGGACCACTGCCTTTCTGGCAGTTTCTGGCAGGAAGACAAGATGTTTTTAAGGTATTTAAGATCCCAACACATCGCCTTCAAGACTCGTAATTGCTGTATGTGCCCTAATGTGTCTTTTCAATGCATTCCTTTATCAAGCAAGCCGTTACAACCACTCGCCTAAAGGAAAGCATTGTTGGACTAATGTTGGACTTTAAGTCCAACTCTTTCCCTACAGTTGCACAGACTGGAGTTGGAATAGTATTTACTATTCCAACTCCAGTGCCTTCCTGAAGTCAAATCATAGTAACGACTTTGGTGGAAAAGAAATGCATTTTAAACATGTATTCATGGTTCAGATCACTATGTGCATATTTCCCAAATACAAACCTGCAGCAGAGGGAGCTTTACTAAAACATGCTATTATGTGTGTTAGAGGAAATGAAGATAACCTGGGAATTGAGGAGTCTTTGGACATTCTGCAATTTATATTTTGTACACTTCTAGTTTATTGAAACACCTTATTTCACATCCTTCTCACTTACCTCATCAGTATTTTTATGGCGTAATGCAATTTTATTGAGGAGCTGAGAGATTTTGATGCGGATGGTCTCTTCTTCAACATCAGATTCATGATCCATGTGACTAATGCCCTGTGGAAATGTGGAAAAGCAAGAGAAGTAAAGTAACATATATTTTCACATCATTTTCACTGTGTTTTCTCTCCTCATGGAGGTTCAAGAGATTTGAGAGTTAAAACATCACAATTTTCAAATCAAGGTTGTAAGCACAAAGAGAACCTCTTGGCTTAAATTCAAATGTGAAATCAAAACCACTAGCCCCAAACATGTAAATAAAAACGTATAAATGAGGTTATTCCCTCATGCTCCGCTCTGCAGAGTATAAACGTATATGGTCATTTGGCGGAGAAGTGTATAGCATTCATATACTGTCAAAATACCGGTGGACTCACTTATAATATGTAAGATTCTGATGCATGGGGCACTATATCTGGTCTGGCTGAAGGCTTGTATAAGTAAGCAAAAAAAAGAAATAGTCACAGTCTTTCTTTGTAGCTGGCCGATGCCATACTCCAAACCGAATGAGGCAATAACAGAAATGGGGTCAGCTAGCTTCTTGCATCTCTGGCACCACAAGGTAGTCTCTTGCTCACTACACAGATTGTGATGCCCAATGAGCCCTCCCCTTGCTACTTGATGGGGAAGTATGTGCTACATTATGATACTTCTTACACTCAATAAGACAAAAACATACCAGGAACTGCATTTTTGGGAGGCAGTGTTAATATGAAATACTGATTTGAAGTATGTTTGTGCTACTTTGTGTTAGGCATTTAGACGATAAAGCGTGGTATGCAACAGAAAGGAGCCAACTAGATAATGTACTATCAGTGAAAAACACAGCTTATCAGTGCATTCGCTGAATGCCCATTTGCCTGGCCCAATCACCCAAGAAATTTCCCAGTTAGCCCCGGCAAAGTCTAAGGGCCAGTTGCCTCACATAGACTGGATTGTGTGGTAGGCCTATGTACTGCATGTGAGCACTGCTGTTGAGACGTGTGTGGAGCGAGTCCCATTCCACAGTGTCTGAGCATCTTATTTTTTTTGCACTCATGCCAGTCAACATGTGCATCCGGTTACTAAGATGGGATCTATGTATTCAAGCACCATTGTTACAATGCGATGGAACATAAGGACAGGCATCTGAATTGTTCCTGGCATGATGCCTCTGGCCAGTGGTAAAAAAAAACTATGGACAGTGTCTGGTTCATCTATTAGTTGTGCTTAATGGGAACCCAAGAGTAGGACTAAGCATGGACTGCAGACACTCTGGATTATGGCCCGGCCCCAGGGAGATGGATACCAGATGTCATCAGTGGTGCCCAATCCCCACACATATTACTGAGCATGGACTTGAGTTGTGCATCTTGGTACAACTACTCTGTAACATGGGTGTATTTGCCAAGCTTGAGGAAGTCCTACCTGGTTCACAGTGATCAAGAAGGTCATGACACCTCTGCTGTTATAGAGGAATTGGTGAAACCATAAGCCACTGTGGCCTACTCTCCCAGGGACACTGACAAATCCAAGAATACTGCAGTTTTCAGGCTATGCCACCTGCCATTGCCCATGCTGCCAATTATCACCTGCAGTATCACAAGCACCGGTGAAGAGCACTGATTCAACACCCATTCCTGGCCCTTAGTCAGATGACAGGTGTTTCCTCCAGCTACTAGAGGTAGGATCAACGTGTAAGTGCCCAAAGGACTTGAGATGGTCCAAGTAAAGAGAAGAAGCAGAAGAAGTTCCCAATACAAAATCATACATGGGACCTGCGGAAGAGGAGGGCAATGAAGGAGAAAGAGAATAACTAAAGGATATTATCAGACCACTTTCTGATACTCGTTGTTCACAACAGTGGAGGATTTTGCACAACATAAGAGCAGGATAAAAGTTATAAAATTGTCAGAAGTGTCACAGTACGAATCAAGCCAGCTCCAATAACTGAACTTTGGGACAACGACTCCACTTGCATTTGACATCACTAACTCGGACCCCACAATAGTAAGGGTACACTTAGTTAAACCTTTCACAATAATGGAAAAACCAGAGATTGGGTATACTGGAAGAATGACTCTTGAAGTGAAAGCTATAAGTAAATTTGCTTGAGTGGTTTGGTTCACATCATGGAAACCCTGGAATAACAAGACATGAAGAAAAGGCATGTACAGTGTTGGCACTGATGGGCAGCTGCTGAATTTCAGGTGCAAATGTAAGCAGACCAGTGGATAGGAGACACCCATAAAAGTGACGGAGGGAGAAAGACTCACTGGAGTGGAAGTGGGGAACATCAAGCTCAAAGGAAGAACATAGAATGTCAAGGTGAGCCTATGGGAACTAACAAGAGGGACAGGAGGTCTATATTCAACCTCCAGGGGCAAATATGTGACACTGCCAATGTATATTATATGGCAAAGTAACTACATTGGGGCACAAGAGGGCTAAAAGGTCCACTTATTTATTGTGTGCTGACTACTGTCGCTGTTCCCTAACACATTCACCCACCCAAGTGTGTACATCTGCCACTTACCTGCTCTTTGATGAGGAGGCTGTTTTTTTTAAGCACATATTCCATCACAGCTCTTCCGTTCACATCATAAAAACCTTTGGCTGTTAAACTGGATATTAAACTTAAAGTGGCAAGAATAACCTTAATGAAGAAAAAAGGTAAGCATGGTTAGTGAGAAACCGTTTTGGCGTATGAATAGGAGAAAATCCCACATTCCGTGAGAGAGCAGCAAGGGAGTGTGAGAAAACCATACAATCGCTTCTTCCTTTTGTTTACAGAGTAGAGAGATATACATTTTTATGTGTGGAAAGCCAGTACCTGGATACAACCTTTTAAAGTATGTTGCAAAAAGGGCTATTATGACACTTGCGAAAGAAACTAAAGTCAATTTAATTAAACTGTTTTTACAGAGTGTATGACTGAAGTGTGATTGAGGGTATATTAAAAAATTCCAGGTGGGCTACACCTTCTATAGGTGCCTGAGATTTGATAAAGAATTAAAACAAATATTGCCAAATATGCCTAGGTAGGTTACAACCAACAAAAAAGCTCTCAGGATCTGGTATTGATTACAAAAACGCAAATGAGAATTCAATAGTCTGTGGATTCCACTGCTGAGGGAATTAAAACAACTAGAGTAGTCTGTGGGAAGAATGATGGCCGCTGTCTAACTCCCACTGCAAGATTGAGCAGACATCCCAACACTGACAGCAGACAGCAAATGTGTTGCAGTACTTAGAGTCCATTGTCCCACACCTTGTTGTTTGGTTGATCCATATCACTTTCAAGAAGTCGTTTTGGCTCAAGACCGTAAATAGTCACAGTCTCCTGTATCCACTTAGTGAGTTAAAATTCACACCCCTAACATGGTTCTGTACACTGTATATTTGCACAATCTGGCCCCAATGGCTACAACGTCCAAATAATACATCCATGCTTGATTTCTGTGATTCTAACATTCCTAGTAGAGGCCTGTCTCTGATGTTTCTGGTTTAATCTGAAAAGTATCTAAGGTTAACTTGGTTCATATCGTGCCCTGGGGTTAAAAATGACAAACCCAATAGACCTCTTAAAGACAATCCAACAGAGACAAAGTCATGGCAATACAACTTTTTGTTTGTTATCAAAAGAAAACAGCTTTGTTGATTTTCCTTTGTGCCTTTGTTGATTTGGTGATTCTGATACTGAAATTACCTCCTTTTTCAATGGCACAGAAGCCAGGAACATTGTGGACATACATGGCATCAAGAAAATACATCTTTTATATCACAATCAGATTTTTCAAATGTGCACATTGAATATTATCCTGTATTATTGATCCACGTTTGGTGAGATTTTGCTGAGATATAGCCCAAATATCATTCTTGGTAGAGACCTTTGAAATACCTTACACCACGGTTGTTAACGATTTGAGGAGATATTAATATTTTGAACTTCAAAACCCCTTATTTGATCATCAACATTCTCCTCCTCAGTGAGGGGTCAACTCAATCTGAAATACAGACCAAACATGTTAACACTGCACAAGAACTTTCTTTTAACACACATTTATCCAACAATTAGGGAACATCAACCTCTGTGATTGGGTCTGAAAATTGCATTGACAGAAACTAGGACAGGAAAACTGGGATATGTCCACTTGGACAGGGAGACAATGGAACACAAGGCACACTGAACTGACACAAATGGCTGGAGGTTGCATGACCCAACACCTCCACGGAAGACTTGCCTTGAAGAAAGTCAACAGACTGTGGTATGCAAACCACAGATATGAGTCTATGTAAGTGGAGACTACTGCACTATGCAAAAAACTGCATAACGTTAATTAGATTGAGTTGCTAATTATGAAACTGCTTTAACACGGATTGCTTTACGTATAATAGCTTGATGGTACCTTGCGATTGTCATCCTCAAGCATGTGACGGACAGCATCCAGATAAAAGGCACCTTCTGAATCTATTAAATAAAGCCATACACCAAATGTTCATAATACATAGATATAGATTTTGTCTAGTAAGATCAAGATTAATACATAAGTAGTGAAGTTCCCACTATCAACTGTGATTACCATTGTGAGGGTCCTGTCTTTCAGTTTTGGTGTGTGAGTCTGTGACTGTGAGTCCCATGGGGCTATCAATGCCATCCTGTTTTGCTGTGCATGTCTGTGTCATCATGTACCACTGAGCGTTGTCTGTGTCTGTCTGCTCCATATTTTATTTCCCTTTTTGTTCCTGTCTAGTGTCTTTGTCAGGATTGGTTTTCACAGTGTCCCTGTCCCATTAATGGCTCACAATGGGAACAATTAACCAAAAAGAAAGAGGTGGCACTCCTTTTGTCATGTATTCCTATAGGTTCTGAATCGATCCCCCTATTCCTGGCCCTATTCTGGTTAAACTAACTATCAAGTTAACTAACAGTCAGCCCATGAGGCAAGAAAAGCCCCCATGATGCAGATACCGTTATCTGACGCAGTCACACTACGGCACAGGAACGTGTTATCGTTCGCCTTTCTGGCCCCCTCTTTATGGAACTCTATGCCCCAATCCCTGCGCTCGGAAGTCTGTTATATGGCATTCCGCAAAGGTATTAAGACCTGGCTTTTTAACATGTAACTGCCCTGCCCATGTTTTTCTTCACTGTTCCATCTTCCGTTTGCTACAGCGCCGGGAAACCTTCGGGTAGCTGCGCGCTCAACAAATGCAATTATAATAATAATAATAATAATTAGGTCATAACGCTTGAGATCTAATTAGACAAGCGACATTCCTCCAGCCCCTGATAAGGCATACGACGTTCTCATAACAAATCAAACCTATGACAACCTGGAAAATCCGTGCGGCCATTGTTTTGATTTCACAGAGAACTTCAGTAAAAGAATGTGCTAACGAGCAAGTCGTATGACATCTTTATTGACGTATCTATGTCCATCCTTACGTCAATCTCGGCACCTTTAAGGTATAAATATTGCCGATCTTGCCCTATGCAAACACACGCGTGGTGACGAGACGGAGCAGCCATACTTGCCGAAGCCAAGAGCAGAGCAGACCCCGCTGGCAGCAGCCCCGCCTTCCTGACGTGCTGAGAGACGCGCTGCTATCTCCTGCCGAGAGACCCAGCACCGGCGCTTTCGGGCAGCCCTCGCAGGCGGCCTGGAATATCGAGAGCAGAGAAAGAGATACCATTCCTCATTTCATTCTAACTTCCAGGTACAGAACTGAATAACCCCTCACAGAGAATTCTTTAGTTATTCACTTGGCAAAAACAAACTTAACTTAAACTGTAACTTTCTATTCCCGCCCACGCATTAGACTTAGGTCAGGTACACGGGGTAGGCGTATTTAGAAACACCAGTTGAGTACGTTTAGTCAAATGTATATGTGTATGTAATATATTTTAATCATTTTAAACATCATATGGCTCAGAAACCATATCAATGTTTTTACAGTATTATTTTATACTATTGCTTTTAATGTATGCACTTTACTTAACTATAAGTATTGCAATAATATCGATCCATTTCTCTTGTACGAGAAAAGAGACTGATCAATAAATAACACCTTTTTATTGAACACGCCCGTCTCTTCCTTTTCTCTACAATCTGATGAGACTAAGAATGCACGTACTGACTGAGTAAAATAATTGCCTTGTGCTCACACGACTCTGGAGATACACTCTTGATTAGGGGAGAGCAAAGTTGTCATGTTCTATGGTTGTCAGAAACTAAATCCCTTCTTGTCTAATCAGGGGAGTTAATTCTTTCCTGAACATTCGAGAAAGTTTCTAGCGAACTCTGAGCTACGCTGGCAAACCCAAAACTTAAGTCTAGTATCGACAGTAGTAGACCTAGTTAACGTCTGGCCTAGGCCTTTACTGCTGTAGGTATTATTCCAATGCGCAGAGCCTATTGGGAAGATAGGAACTACACTACATGGCGCCCAACGCGTTTGGAAAGGGCGATAAAACTAACGTAAGACATTTAGAGTAACTCAGTCGTGCTTTCTCACTCAGACCCCTTTTCCCAAATTCTCCAAAGACGTCTGGAGTGGGTGAAAGGTAATATCCTCCAAAACCTCGCAGGAGGGAACTCCTATGTATGGTTCTTGGTACAGTCAACGTTGAAGGATACACTGTTCCGAAATATTGTGCATCTAATCTTTGTTCCATTAGAAACCTGATCTGCAAACAAACATAATACCATCCTGTCGGTAAAATGGGAGACAGTGATGAAGAAAGAGAGGCAGTTAGATTAGCAGCTGAAATAGCAGCAGCAGATACTGCACTAAAGGATGCAGACGCGGATATAATACTCATTCCGGTCAGCAAAAGGAAATCTATAACCTTAAAACTTATAGAAAATGGACTGACACCTAGAGGTGGCACAGTCATATTCGTAATTGAGGCACACGAATATCGACAGACAGAGGTATACTATACATGGATACATTTTCCAGCAGCAAATGCTGTAACAAAGTACTTCCACTATTACAAAATAGAGGTACCACCTGACATTTACACTCCTTTCGAGGAGGTGGAAGTACCACTCAAATTCCAAGAGCATTTGCTCTTATTTGATGGCGCCCTAATACATAACAATCACATTACAAGGCTCGGTCCTTTAGGTAGACCAGGAGCAACGTGGCCGGTCTTAGCCGGATACACACCACACCCAGACATCAAAGGGATGTCTACTGGAGAGCTGTTAATACAGCTAAAACAATTACTAAAAATTCATAGACAATTAGTCCAGTATGTAATGCGGACTTCAACAATTCAGCCAGCGATTAAACTTCCACAGCTGACCCCTCACTAGGGGAACACAAATAAAATTACGCCACAGAACATCCAATCCTGCCTAGGTAAAGTTCCGGCTAAACGGGAACAGATACCATTCTGGTTGGCACAGAAAATCACCCAAATAGAGGCGGTGTTTCCTGACACCACCCCGCTAGAAAAACACAGGATTCTGACTATATGTCTCCCAATGGGAATCGCACCACACATAGAGGACTATGACACTTGGGGTACAGTCTTTGCTTCAATCTACACAAAAACGCACGGTGTTCCATCCATTTCGGTAATACCAGATGTGCTAAAACAAATTCAAGATGAATACGGTCCAGAACCAGCTTTAACTCTTGGTATGAAATTACTGAAAGACTTCAAGCAGGTCTCGGCTATATTATTAGCCAATATAAAAGGTGAAGCAGCAAACGTGGCGATCCGCCAAAGGTTAAAAGAGACAGATATAGCAGACCAACCAGCTGAAATTGCCAGAATCATAGAAAAATCCTATGAGGAACTAGGTAGAGATAGTTTAGGGGGAATACCAGTAAAACCGCAACTGACTGAAAGTCCAGAAAAAATATTTTTTAATAATTCACCAAAAAAGAACTGGGATGGAAACAAACAATCCAATCCAAAAGAAAAGAAATTCCAGTCCCGAGGAAGGTCTCCTAGGCGAAGGGAGAAATCTCCGAACCAGAGACACAGGTCACCCCAGAGTGACCCCTCTGGGAAAAGATATAACCTTAGAAATAGGGATAATATTAAAAAACCTGATAGATATCAAGACATTGATACACGTCCCTCTCAATCTTTTCAGAATTCCTCGCAGAAATCGGAAAGAAGAGGACGATCAGAACAAAGAGAAGAGCACGCCAAGTCCAAAGACAAGGAACCTGCTCAGCTAAAAAAGAAATTACAATTTCCAAAAAAGAAGGTAGCCAGTATCAAGGTAGTTAACAATGCCGAGAATACTGAGGACACAACTGAAAAACGGAGAGTGGGCTCAGACAATGCTAGACAGCGCAGCAGAAGTGAGCATAGCTCGCAAAGCCCTTATGAATCATCTGGAGACAGTGGACACGAATGAATATCTTCAAGTGGAAACTGCAGACACCAGAGTTAGCAAACCCCACAAGATATACGAGATAACATTACGTATAGAGGGAGATAAGACTAGGAAAATAAGGGGACTATTTTGGGATAATCTCTCTAAGGGCTATGATATCCTTCTAGCTGAAAAAGACTGGCCACCAGAGTTTGTTAGGGAGTGCCCTCATGGCGAAGAAATAATTATGCCTGCCTTCTTGAATCAAATCCCGATTCATAAAAAATATACACTTGCCAGAAAGTGGGCAGTGGCTCTAGCACCTGCTTTATATAAAAATCATGTAGGATGGGATGAGGACTCCCCTCCTCACAAAATCCAGTTAAAATCACAACCTACTGCACAAAGGCAGTACCCAATTAAGCAAGAAGCTAAAAAACAGGTAAAAGAAATACGAGATCAGCTAGAATACCAGGGGGTGATTGAAACTTGCACCTCACAAATGAACAATCCTTTGTTTCCGGTCTCCAAACCAGACAATACATATCGTCTAGTTTTGGATTACCGACACCTTAACACATGTTGCAAAACCTTTGCAGTGCAAAACTCACACAGTGCTGCACTAATGAATAACATAGTGCGCAAAAAATACAAAACAACCTTGGACATCTCCAATGGATTCTTTTGTCAAAACATAGCACCAGAGAGCAGATATTTAACTGCATTCTCGGTAAATGGCACTCAAAAACAATTCTGTCGGTTAGCCCAGGGGTACAAGAACAGCCCGGGGGTATTCTCAGCGAGAGTAACAGAATTACTACAACTATATGATGATGAAGCATTATCTTATGTCGATGACATTTACTTAACAGATGATGACTTGGAGACTCACTTGAAAAGAGTGAACACCATAATACTTGGGTTAGCAGCAGAGGGTTACAAATTCAACTTTAAAAAATCCAGAATTGCCCATCTGACAGTCCTATTCTTAGGATATGAATTATCAAGTGAAGGCAAAAGCCTGGCTGACAATTTCCTAGAGAAATGTGCCGTAATCCAAGCTCCTAAAACACTAAAAAACCTACAGTCAATTCTAGGCTTCCTAAATTTCGGAAGAACATACATTGCAAATTACGCAGAAAGGGTCAAACCCCTTTATGATCTAATTAAACCAGACTTTAAAAGATCCAATTGGACTCAAACACACACAGAAATTTTGAGATCCTTACAAACAGACATGCTAATTAAAACAAAATTAGAAACACGTGATAACACACGCAATCTTGTGATTCGAGTCATCCCAGGGAGATGCGGATTCACATACCTGACCTCTAATGAGGGAGAAAAGGTACCAATTGCATTCAAATCACACTTGTACACAGAAGCTGAACAGAAATTCAGTAATACAGGAAAAATCATTCGTGCAGTTCAAACCGCAATAGCTAGAGAAAAAGACATAGCTGACGGTAGACATATCACAGTCAGAACAGCAGAATCAGCCTTTGAGGCACTAACAACACCGTGTAATTTACCAACAACAACATTGAATCCGGAATGGATACAATGGGTGAATTCAATCACAACGGACAAAGTATACTACTACTTTGATCCAGAACTAGAGGAAGTAAAAAATCTAAAGTATGAAAAGACGTATCCTCTGCCAATCGACATTCTGCCTCTACGACATTACGCCTGTGTAATCTATACAGACGGACATGCTCAACCCCCCGTTTGGGGAGAACAAGCATACAACCCCACATGTGAGATTACAAAAGAAGTGTGGCGCGGAGGTAAACTAAAACCTCTATTAACAAAATCACACTCAGTAGAAACTAATTCAGAACAACAAACTGAAATAATAGCATTAAAAATGGCGCTAGATAATGCGGATCGCGAATTCCCGGCACTTATAGTGTCAGATTCATATTACTGCGTCAAATCATATAATAGCGATTTGCAGGCATGGATTCAAAACGGTTACAAAGATGACACAGATGCACCAATAAAGCAGAAACTGCTCTGGGAACAAGTAGCTCTTTTACAAAAAGAACTACCAAAGACTCACGTGACACACTCACTGAGTCATCAGCGTGATGGCGTTCACGTTATAGGGAATTCATTGGCTGAAGCAGCCGCAGCGGCAGCCACTAAATCGGCTCCCGTAGTTCGAAAAAAGCGTACATTAAAATACATTGACGGTGAAACAGTGCTGGCGGTGAAAACGTCATCAAAAGGCGACTGCTCAGCGTTACCGATCAACTATCCACTCAATTATACATACATAATCGATGCAAACTCCGTCCCTTTTGCTCGAATCCCTGGAGTGGGGGATAGAGTGATTCCAAACATGGACAGGAGAAACTTGTTAATCGCAGACGCACATATGGGCGAGGGTCTTAGACACCTTAAATTAAAAGATTCTCTGGAAGAATTACAATCACGGTACTGGTGGCCAGGCATGAGCCTGCATCACACCATGTTTGTAAAAAACTGCCCAAACTGCAACAGAGATCGCAGTGGGGAGAGAAACAGTTTAATACCTGTCGTATCAAGGCAGATAATATCACCAGTAAAAAGCAGGGCTTGCGATTAACATATACAGGCTAGTTTCCACTTATAATGTCGATCCTCAGCACTCGGCTGACGTCCGGACTGTTATACAAAGATTTGCAAGTCTAAATGGCATATACGCTAAGAGCATGTTACGTTTGACCATAGTCTTCACTCTAGCCCTCCGGCCGGGGGGGAAACATGGCCAAATGAGCACAGCCCAGCGGGAATCTTCTCACTTCCTTCCTGAGGGTACGGGATGGTGTAAAGAAAAAACCAAGGCAGAAAGCAATCTATAATGGAAAGGATATTAGGTTCGGGAGCTGGGTGGGTCAAACATCTAATAAGTGTCCAACGTAGTCTAAATAACTTGCCAAGAAATTCTCTGAAGGGATTCAGTCCGTACGAATTATTATTTGGAACTAGAATGATTATCTCTGACCTCGACAGTCAGACTTCAGTGGTTGAAGAAAAAACTTTGATGTCAAAGACCGTTTGGCTATTTTCTAGGACTTAAACAAAACAAGAAAAGACCTGAGCAACATACAGTTGAAACAACAGCCAACAACCACTGAAGAATCACCACCTGTCCCAGCAAGACCTGTCTGGATTCCAAAAGTCGGGGATCTAGTCAGGGAGAAGATCGCGGTAAAGAAGGAATTTGGGCCTTCTTACAGAAAAGCAGTTCCTGTCTTGTCTGTCAACGGGACAAGATCAGTTGTACTACCGCCACTTGCTGGTAAAAAGGAGAACCAAGTTGTATCCATCGACCTGGTAAAACCACAACATGTGGCCAATAACAAACAGTAGGCCAAGTGGACTCCCAATAAGTAGCAGAACACCAAGGTTTGCTACCAGTACAGAGGTCCTAACGAAGAGGCTCATCACATTCGAAACGCCTACAGAAGAACAACAAGGACTATGCAAGAATGCAATAGAACTAAGACCTCTGAAAACCCAAATAAAAACATTTAGCAGAGACACACCAATCTATAATGAAGTACCAAGTGAAAATGCAAGAAACAAAAGTCCTGAAGCAATTGGAACAATTGACAGAACTGCATCCGGCTACTTCATAAACTTCGATGATTCCTCTGAAAGCCTCAGTGAATCAAAGACACAGCCATCATCAAAAACCTTTAAAGAAAAAGCTAATGAACTTTTGAACCAACTGAAAGAAACATATCTGATTTCTCCATGGATTGAATTTTGGGTGGGTTTTGGTGCATTTATCCTCATACTTTGGCTCATCATGGTATTAACTTTGGGACGCTTCATTGAGGGAAAATATGCTAAAATGGACACAGCAAGTCAGAACATCAACTTGATCCTCAAACCACACACATCTTCACACGTCGAGAAAAGAGAACTTTCTTCAGCCAACTTCACAGCCAATCCGATACCTGGTGGGGTAGCCTGGGACAACACTGACTATGAAATTTATGGTCCGGTCGAAATCCTGAAATATCCACACCAAATTAAGATCTCCTTGAGTGACTTTGTAAAACCAAACTCATTTGCTGATGATTGGGACTTCGAAAGCATTAATAACATGATGTCTGATTTAGTAATGTCTGCTAAATTTACCAAACATGATTATTTGCAGGGTTCTACAAAATATGACAGTATGTATTGCTATAACCACTATGGTAATCACTTTTTACATAGATCTGCACAACCTAGAAATGTGTTAAATTATAATCAATGGGAACATTGTGCAACACCTCCAAAAGGGAGCTCAAGAACCGTTTACGACAAATATTCATATTTTTCAGGTTTTAACACAAGTAATGCTGAAACATTTTATTTTAAATTATCAAACAAGACAGGGATGAAAACCATGATAACCAACACAAAATTGTTATATTCAGACTCATTTTTTGAACAAATGAATACTTTTGGATTTGATTATTGGGACAAAAATGTTGATTTGAAAAGTGTTTGGGGTACAAAAGAATGGCAAGTACAGGGTTTAGAAGCTTTGTTTAGAGCTTGCATGATCCCAGAACAAATGATATTTTTAAATGACACTGTTCAACAAACCACCTGTCTTGGCCTAGCCAAAATCAAAGATTTAAATAAACCGTCTATTCCAAAGCCAACAATGTTTAGCAATAGCTCTGATACGGATGAAGAGATAGACGTAAACCATATATTAAACCAAAACAGAACACATCCTGATTGGAAACAATGGTTGATCTGGCCCACAGATACAAATAACTGTCAAGACAGATTCCTGAATAAAACACAGGGGTTCAAAATGACCAGGCCAGACCCTAGATATCCCCAAAGACATCACCCAGGGATAATAACAACCTACAGTGTGGGCAAATTATGCCTTCAATGGCTACAAACTTCCACACTGCCTGAAATTAAGCAACACCTAACTTTACTTACTGATGGTGCTGACTTGCGTGATTTCATTTTGGGACCACGCAAACAGCGTCAGAAGCGTTTCATAGCAGCCTCTGTATATGCAGCATACAATGAGGCCTCGAAGGTTAATCAAATTGAAACAGCAGAGAGAATACGGGAAATTGACCGTATTAATTTGGAAAAATCACTTTCTGTAGTGGACAATGGGTTAATGACTCTGTCCTCCAGAATTTTTTCATTGGACAGCATTGTGTCTTCAGCAATCGATATATTATCGCAAGACTTACTGTTATTACAACATGGTCAGTCACAATTGCGTTCTATTGTACAGCTTGGCTGGACGTTACAAAATCTTCGTTCAGGCTATGTGCCTTGGCATTTAATCAACACAACGTCACTATTCCAAATCTTTAACCTTACTGATAGACAAATCGGTATGGCGCAAAAGGGTGCTGATTATACAATCTTGAGCATTGAAAAACTAGAAAGATTACCAATGACAATGTCAGAACGACCTGTCAGTGAATGGATAATACACGGAATCATAAATATTCCAATCTCAACCTTCAGGTTTCAATACTGCCAAAAATATATACAGGCTGGCATGTACGAGAGATTGGGAAAGGGGTACCTTAAAACAACTTGGAACCTGCCCTATTCACATGCATGTGTCAGTAATAAAGGACAGAAAGTGTTTCTTAGTGGCAACAATTGTGCTATGTCACTAAGCGGCACGCTTCTGTGTAACGGAATTAGTTTGCATGGAGCCTGTGAAGGGAATTCATACAACCTTTCATGTCACCAGCAAGGCGCACCTGCAACTGAAATAGAACCATTCTTTCAAAGACTCTATAATGGGAGTTACATTCTTATTGTAGACCGCAGATGTTGTAGTCTTACGCCCGGGACTCCTTATCTAGTAACTATGACTGCGAAGGTCAAGTGCTGTGGACGTTCTTTGTTCCCCAGCTCCTTTCCAGACAGGGAGGCAAGGGCATGGCCCAATTTGAAAATTACTTCTATTCGAATAGATACTTTAAGCAGAATGAAAACAGTGCTTCTTCAGACGCCTACAAGGCTCACGTCATCAAAAGAAACGTATGATCTACAAGTCGCAAGGACGACTGCAGAGATACATACATTATTATCAACTAATTCGCCCGTACATTTCGCGGAAATCCTGAGCGAAATCTTAAATATTTCTGATACCACTGGGGTCTCAAAGGTATTTAAGACAGTATTTTCGATGGCATTAACACCATTCAAAGCCATACTGGGTATTTTTCCAGATTTCGTCCATTCGATTTTTGGCGGACTTCCCCTGATCCTGGGACTAATTGCAGGAATCCTATTTTTAGTCCTTATTTTTCGTTATGGCAACCCATGTCACAGATCAAACTCTCGCGACAATGGAAGATACAATCCTAGCCATTGGATACCGGGACCGGATATCAAAAATCCTGGGACTCTCCCGGCTTAGAGACCTGAACATGACTTGGTTTCCATCATTTCGACCAATGTGGCAAAGGTGTGTTTTACCTGTATTAAGGTGTCTGCTATGCGGAGAAGAATGCGTGTTAGACACCTGTCTGACGCTACAATCGGATGCGCCAGTGGATGCAGATACATTGTTGGTTCCTACCAAGGTTCACGCTTTGTGCTGCCCTCAAAGGCTGCCAATCCTGATGACGGCATTCGTGGAATCTTCACCACTACGATTGAAGAGTAGTGAAGTTCAAGATGAAAGCAGCATCGATCAGGTACGACCTTCTGTCAGCAATGCGAATCAGAATGTCAATGGAGGCAATCATGCGCACGAATGCATGGTTACACCTATTTCCGACTTAGTGGAACTTTCCCATGAAGCTGTTGACAGTTTTTTCGAAAGCCTTAATGATATGATGTTCTCTCCAGAACAGAAATAGAGACTTTTGAGCAAGCTCGCACACGGCGTTCCCTGAATTCGGCCTTCAACTTTGAAAATAAAGTCACATGAACAATTTTTCCCACCAGTTCACGGACAGCAATTTTTTTAGCAGCCCCAAATTAATTTTTACAAAAAATTTCGGGACACTTATCTTCTGCTTAAAGTAAGAAACTATTCCTAGAGAACTAAGATTTCTATTTTTAGATACTTTATAAACTTTAGTTGCCCGCTGGTATGTTCACAAACATTTTATTATGTGATGAAATGGTCTTGAACTTTCTTTTTGTATAGCCGTATTAAGAGCCATTTCATGTGTATTTCTCATATACCATATACCATATAAGCAATAATGTATACAAATGCGTGTTTACTTTGGCATTTAATTCATAGCTTGAGTGCATACGATACATATGACTGCAATTTTTCAGTATATTTGAACGTTTCAAAATGCATTTCTGTATTTTGGGGTGGTGAGGTATACACTATACTCTATAGTATGTTGTACTATGTTATACTATGCATAGATTAGTAAATATGACCATAGTTAGCGTGGAGTGGGTGTCATGTATTCCTATAGGTTCTGAATCGATCCCCCTATTCCTGGCCCTATTCTGGTTAAACTAACTATCAAGTTAACTAACAGTCAGCCCATGAGGCAAGAAAAGCCCCCATGATGCAGATACCGTTATCTGACGCAGTCACACTACGGCACAGGAACGTGTTATCTGATTAGGTCATAACGCTTGAGATCTAATTAGACAAGCGACATTCCTCCAGCCCCTGATAAGGCATACGACATTCTCATAACAAATCAAACCTATGACAACCTGGAAAATCCGTGCGGCCATTGTTTTGATTTCACAGAGAACTTCAGTAAAAGAATGTGCTAACGAGCAAGTCGTATGACATCTTGATTGACGTATCTATGTCCATCCTTACGTCAATCTCGGCACCTTTAAGGTATAAATATTGCCGATCTTGCCCTATGCAAACACACGCGTGGTGACGAGACGGAGCAGCCATACTTGCCGAAGCCAAGAGCAGAGCAGACCCCGCTGGCAGCAGCCCCGCCTTCCTGACGCGCTGAGAGACGCGCTGCTATCTCCTGCCGAGAGACCCAGCACCGGCGCTTTCGGGCAGCCCTCGCAGGCGGCCTGGAATATCGAGAGCAGAGAAAGAGATACCATTCCTCATTTCATCCTAACTTCCAGGTACAGAACTGAATAACCCCTCACAGAGAATTCTTTAGTTATTCACTTGGCAAAAACAAACTTAACTTAAACTGTAACTTTCTATTCCCGCCCACGCATTAGACTTAGGTCAGGTACACGGGGTAGGCGTATTTAGAAACACCAGTTGAGTACGTTTAGTCAAATGTATATGTGTATGTAATATATTTTAATCATTTTAAACATCATATGGCTCAGAAACCATATCAATGTTTTTACAGTATTATTTTATACTATTGCTTTTAATGTATGCACTTTACTTAACTATAAGTATTGCAATAATATTGATCCATTTCTCTTGTACGAGAAAAGAGACTGATCAATAAATAACACCTTTTTATTGAACACGCCCGTCTCTTCCTTTTCTCTACAATCTGATGAGACTAAGAATGCACGTACTGACTGAGTAAAATAATTGCCTTGTGCTCACACGACTCTGGAGATACACTCTTGATTAGGGGAGAGCAAAGTTGTCATGTTCTATGGTTGTCAGAAACTAAATCCCTTCTTGTCTAATCAGGGGAGTTAATTCTTTCCTGAACATTCGAGAAAGTTTCTAGCGAACTCTGAGCTACGCTGGCAAACCCAAAACTTAAGTCTAGTATCGACAGTAGTAGACCTAGTTAACGTCTGGCCTAGGCCTTTACTGCTGTAGGTATTATTCCAATGCGCAGAGCCTATTGGGAAGATAGGAACTACACTACATGGCGCCCAACGCGTTTGGAAAGGGCGATAAAACTAACGTAAGACATTTAGAGTAACTCAGTCGTGCTTTCTCACTCAGACCCCTTTTCCCAAATTCTCCAAAGACGTCTGGAGTGGGTGAAAGGTAATATCCTCCAAAACCTCGCAGGAGGGAACTACTATGTATGGTTCTTGGTACAGTCAACGTTGAAGGATACACTGTTCCGAAATATTGTGCATCTAATCTTTGTTCCATTAGAAACCTGATCTGCAAACAAACATAATACCATCCTGTCGGTAAAATGGGAGACAGTGATGAAGAAAGAGAGGCAGTTAGATTAGCAGCTGAAATAGCAGCAGCAGATACTGCACTAAAGGATGCAGACGCGGATATAATACTCATTCCGGTCAGCAAAAGGAAATCTATAACCTTAAAACTTATAGAAAATGGACTGACACCTAGAGGTGGCACAGTCATATTCGTAATTGAGGCACACGAATATCGACAGACAGAGGTATACTATACATGGATACATTTTCCAGCAGCAAATGCTGTAACAAAGTACTTCCACTATTACAAAATAGAGGTACCACCTGACATTTACACTCCTTTCGAGGAGGTGGAAGTACCACTCAAATTCCAAGAGCATTTGCTCTTATTTGATGGCGCCCTAATACATAACAATCACATTACAAGGCTCGGTCCTTTAGGTAGACCAGGAGCAACGTGGCCGGTCTTAGCCGGATACACACCACACCCAGACATCAAAGGGATGTCTACTGGAGAGCTGTTAATACAGCTAAAACAATTACTAAAAATTCATAGACAATTAGTCCAATATGTAATGCGGACTTCAACAATTCAGCCAGCGATTAAACTTCCACAGCTGACCCCTCACCAGGGGAACACAAATAAAATTACACCACAGAACATCCAATCCTGCCTAGGTAAAGTTCCGGCTAAACGGGAACAGATACCATTCTGGTTGGCACAGAAAATCACCCAAATAGAGGCGGTGTTTCCTGACACCACCCCGCTAGAAAAACACAGGATTCTGACTATATGTCTCCCAATGGGAATCGCACCACACATAGAGGACTGTGACACTTGGGGTACAGTCTTTGCTTCAATCTACACAAAAACGCACGGTGTTCCATCCATTTCGGTAATACCAGATGTGCTAAAACAAATTCAAGATGAATACGGTCCAGAACCAGCTTTAACTCTTGGTATGAAATTACTGAAAGACTTCAAGCAGGTCTCGGCTATATTATTAGCCAATATAAAAGGTGAAGCAGCAAACGTGGCGATCCGCCAAAGGTTAAAAGAGACAGATATAGCAGACCAACCAGCTGAAATTGCCAGAATCATAGAAAAATCCTATGAGGAACTAGGTAGAGATAGTTTAGGGGGAATACCAGTAAAACCGCAACTGACTGAAAGTCCAGAAAAAATATTTTTTAATAATTCACCAAAAAAGAACTGGGATGGAAACAAACAATCCAATCCAAAAGAAAAGAAATTCCAGTCCCGAGGAAGGTCTCCTAGGCGAAGGGAGAAATCTCCGAACCAGAGACACAGGTCACCCCAGAGTGACCCCTCTGGGAAAAGATATAACCTTAGAAATAGGGATAATATTAAAAAACCTGATAGATATCAAGACATGGATACACGTCCCTCTCAATCTTTTCAGAATTCCTCGCAGAAATCGGAAAGAAGAGGACGATCAGAACAAAGAGAAGAGCACGCCAAGTCCAAAGACAAGGAACCTGCTCAGCTAAAAAAGAAATTACAATTTCCAAAAAAGAAGGTAGCCAGTATCAAGGTAGTTAACAATGCCGAGAATACTGAGGACACAACTGAAAAACGGAGAGTGGGCTCAGACAATGCTAGACAGCGCAGCAGAAGTGAGCATAGCTCGCAAAGCCCTTATGAATCATCTGGAGACAGTGGACACGAATGAATATCTTCAAGTGGAAACTGCAGACACCAGAGTTAGCAAACCCCACAAGATATACGAGATAACATTACGTATAGAGGGAGATAAGACTAGGAAAATAAGGGGACTATTTTGGGATAATCTCTCTAAGGGCTATGATATCCTTCTAGCTGAAAAAGACTGGCCACCAGAGTTTGTTAGGGAGTGCCCTCATGGCGAAGAAATAATTATGCCTGCCTTCTCGAATCAAATCCCGATTCATAAAAAATATACACTTGCCAGAAAGTGGGCAGTGGCTCTAGCACCTGCTTTATATAAAAATCATGTAGGATGGGATGAGGACTCCCCTCCTCACAAAATCCAGTTAAAATCACAACCTACTGCACAAAGGCAGTACCCAATTAAGCAAGAAGCTAAAAAACAGGTAAAAGAAATACGAGATCAGCTAGAATACCAGGGGGTGATTGAAACTTGCACCTCACAAATGAACAATCCTTTGTTTCCGGTCTCCAAACCAGACAATACATATCGTCTAGTTTTGGATTACCGACACCTTAACACATGTTGCAAAACCTTTGCAGTGCAAAACTCACACAGTGCTGCACTAATGAATAACATAGTGCGCAAAAAATACAAAACAACCTTGGACATCTCCAATGGATTCTTTTGTCAAAACATAGCACCAGAGAGCAGATATTTAACTGCATTCTCGGTAAATGGCACTCAAAAACAATTCTGTCGGTTAGCCCAGGGGTACAAGAACAGCCCGGGGGTATTCTCAGCGAGAGTAACAGAATTACTACAACTATATGATGATGAAGCATTATCTTATGTCGATGACATTTACTTAACAGATGATGACTTGGAGACTCACTTGAAAAGAGTGAACACCATAATACTTGGGTTAGCAGCAGAGGGTTACAAATTCAACTTTAAAAAATCCAGAATTGCCCATCTGACAGTCCTATTCTTAGGATATGAATTATCAAGTGAAGGCAAAAGCCTGGCTGACAATTTCCTAGAGAAATGTGCCGTAATCCAAGCTCCTAAAACACTAAAAAACCTACAGTCAATTCTAGGCTTCCTAAATTTCGGAAGAACATACATTGCAAATTACGCAGAAAGGGTCAAACCCCTTTATGATCTAATTAAACCAGACTTTAAAAGATCCAATTGGACTCAAACACACACAGAAATTTTGAGATCCTTACAAACAGACATGCTAATTAAAACAAAATTAGAAACACGTGATAACACACGCAATCTTGTGATTCGAGTCATCCCAGGGAGATGCGGATTCACATACCTGACCTCTAATGAGGGAGAAAAGGTACCAATTGCATTCAAATCACACTTGTACACAGAAGCTGAACAGAAATTCAGTAATACAGGAAAAATCATTCGTGCAGTTCAAACCGCAATAGCTAGAGAAAAAGACATAGCTGACGGTAGACATATCACAGTCAGAACAGCAGAATCAGCCTTTGAGGCACTAACAACACCGTGTAATTTACCAACAACAACATTGAATCCGGAATGGATACAATGGGTGAATTCAATCACAACGGACAAAGTATACTACTACTTTGATCCAGAACTAGAGGAAGTAAAAAATCTAAAGTATGAAAAGACGTATCCTCTGCCAATCGACATTCTGCCTCTACGACATTACGCCTGTGTAATCTATACAGACGGACATGCTCAACCCCCCGTTTGGGGAGAACAAGCATACAACCCCACATGTGAGATTACAAAAGAAGTGTGGCGCGGAGGTAAACTAAAACCTCTATTAACAAAATCACACTCAGTAGAAACTAATTCAGAACAACAAACTGAAATAATAGCATTAAAAATGGCGCTAGATAATGCGGATCGCGAATTCCCGACACTTATAGTGTCAGATTCATATTACTGCGTCAAATCATATAATAGCGATTTGCAGGCATGGATTCAAAACGGTTACAAAGATGACACAGATGCACCAATAAAGCAGAAACTGCTCTGGGAACAAGTAGCTCTTTTACAAAAAGAACTACCAAAGACTCACGTGACACACTCACTGAGTCATCAGCGTGATGGCGTTCACGTTATAGGGAATTCATTGGCTGAAGCAGCCGCAGCGGCAGCCACTAAATCGGCTCCCGTAGTTCGAAAAAAGCGTACATTAAAATACATTGACGGTGAAACAGTGCTGGCGGTGAAAACGTCATCAAAAGGCGACTGCTCAGCGTTACCGATCAACTATCCACTCAATTATACATACATAATCGATGCAAACTCCGTCCCTTTTGCTCGAATCCCTGGAGTGGGGGATAGAGTGATTCCAAACATGGACAGGAGAAACTTGTTAATCGCAGACGCACATATGGGCGAGGGTCTTAGACACCTTAAATTAAAAGATTCTCTGGAAGAATTACAATCACTGTACTGGTGGCCAGGCATGAGCCTGCATCACACCATGTTTGTAAAAAAATGCCCAAACTGCAACAGAGATCGCAGTGGGGAGAGAAACAGTTTAATACCTGTCGTATCAAGGCAGATAATATCACCAGTAAAAAGCAGGGCTTGCGATTAACATATACAGGCTAGTTTCCACTTATAATGTCGATCCTCAGCACTCGGCTGACGTCCGGACTGTTATACAAAGATTTGCAAGTCTAAATGGCATATACGCTAAGAGCATGTTACGTTTGACCATAGTCTTCACTCTAGCCCTCCGGCCGGGGGGGAAACATGGCCAAATGAGCACAGCCCAGCGGGAATCTTCTCACTTCCTTCCTGAGGGTACGGGATGGTGTAAAGAAAAAACCAAGGCAGAAAGCAATCTATAATGGAAAGGATATTAGGTTCGGGAGCTGGGTGGGTCAAACATCTAATAAGTGTCCAACGTAGTCTAAATAACTTGCCAAGAAATTCTCTGAAGGGATTCAGTCCGTACGAATTATTATTTGGAACTAGAATGATTATCTCTGACCTCGACAGTCAGACTTCAGTGGTTGAAGAAAAAACTTTGATGTCAAAGACCGTTTGGCTATTTTCTAGGACTTAAACAAAACAAGAAAAGACCTGAGCAACATACAGTTGAAACAACAGCCAACAACCACTGAAGAATCACCACCTGTCCCAGCAAGACCTGTCTGGATTCCAAAAGTCGGGGATCTAGTCAGGGAGAAGATCGCGGTAAAGAAGGAATTTGGGCCTTCTTACAGAAAAGCAGTTCCTGTCTTGTCTGTCAACGGGACAAGATCAGTTGTACTACCGCCACTTGCTGGTAAAAAGGAGAACCGAGTTGTATCCATCGACCTGGTAAAACCACAACATGTGGCCAATAACAAACAGTAGGCCAAGTGGACTCCCAATAAGTAGCAGAACACCAAGGTTTGCTACCAGTACAGAGGTCCTAACGAAGAGGCTCATCACATTCGAAACGCCTACAGAAGAACAACAAGGACTATGCAAGAATGCAATAGAACTAAGACCTCTGAAAACCCAAATAAAAACATTTAGCAGAGACACACCAATCTATAATGAAGTACCAAGTGAAAATGCAAGAAACAAAAATCCTGAAGCAATTGGAACAATTGACAGAACTGCATCCGGCTACTTCATAAACTTCGATGATTCCTCTGAAAGCCTCAGTGAATCAAAGACACAGCCATCATCAAAAACCTTTAAAGAAAAAGCTAATGAACTTTTGAACCAACTGAAAGAAACATATCTGATTTCTCCATGGATTGAATTTTGGGTGGGTTTTGGTGCATTTATCCTCATACTTTGGCTCATCATGGTATTAACTTTGGGACGCTTCATTGAGGGAAAATATGCTAAAATGGACACAGCAAGTCAGAACATCAACTTGATCCTCAAACCACACACATCTTCACACGTCGAGAAAAGAGAACTTTCTTCAGCCAACTTCACAGCCAATCCGATACCTGGTGGGGTAGCCTGGGACAACACTGACTATGAAATTTATGGTCCGGTCGAAATCCTGAAATATCCACACCAAATTAAGATCTCCTTGAGTGACTTTGTAAAACCAAACTCATTTGCTGATGATTGGGACTTCGAAAGCATTAATAACATGATGTCTGATTTAGTAATGTCTGCTAAATTTACCAAACATGATTATTTGCAGGGTTCTACAAAATATGACAGTATGTATTGCTATAACCACTATGGTAATCACTTTTTACATAGATCTGCACAACCTAGAAATGTGTTAAATTATAATCAATGGGAACATTGTGCAACACCTCCAAAAGGGAGCTCAAGAACCGTTTACGACAAATATTCATATTTTTCAGGTTTTAACACAAGTAATGCTGAAACATTTTATTTTAAATTATCAAACAAGACAGGGATGAAAACCATGATAACCAACACAAAATTGTTATATTCAGACTCATTTTTTGAACAAATGAATACTTTTGGATTTGATTATTGGGACAAAAATGTTGATTTGAAAAGTGTTTGGGGTACAAAAGAATGGCAAGTACAGGGTTTAGAAGCTTTGTTTAGAGCTTGCATGATCCCAGAACAAATGATATTTTTAAATGACACTGTTCAACAAACCACCTGTCTTGGCCTAGCCAAAATCAAAGATTTAAATAAACCGTCTATTCCAAAGCCAACAATGTTTAGCAATAGCTCTGATACGGATGAAGAGATAGACGTAAACCATATATTAAACCAAAACAGAACACATCCTGATTGGAAACAATGGTTGATCTGGCCCACAGATACAAATAACTGTCAAGACAGATTCCTGAATAAAACACAGGGGTTCAAAATGACCAGGCCAGACCCTAGATATCCCCAAAGACATCACCCAGGGATAATAACAACCTACAGTGTGGGCAAATTATGCCTTCAATGGCTACAAACTTCCACACTGCCTGAAATTAAGCAACACCTAACTTTACTTACTGATGGTGCTGACTTGCGTGATTTCATTTTGGGACCACGCAAACAGCGTCAGAAGCGTTTCATAGCAGCCTCTGTATATGCAGCATACAATGAGGCCTGGAAGGTTAATCAAATTGAAACAGCAGAGAGAATACGGGAAATTGACCGTATTAATTTGGAAAAATCCCTTTCTGTAGTGGACAATGGGTTAATGACTCTGTCCTCCAGAATTTTTTCATTGGACAGCATTGTGTCTTCAGCAATCGATATATTATCGCAAGACTTACTGTTATTACAACATGGTCAGTCACAATTGCGTTCTATTGTACAGCTTGGCTGGACGTTACAAAATCTTCGTTCAGGCTATGTGCCTTGGCGTTTAATCAACACAACGTCACTATTCCAAATCTTTAACCTTACTGATAGACAAATCGGTATGGCGCAAAAGGGTGCTGATTATACAATCTTGAGCATTGAAAAACTAGAAAGATTACCAATGACAATGTCAGAACGACCTGTCAGTGAATGGATAATACACGGAATCATAAATATTCCAATCTCAACCTTCAGGTTTCAATACTGCCAAAAATATATACAGGCTGGCATGTACGAGAGATTGGGAAAGGGGTACCTTAAAACAACTTGGAACCTGCCCTATTCACATGCATGTGTCAGTAATAAAGGACAGAAAGTGTTTCTTAGTGGCAACAATTGTGCTATGTCACTAAGCGGCACGCTTCTGTGTAACGGAATTAGTTTGCATGGAGCCTGTGAAGGGAATTCATACAACCTTTCATGTCACCAGCAAGGCGCACCTGCAACTGAAATAGAACCATTCTTTCAAAGACTCTATAATGGGAGTTACATTCTTATTGTAGACCGCAGATGTTGTAGTCTTACGCCCGGGACTCCTTATCTAGTAACTATGACTGCGAAGGTCAAGTGCTGTGGACGTTCTTTGTTCCCCAGCTCCTTTCCAGACAGGGAGGCAAGGGCATGGCCCAATTTGAAAATTACTTCTATTCGAATAGATACTTTAAGCAGAATGAAAACAGTGCTTCTTCAGACGCCTACAAGGCTCACGTCATCAAAAGAAACGTATGATCTACAAGTCGCAAGGACGACTGCAGAGATACATACATTATTATCAACTAATTCGCCCGTACATTTCGCGGAAATCCTGAGCGAAATCTTAAATATTTCTGATACCACTGGGGTCTCAAAGGTATTTAAGACAGTATTTTCGATGGCATTAACACCATTCAAAGCCATACTGGGTATTTTTCCAGATTTCGTCCATTCGATTTTTGGCGGACTTCCCCTGATCCTGGGACTAATTGCAGGAATCCTATTTTTAGTCCTTATTTTTCGTTATGGCAACCCATGTCACAGATCAAACTCTCGCGACAATGGAAGATACAATCCTAGCCATTGGATACCGGGACCGGATATCAAAAATCCTGGGACTCTCCCGGCTTAGAGACCTGAACATGACTTGGTTTCCATCATTTCGACCAATGTGGCAAAGGTGTGTTTTACCTGTATTAAGGTGTCTGCTATGCGGAGAAGAATGCGTGTTAGACACCTGTCTGACGCTACAATCGGATGCGCCAGTGGATGCAGATACATTGTTGGTTCCTACCAAGGTTCACGCTTTGTGCTGCCCTCAAAGGCTGCCAATCCTGATGACGGCATTCGTGGAATCTTCACCACTACGATTGAAGAGTAGTGAAGTTCAAGATGAAAGCAGCATCGATCAGGTACGACCTTCTGTCAGCAATGCGAATCAGAATGTCAATGGAGGCAATCATGCGCACGAATGCATGGTTACACCTATTTCCGACTTAGTGGAACTTTCCCATGAAGCTGTTGACAGTTTTTTCGAAAGCCTTAATGATATGATGTTCTCTCCAGAACAGAAATAGAGACTTTTGAGCAAGCTCGCACACGGCGTTCCCTGAATTCGGCCTTCAACTTTGAAAATAAAGTCACATGAACAATTTTTCCCACCAGTTCACGGACAGCAATTTTTTTAGCAGCCCCAAATTAATTTTTACAAAAAATTTCGGGACACTTATCTTCTGCTTAAAGTAAGAAACTATTCCTAGAGAACTAAGATTTCTATTTTTAGATACTTTATAAACTTTAGTTGCCCGCTGGTATGTTCACAAACATTTTATTATGTGATGAAATGGTCTTGAACTTTCTTTCTGTATAGCCGTATTAAGAGCCATTTCATGTGTATTTCTCATATACCATATAAGCAATAATGTATACAAATGCGTGTTTACTTTGGCATTTAATTCATAGCTTGAGTGCATACGATACATATGACTGCAATTTTTCAGTATATTTGAACGTTTCAAAATGCATTTCTGTATTTTGGGGTGGTGAGGTATACACTATACTCTATAGTATGTTGTACTATGTTATACTATGCATAGATTAGTAAATATGACCATAGTTAGCGTGGAGTGGGTGTCATGTATTCCTATAGGTTCTGAATCGATCCCCCTATTCCTGGCCCTATTCTGGTTAAACTAACTATCAAGTTAACTAACAGTCAGCCCATGAGGCAAGAAAAGCCCCCATGATGCAGATACCGTTATCTGACGCAGTCACACTACGGCACAGGAACGTGTTATCTGATTAGGTCATAACGCTTGAGATCTAATTAGACAAGCGACATTCCTCCAGCCCCTGATAAGGCATACGACATTCTCATAACAAATCAAACCTATGACAACCTGGAAAATCCGTGCGGCCATTGTTTTGATTTCACAGAGAACTTCAGTAAAAGAATGTGCTAACGAGCAAGTCGTATGACATCTTTATTGACGTATCTATGTCCATCCTTACGTCAATCTCGGCACCTTTAAGGTATAAATATTGCCGATCTTGCCCTATGCAAACACACGCGTGGTGACGAGACGGAGCAGCCATACTTGCCGAAGCCAAGAGCAGAGCAGACCCCGCTGGCAGCAGCCCCGCCTTCCTGACGCGCTGAGAGACGCGCTGCTATCTCCTGCCGAGAGACCCAGCACCGGCGCTTTCGGGCAGCCCTCGCAGGCGGCCTGGAATATCGAGAGCAGAGAAAGAGATACCATTCCTCATTTCATCCTAACTTCCAGGTACAGAACTGAATAACCCCTCACAGAGAATTCTTTAGTTATTCACTTGGCAAAAACAAACTTAACTTAAACTGTAACTTTCTATTCCCGCCCACGCATTAGACTTAGGTCAGGTACACGGGGTAGGCGTATTTAGAAACACCAGTTGAGTACGTTTAGTCAAATGTATATGTGTATGTAATATATTTTAATCATTTTAAACATCATATGGCTCAGAAACCATATCAATGTTTTTACAGTATTATTTTATACTATTGCTTTTAATGTATGCACTTTACTTAACTATAAGTATTGCAATAATATTGATCCATTTCTCTTGTACGAGAAAAGAGACTGATCAATAAATAACACCTTTTTATTGAACACGCCCGTCTCTTCCTTTTCTCTACAATCTGATGAGACTAAGAATGCACGTACTGACTGAGTAAAATAATTGCCTTGTGCTCACACGACTCTGGAGATACACTCTTGATTAGGGGAGAGCAAAGTTGTCATGTTCTATGGTTGTCAGAAACTAAATCCCTTCTTGTCTAATCAGGGGAGTTAATTCTTTCCTGAACATTCGAGAAAGTTTCTAGCGAACTCTGAGCTACGCTGGCAAACCCAAAACTTAAGTCTAGTATCGACAGTAGTAGACCTAGTTAACGTCTGGCCTAGGCCTTTACTGCTGTAGGTATTATTCCAATGCGCAGAGCCTATTGGGAAGATAGGAACTACACTACATGGCGCCCAACGCGTTTGGAAAGGGCGATAAAACTAACGTAAGACATTTAGAGTAACTCAGTCGTGCTTTCTCACTCAGACCCCTTTTCCCAAATTCTCCAAAGACGTCTGGAGTGGGTGAAAGGTAATATCCTCCAAAACCTCGCAGGAGGGAACTACTATGTATGGTTCTTGGTACAGTCAACGTTGAAGGATACACTGTTCCGAAATATTGTGCATCTAATCTTTGTTCCATTAGAAACCTGATCTGCAAACAAACATAATACCATCCTGTCGGTAAAATGGGAGACAGTGATGAAGAAAGAGAGGCAGTTAGATTAGCAGCTGAAATAGCAGCAGCAGATACTGCACTAAAGGATGCAGACGCGGATATAATACTCATTCCGGTCAGCAAAAGGAAATCTATAACCTTAAAACTTATAGAAAATGGACTGACACCTAGAGGTGGCACAGTCATATTCGTAATTGAGGCACACGAATATCGACAGACAGAGGTATACTATACATGGATACATTTTCCAGCAGCAAATGCTGTAACAAAGTACTTCCACTATTACAAAATAGAGGTACCACCTGACATTTACACTCCTTTCGAGGAGGTGGAAGTACCACTCAAATTCCAGGAGCATTTGCTCTTATTTGATGGCGCCCTAATACATAACAATCACATTACAAGGCTCGGTCCTTTAGGTAGACCAGGAGCAACGTGGCCGGTCTTAGCCGGATACACACCACACCCAGACATCAAAGGGATGTCTACTGGAGAGCTGTTAATACAGCTAAAACAATTACTAAAAATTCATAGACAATTAGTCCAATATGTAATGCGGACTTCAACAATTCAGCCAGCGATTAAACTTCCACAGCTGACCCCTCACCAGGGGAACACAAATAAAATTACACCACAGAACATCCAATCCTGCCTAGGTAAAGTTCCGGCTAAACGGGAACAGATACCATTCTGGTTGGCACAGAAAATCACCCAAATAGAGGCGGTGTTTCCTGACACCACCCCGCTAGAAAAACACAGGATTCTGACTATATGTCTCCCAATGGGAATCGCACCACACATAGAGGACTGTGACACTTGGGGTACAGTCTTTGCTTCAATCTACACAAAAACGCACGGTGTTCCATCCATTTCGGTAATACCAGATGTGCTAAAACAAATTCAAGATGAATACGGTCCAGAACCAGCTTTAACTCTTGGTATGAAATTACTGAAAGACTTCAAGCAGGTCTCGGCTATATTATTAGCCAATATAAAAGGTGAAGCAGCAAACGTGGCGATCCGCCAAAGGTTAAAAGAGACAGATATAGCAGACCAACCAGCTGAAATTGCCAGAATCATAGAAAAATCCTATGAGGAACTAGGTAGAGATAGTTTAGGGGGAATACCAGTAAAACCGCAACTGACTGAAAGTCCAGAAAAAATATTTTTTAATAATTCACCAAAAAAGAACTGGGATGGAAACAAACAATCCAATCCAAAAGAAAAGAAATTCCAGTCCCGAGGAAGGTCTCCTAGGCGAAGGGAGAAATCTCCGAACCAGAGACACAGGTCACCCCAGAGTGACCCCTCTGGGAAAAGATATAACCTTAGAAATAGGGATAATATTAAAAAACCTGATAGATATCAAGACATTGATACACGTCCCTCTCAATCTTTTCAGAATTCCTCGCAGAAATCGGAAAGAAGAGGACGATCAGAACAAAGAGAAGAGCACGCCAAGTCCAAAGACAAGGAACCTGCTCAGCTAAAAAAGAAATTACAATTTCCAAAAAAGAAGGTAGCCAGTATCAAGGTAGTTAACAATGCCGAGAATACTGAGGACACAACTGAAAAACGGAGAGTGGGCTCAGACAATGCTAGACAGCGCAGCAGAAGTGAGCATAGCTCGCAAAGCCCTTATGAATCATCTGGAGACAGTGGACACGAATGAATATCTTCAAGTGGAAACTGCAGACACCAGAGTTAGCAAACCCCACAAGATATACGAGATAACATTACGTATAGAGGGAGATAAGACTAGGAAAATAAGGGGACTATTTTGGGATAATCTCTCTAAGGGCTATGATATCCTTCTAGCTGAAAAAGACTGGCCACCAGAGTTTGTTAGGGAGTGCCCTCATGGCGAAGAAATAATTATGCCTGCCTTCTCGAATCAAATCCCGATTCATAAAAAATATACACTTGCCAGAAAGTGGGCAGTGGCTCTAGCACCTGCTTTATATAAAAATCATGTAGGATGGGATGAGGACTCCCCTCCTCACAAAATCCAGTTAAAATCACAACCTACTGCACAAAGGCAGTACCCAATTAAGCAAGAAGCTAAAAAACAGGTAAAAGAAATACGAGATCAGCTAGAATACCAGGGGGTGATTGAAACTTGCACCTCACAAATGAACAATCCTTTGTTTCCGGTCTCCAAACCAGACAATACATATCGTCTAGTTTTGGATTACCGACACCTTAACACATGTTGCAAAACCTTTGCAGTGCAAAACTCACACAGTGCTGCACTAATGAATAACATAGTGCGCAAAAAATACAAAACAACCTTGGACATCTCCAATGGATTCTTTTGTCAAAACATAGCACCAGAGAGCAGATATTTAACTGCATTCTCGGTAAATGGCACTCAAAAACAATTCTGTCGGTTAGCCCAGGGGTACAAGAACAGCCCGGGGGTATTCTCAGCGAGAGTAACAGAATTACTACAACTATATGATGATGAAGCATTATCTTATGTCGATGACATTTACTTAACAGATGATGACTTGGAGACTCACTTGAAAAGAGTGAACACCATAATACTTGGGTTAGCAGCAGAGGGTTACAAATTCAACTTTAAAAAATCCAGAATTGCCCATCTGACAGTCCTATTCTTAGGATATGAATTATCAAGTGAAGGCAAAAGCCTGGCTGACAATTTCCTAGAGAAATGTGCCGTAATCCAAGCTCCTAAAACACTAAAAAACCTACAGTCAATTCTAGGCTTCCTAAATTTCGGAAGAACATACATTGCAAATTACGCAGAAAGGGTCAAACCCCTTTATGATCTAATTAAACCAGACTTTAAAAGATCCAATTGGACTCAAACACACACAGAAATTTTGAGATCCTTACAAACAGACATGCTAATTAAAACAAAATTAGAAACACGTGATAACACACGCAATCTTGTGATTCGAGTCATCCCAGGGAGATGCGGATTCACATACCTGACCTCTAATGAGGGAGAAAAGGTACCAATTGCATTCAAATCACACTTGTACACAGAAGCTGAACAGAAATTCAGTAATACAGGAAAAATCATTCGTGCAGTTCAAACCGCAATAGCTAGAGAAAAAGACATAGCTGACGGTAGACATATCACAGTCAGAACAGCAGAATCAGCCTTTGAGGCACTAACAACACCGTGTAATTTACCAACAACAACATTGAATCCGGAATGGATACAATGGGTGAATTCAATCACAACGGACAAAGTATACTACTACTTTGATCCAGAACTAGAGGAAGTAAAAAATCTAAAGTATGAAAAGACGTATCCTCTGCCAATCGACATTCTGCCTCTACGACATTACGCCTGTGTAATCTATACAGACGGACATGCTCAACCCCCCGTTTGGGGAGAACAAGCATACAACCCCACATGTGAGATTACAAAAGAAGTGTGGCGCGGAGGTAAACTAAAACCTCTATTAACAAAATCACACTCAGTAGAAACTAATTCAGAACAACAAACTGAAATAATAGCATTAAAAATGGCGCTAGATAATGCGGATCGCGAATTCCCGACACTTATAGTGTCAGATTCATATTACTGCGTCAAATCATATAATAGCGATTTGCAGGCATGGATTCAAAACGGTTACAAAGATGACACAGATGCACCAATAAAGCAGAAACTGCTCTGGGAACAAGTAGCTCTTTTACAAAAAGAACTACCAAAGACTCACGTGACACACTCACTGAGTCATCAGCGTGATGGCGTTCACGTTATAGGGAATTCATTGGCTGAAGCAGCCGCAGCGGCAGCCACTAAATCGGCTCCCGTAGTTCGAAAAAAGCGTACATTAAAATACATTGACGGTGAAACAGTGCTGGCGGTGAAAACGTCATCAAAAGGCGACTGCTCAGCGTTACCGATCAACTATCCACTCAATTATACATACATAATCGATGCAAACTCCGTCCCTTTTGCTCGAATCCCTGGAGTGGGGGATAGAGTGATTCCAAACATGGACAGGAGAAACTTGTTAATCGCAGACGCACATATGGGCGAGGGTCTTAGACACCTTAAATTAAAAGATTCTCTGGAAGAATTACAATCACTGTACTGGTGGCCAGGCATGAGCCTGCATCACACCATGTTTGTAAAAAAATGCCCAAACTGCAACAGAGATCGCAGTGGGGAGAGAAACAGTTTAATACCTGTCGTATCAAGGCAGATAATATCACCAGTAAAAAGCAGGGCTTGCGATTAACATATACAGGCTAGTTTCCACTTATAATGTCGATCCTCAGCACTCGGCTGACGTCCGGACTGTTATACAAAGATTTGCAAGTCTAAATGGCATATACGCTAAGAGCATGTTACGTTTGACCATAGTCTTCACTCTAGCCCTCCGGCCGGGGGGGAAACATGGCCAAATGAGCACAGCCCAGCGGGAATCTTCTCACTTCCTTCCTGAGGGTACGGGATGGTGTAAAGAAAAAACCAAGGCAGAAAGCAATCTATAATGGAAAGGATATTAGGTTCGGGAGCTGGGTGGGTCAAACATCTAATAAGTGTCCAACGTAGTCTAAATAACTTGCCAAGAAATTCTCTGAAGGGATTCAGTCCGTACGAATTATTATTTGGAACTAGAATGATTATCTCTGACCTCGACAGTCAGACTTCAGTGGTTGAAGAAAAAACTTTGATGTCAAAGACCGTTTGGCTATTTTCTAGGACTTAAACAAAACAAGAAAAGACCTGAGCAACATACAGTTGAAACAACAGCCAACAACCACTGAAGAATCACCACCTGTCCCAGCAAGACCTGTCTGGATTCCAAAAGTCGGGGATCTAGTCAGGGAGAAGATCGCGGTAAAGAAGGAATTTGGGCCTTCTTACAGAAAAGCAGTTCCTGTCTTGTCTGTCAACGGGACAAGATCAGTTGTACTACCGCCACTTGCTGGTAAAAAGGAGAACCGAGTTGTATCCATCGACCTGGTAAAACCACAACATGTGGCCAATAACAAACAGTAGGCCAAGTGGACTCCCAATAAGTAGCAGAACACCAAGGTTTGCTACCAGTACAGAGGTCCTAACGAAGAGGCTCATCACATTCGAAACGCCTACAGAAGAACAACAAGGACTATGCAAGAATGCAATAGAACTAAGACCTCTGAAAACCCAAATAAAAACATTTAGCAGAGACACACCAATCTATAATGAAGTACCAAGTGAAAATGCAAGAAACAAAAATCCTGAAGCAATTGGAACAATTGACAGAACTGCATCCGGCTACTTCATAAACTTCGATGATTCCTCTGAAAGCCTCAGTGAATCAAAGACACAGCCATCATCAAAAACCTTTAAAGAAAAAGCTAATGAACTTTTGAACCAACTGAAAGAAACATATCTGATTTCTCCATGGATTGAATTTTGGGTGGGTTTTGGTGCATTTATCCTCATACTTTGGCTCATCATGGTATTAACTTTGGGACGCTTCATTGAGGGAAAATATGCTAAAATGGACACAGCAAGTCAGAACATCAACTTGATCCTCAAACCACACACATCTTCACACGTCGAGAAAAGAGAACTTTCTTCAGCCAACTTCACAGCCAATCCGATACCTGGTGGGGTAGCCTGGGACAACACTGACTATGAAATTTATGGTCCGGTCGAAATCCTGAAATATCCACACCAAATTAAGATCTCCTTGAGTGACTTTGTAAAACCAAACTCATTTGCTGATGATTGGGACTTCGAAAGCATTAATAACATGATGTCTGATTTAGTAATGTCTGCTAAATTTACCAAACATGATTATTTGCAGGGTTCTACAAAATATGACAGTATGTATTGCTATAACCACTATGGTAATCACTTTTTACATAGATCTGCACAACCTAGAAATGTGTTAAATTATAATCAATGGGAACATTGTGCAACACCTCCAAAAGGGAGCTCAAGAACCGTTTACGACAAATATTCATATTTTTCAGGTTTTAACACAAGTAATGCTGAAACATTTTATTTTAAATTATCAAACAAGACAGGGATGAAAACCATGATAACCAACACAAAATTGTTATATTCAGACTCATTTTTTGAACAAATGAATACTTTTGGATTTGATTATTGGGACAAAAATGTTGATTTGAAAAGTGTTTGGGGTACAAAAGAATGGCAAGTACAGGGTTTAGAAGCTTTGTTTAGAGCTTGCATGATCCCAGAACAAATGATATTTTTAAATGACACTGTTCAACAAACCACCTGTCTTGGCCTAGCCAAAATCAAAGATTTAAATAAACCGTCTATTCCAAAGCCAACAATGTTTAGCAATAGCTCTGATACGGATGAAGAGATAGACGTAAACCATATATTAAACCAAAACAGAACACATCCTGATTGGAAACAATGGT
Source organism: Lissotriton helveticus (assembly GCF_964261635.1). Classification (NCBI taxonomy): domain Eukaryota; kingdom Metazoa; phylum Chordata; class Amphibia; order Caudata; family Salamandridae; genus Lissotriton; species Lissotriton helveticus. Next base: position 561,399,634 of record NC_136073.1, read on the forward strand.
TGATCTGGCCCACAGATACAAATAACTGTCAAGACAGATTCCTGAATAAAACACAGGGGTTCAAAATGACCAGGCCAGACCCTAGATATCCCCAAAGACATCACCCAGGGATAATAACAACCTACAGTGTGGGCAAATTATGCCTTCAATGGCTACAAACTTCCACACTGCCTGAAATTAAGCAACACCTAACTTTACTTACTGATGGTGCTGACTTGCGTGATTTCATTTTGGGACCACGCAAACAGCGTCAGAAGCGTTTCATAGCAGCCTCTGTATATGCAGCATACAATGAGGCCTGGAAGGTTAATCAAATTGAAACAGCAGAGAGAATACGGGAAATTGACCGTATTAATTTGGAAAAATCCCTTTCTGTAGTGGACAATGGGTTAATGACTCTGTCCTCCAGAATTTTTTCATTGGACAGCATTGTGTCTTCAGCAATCGATATATTATCGCAAGACTTACTGTTATTACAACATGGTCAGTCACAATTGCGTTCTATTGTACAGCTTGGCTGGACGTTACAAAATCTTCGTTCAGGCTATGTGCCTTGGCGTTTAATCAACACAACGTCACTATTCCAAATCTTTAACCTTACTGATAGACAAATCGGTATGGCGCAAAAGGGTGCTGATTATACAATCTTGAGCATTGAAAAACTAGAAAGATTACCAATGACAATGTCAGAACGACCTGTCAGTGAATGGATAATACACGGAATCATAAATATTCCAATCTCAACCTTCAGGTTTCAATACTGCCAAAAATATATACAGGCTGGCATGTACGAGAGATTGGGAAAGGGGTACCTTAAAACAACTTGGAACCTGCCCTATTCACATGCATGTGTCAGTAATAAAGGACAGAAAGTGTTTCTTAGTGGCAACAATTGTGCTATGTCACTAAGCGGCACGCTTCTGTGTAACGGAATTAGTTTGCATGGAGCCTGTGAAGGGAATTCATACAACCTTTCATGTCACCAGCAAGGCGCACCTGCAACTGAAATAGAACCATTCTTTCAAAGACTCTATAATGGGAGTTACATTCTTATTGTAGACCGCAGATGTTGTAGTCTTACGCCCGGGACTCCTTATCTAGTAACTATGACTGCGAAGGTCAAGTGCTGTGGACGTTCTTTGTTCCCCAGCTCCTTTCCAGACAGGGAGGCAAGGGCATGGCCCAATTTGAAAATTACTTCTATTCGAATAGATACTTTAAGCAGAATGAAAACAGTGCTTCTTCAGACGCCTACAAGGCTCACGTCATCAAAAGAAACGTATGATCTACAAGTCGCAAGGACGACTGCAGAGATACATACATTATTATCAACTAATTCGCCCGTACATTTCGCGGAAATCCTGAGCGAAATCTTAAATATTTCTGATACCACTGGGGTCTCAAAGGTATTTAAGACAGTATTTTCGATGGCATTAACACCATTCAAAGCCATACTGGGTATTTTTCCAGATTTCGTCCATTCGATTTTTGGCGGACTTCCCCTGATCCTGGGACTAATTGCAGGAATCCTATTTTTAGTCCTTATTTTTCGTTATGGCAACCCATGTCACAGATCAAACTCTCGCGACAATGGAAGATACAATCCTAGCCATTGGATACCGGGACCGGATATCAAAAATCCTGGGACTCTCCCGGCTTAGAGACCTGAACATGACTTGGTTTCCATCATTTCGACCAATGTGGCAAAGGTGTGTTTTACCTGTATTAAGGTGTCTGCTATGCGGAGAAGAATGCGTGTTAGACACCTGTCTGACGCTACAATCGGATGCGCCAGTGGATGCAGATACATTGTTGGTTCCTACCAAGGTTCACGCTTTGTGCTGCCCTCAAAGGCTGCCAATCCTGATGACGGCATTCGTGGAATCTTCACCACTACGATTGAAGAGTAGTGAAGTTCAAGATGAAAGCAGCATCGATCAGGTACGACCTTCTGTCAGCAATGCGAATCAGAATGTCAATGGAGGCAATCATGCGCACGAATGCATGGTTACACCTATTTCCGACTTAGTGGAACTTTCCCATGAAGCTGTTGACAGTTTTTTCGAAAGCCTTAATGATATGATGTTCTCTCCAGAACAGAAATAGAGACTTTTGAGCAAGCTCGCACACGGCGTTCCCTGAATTCGGCCTTCAACTTTGAAAATAAAGTCACATGAACAATTTTTCCCACCAGTTCACGGACAGCAATTTTTTTAGCAGCCCCAAATTAATTTTTACAAAAAATTTCGGGACACTTATCTTCTGCTTAAAGTAAGAAACTATTCCTAGAGAACTAAGATTTCTATTTTTAGATACTTTATAAACTTTAGTTGCCCGCTGGTATGTTCACAAACATTTTATTATGTGATGAAATGGTCTTGAACTTTCTTTCTGTATAGCCGTATTAAGAGCCATTTCATGTGTATTTCTCATATACCATATACCATATAAGCAATAATGTATACAAATGCGTGTTTACTTTGGCATTTAATTCATAGCTTGAGTGCATACGATACATATGACTGCAATTTTTCAGTATATTTGAACGTTTCAAAATGCATTTCTGTATTTTGGGGTGGTGAGGTATACACTATACTCTATAGTATGTTGTACTATGTTATACTATGCATAGATTAGTAAATATGACCATAGTTAGCGTGGAGTGGGTGTCATGTATTCCTATAGGTTCTGAATCGATCCCCCTATTCCTGGCCCTATTCTGGTTAAACTAACTATCAAGTTAACTAACAGTCAGCCCATGAGGCAAGAAAAGCCCCCATGATGCAGATACCGTTATCTGACGCAGTCACACTACGGCACAGGAACGTGTTATCTGATTAGGTCATAACGCTTGAGATCTAATTAGACAAGCGACATTCCTCCAGCCCCTGATAAGGCATACGACATTCTCATAACAAATCAAACCTATGACAACCTGGAAAATCCGTGCGGCCATTGTTTTGATTTCACAGAGAACTTCAGTAAAAGAATGTGCTAACGAGCAAGTCGTATGACATCTTTATTGACGTATCTATGTCCATCCTTACGTCAATCTCGGCACCTTTAAGGTATAAATATTGCCGATCTTGCCCAATGCAAACACACGCGTGGTGACGAGACGGAGCAGCCATACTTGCCGAAGCCAAGAGCAGAGCAGACCCCGCTGGCAGCAGCCCCGCCTTCCTGACGCGCTGAGAGACGCGCTGCTATCTCCTGCCGAGAGACCCAGCACCGGCGCTTTCGGGCAGCCCTCGCAGGCGGCCTGGAATATCGAGAGCAGAGAAAGAGATACCATTCCTCATTTCATCCTAACTTCCAGGTACAGAACTGAATAACCCCTCACAGAGAATTCTTTAGTTATTCACTTGGCAAAAACAAACTTAACTTAAACTGTAACTTTCTATTCCCGCCCACGCATTAGACTTAGGTCAGGTACACGGGGTAGGCGTATTTAGAAACACCAGTTGAGTACGTTTAGTCAAATGTATATGTGTATGTAATATATTTTAATCATTTTAAACATCATATGGCTCAGAAACCATATCAATGTTTTTACAGTATTATTTTATACTATTGCTTTTAATGTATGCACTTTACTTAACTATAAGTATTGCAATAATATCGATCCATTTCTCTTGTACGAGAAAAGAGACTGATCAATAAATAACACCTTTTTATTGAACACGCCCGTCTCTTCCTTTTCTCTACAATCTGATGAGACTAAGAATGCACGTACTGACTGAGTAAAATAATTGCCTTGTGCTCACACGACTCTGGAGATACACTCTTGATTAGGGGAGAGCAAAGTTGTCATGTTCTATGGTTGTCAGAAACTAAATCCCTTCTTGTCTAATCAGGGGAGTTAATTCTTTCCTGAACATTCGAGAAAGTTTCTAGCGAACTCTGAGCTACGCTGGCAAACCCAAAACTTAAGTCTAGTATCGACAGTAGTAGACCTAGTTAACGTCTGGCCTAGGCCTTTACTGCTGTAGGTATTATTCCAATGCGCAGAGCCTATTGGGAAGATAGGAACTACACTACACTTTATTTCTTCACCACAATTCACGTACTTGAAGTTGATGTGAGCGTGACTTTATTCGTAAATCACAGTGCTTTACCAGGAAAAGTTGGCAGTTAATGTAGCTGAGGAATATAAACTTGAAGTAATTTGCTTATAGCTGCACCATGTTGGACAGGTAAGGGAGTAAGCTTGGATTACAATTTAGGGTTCCGGATTCTATGACAAGCATTTTCCCTGTCTAAATCACACACTGCCACCCACCCACTGACAGTCTTACCAGTTTCAGAAAGGAACTTGCAGATCAGCTGTAATGTTGTAGCACGGGACTCTGCACCTATCTGCATCAAGCTACTTTCAAAATATTTAAGGGCCTCACTAGAGTGAGAATGAGCTGCAAGAGTAAAGTGAAGAGAAAGAATTCACATAAATGAAAAATAACACAACATAAAATTATGCAAGAAGTAACTTAACGCCGAGGAGCAGCCCATCAAGGCCATTCTCCAACGCATGTGCAGGGGGTATGTTATGAATGGTCTACATTATTTAATGATGATCTTGCGAGCACATGGTACTCATGTGACTACAATACCTGTATATAGTAAACTGGGCACCATCTTCCAGTAGCAAGCCAAACAATGCACTGGGAAGGGAGATAATTACTGAAGCAATCGTAGCTTTTAAGACGATCAAGTTACGTGCAGGGCAGTGTACAAAAATAATGTTACAGAGGACCTGATAATGCAAATTCTCAGTTACCACTCTAAGATAGATGCCATAATTTCCTATGGTTTTTGGATGGTTTGTAGACTCTGAAGTCTGGCGAGATTGTAGCAGATAGTAGTACTGAATGCTTTTAACAAAGCTGGCACTAGTGACGGCTATTCAAGGAAATCAAGACGGAGGCTGTTGTTACGCTTCAACTTGTTTGATCTCAGTTCCCCTTTTGTGTCCTACGGTGTCTGGCCAGCAAGGTGGGCTGCATGCTTTTCAGAGCAGGCCTCTTTTGCTTCACTTTTTGCCCCTTTTGCATCCCAGGTCTCTTTTCATCAGAGTGGGGAGCGAGTGTTTTTGTCAGAGGCTGCATTAGGGCCTTTTTCTGTCCTCGCAGCCACTCGCTGTTTCTGCTGTACCACTGCATTTTTTTTCTTTAACGGCTTTCAGTTCTTGCACTTTGGTCCCCATCAGAGATGCTTGTCTTTTGTTTCCCATTCAATCCAGATTCCACGTGCCAGCATTGTTATTTGGAATTTCATGCTAATGGCCGTCAAGTTGTGCACCTGTTTTCAGAGGGCCTTCTTGTATGTGGACTGAGGTCTTGAATGCTTCAAGTTTGGATTGTAAGGATATTCCAGAAATATTATGTATTTGGATTGTTTGAACTAAATTGTGGGATAGTTTCTTCACATATTGCCTTTAGGAACCCTAGCGGAATAAATACTGAATTTCGTTTGAATGATGGTATTAATCAAATGTATATGATATAGCCTTATTATTATTATTAAATATATTGATTTAAAATTGGGTTTCCTGTTTTTGGGAATTTCACTAAGAGTCCAGTATATGTTATATAGTAAAGTCTAACTGGACAATTGAACCTCCGAGATAAGCTTTGTTAGTATTATGTCTCTGTTGTAAACCATTGTTATTGGGTACAACTTTTTTCTTTCAGGTCTCCATCCTTGGTGTTATCCCCCGGGTGCCTTCCCTTTCCCTGTCACTCTGTTCCTCTATTACCTATTATCAGAGCCAGAGCTGCCGAGAGGCAGACTTATGGGGGTTCTTGCAGAGGAGCTCTTAACACTGACAGATTCATATCCATTGTCTTCTTTCTTTAAATCCTAGAAGCAAATTGGTTCATATAGGCTTTTTATGGATCATAATTTAATATTTTATGCAAGAGAGTTCCCAAATGTTGCTCTTTAAAAATACTCCTACTATAAATTGGATTAAGGTAGAAACTTTATTTGTTACAATATGTTACACAGGAAATGTCTGTCGCCTCCCACTGAAATACTTTGTATGTCATCTTGTATATACTTACAAGGTGATGCAGGGTGGCAACCATGGTTGGCACAGTTTCATTCAGCGCTCTGGAACTCTTAGTAACAGCTGCCTTGATGTATAACTCAAGGGTCTGCAAGGAGATAAGAAAATTGAGATGAGGACAAAGGGCAGTTTGAGGAAATGATGATGGTCAGTGGTAAATTACAAACTTCAAAGTGTAAATTCTGTCTGAATGCAAGAGTGAGTTGTGTGTGAATGAGCTTTCTTGTGTACTAATTCTAAATACATATGACCACAAGTTGATTTTGAAAGATGATCGTGCTTATGTCTAATTTTTTCTTTCCTGGTTGCTCTGTTTTCTTGACTTACAGTGCCTCAAGATCCCTCAGATCCACATTCCATCAAGGAACCAGAAGAGGACATGTTCAGCATTTAACAGGGGCATGCCCTAACATATGTAGCCGAGACTCACTTGTCATTGTAGCCCCTGTATTCTTAGCCACTATTGCTGATGGCCCTTGCCTTGGTTGTCCTAGTTCTCTTGGTGGTTCTAGTTGTCTTGGTTGTCTGCTACTCCTGCTTCTTATGGCACTCTTGTCTAGATCCTCTTGGCCACCTTAGTCTCTTCATTCCTGGCCTTGGTCTTCCTGCTGGTCTTGGTCTTAATGGTACCCATCAGTTTTGTTGATCTCTCTTTTCATTTCAAATCATCATTCTGCCTTTGCTTTTCCTGTCCCTAGTTCTCCTGATGCTTGCCCCGTTGTGATTCTCTTGATGGTTGTGTCCTTTTGGTGGACCTGATAATCCTAGTGCTCCTGGTCTTCCTGGTTGCCCTGGTCCCTCTACTCCTCTTGGTCATTCTCCTCTTCCTGGTCTTCCACCTATAGGTTTTCCTCTTCATGCTCCTGGTTTACCAGGTATTCCTTTTCATAGTTCTCCTAATCTTCGTATTGATTTTCGTGTACTCCTTTTGCTAGGTCTCTTTCTCCTGATCATCCTCTAATTCTTCTTTCCCTTCTGTCAACTCATATTTTCCTCAAACTCATCCTCCTGGTCTTCATCTACATATTCTTGGTCCTGGTCTTCTGGGTATTGGTCATTGGCCATAAGTAGCCCTCATCCTCTTGAGATCCTACTCCTGTTAAAAGGATTATCTTTACCACGGTGCTATGTCCCTCCTAGTTGTTCTTCTGGTGCTCTTGCCCTGGTGTTCTTCAATCTTTTCATTCTTCTGGTCCCAGTCCTGCTGGTCCTCATGATCTTCATTGTCCTTATGCTCATAGTCCAGTTAATCTTGGTCATCTTCTTCCTGGTCCGCTGGATCCTCTGGTGCTGTTACTCCTAGCAAACCTGGTGTTGGTCGTCAGGTTTTTCATGGTGGTCATGGTGGTGACTGCTGTTCTGGACCTCCTAGCCTCCGCTTTCTCTTCTTGGTCCTCTTCCTCTTACTGGTGTTCCTCCTCCTGGTTTTCCTCCCTATTATCCTGGTCCTCTTAGAAATCCTTTTCCTATTCTTCCTGGTCTTGATCCTCTTGGTTTTCCTAGTTCTTTGACATAGCATTGGTCCCCTGTTAGTTCAGGTTTTTCAAATCCTTCTGGTGGTCCTGGAGTTTCAAAACTTCTTGGCTGTCCTGGACCCCCACCTCCCCTTCTACTCATCCTCATGGCCATCTTCCTCCTCCTCATTCTGTGTAGGGTCTTCACAGTGGTGTAGGTTCTCCATGTTGACCTGCCCATCTTCTTCCTTCTTGTTCTAGTGGTCCTGGTTCTCCTCATGACCCTCCTTTTCCACTTGCAAATCCTTCTTCTCCTCTTTGACCTCCTGTTTCTGGTTCTTCTGGTCTACTTCATTCTACTTATTCTCTTGGTTTTTACTGATCTTCCTCTTTGTCTTGGGCATGCTGGGCCTTATGTCCTTGGGGTCTCAGTCATCCTGATCGACTGTGGTCATTGGCTGCCTGATCCTCCAGGTTTTTCCCATGGTCCTCTTGCTATTGCTTTCTCTTCATTATCTTGGAAATCCAGTTCCTTGTGTTGCTAATCCTACTAGTGATCTTGGTCCTCCTCATCCTCCTCCATTCAGTTGTACTGGCTTTTTTGAGAGTCTTGTTCCCTTGTCCTCCTCCTCTGTTTGACCTCCTCTTCACCCTCATGTTTCTCCCTGTTCATCCTACAGGTCCTCTAGGTATCTGCCTGCTTCTCCAAGTGCTCCACACTCCACTAATATAGTCTCATCCAAAGTCAGCCAAATACACCCTCCAGCCAGAGGGCACACTTAGATGTAGCATGGGTGGATGGACACTATTGGAAATACATGTTCCCCTTTTTTTCCTGTTAGGTAGTAAAATACAGACATAATTGGGGTGCTCGTCTAAAACCTGGATCCATGGGCCACTACACCTGTTTCGCTATTAACATTTGTGGACCAGAATTCCTCAATGTCCCTCTTGCAGCCCTGCACACTATGAACCATGGGGGTGCAGAGGAACCTAAAAGGGTAGCGTTTGCTTATGAAAATCAAAGGCAACATTGAGGCAGGAGCTGCAGCACAGAATGTGGGTGACTAAAAGCAGTTTTAGAAACACATTTAGCTTCACAGATGCTAATGGGGACAATGATCACCTGCAATGAAGGCTTAGAAGACTCATTGGGGGAACAGCCTCAAATGTAATGTATATGGTCAATATGCCATACACCAAAATTCTGTCATGTTTTTATGTTTGTAGCTGTTATTCAATTTTTTATTACAAGTGGAGACTGTCAAAAGAAGGACTGGTAAGGACATTTGAACATCCTGTCCTTTTAACTGTAAGGGGTCAGATCTGGCAGAAACTGGCCCACTTAGAGCTTCAACAGTAATCTTCTATTCTCAAGCCTCACCAAACAATACTTCTGTGGAAATTAAAATTGGCAGATTGAAGATGTAATAATTCTTAATAGTGTGTCCACCAAGGTCTACGTCTCTCTTGCTTTTTCAGATAATACAGTTCGCACCCCTGTAACTACGGACTATTTCCTTTGCTAATATTTGTGTTTTTATTTCACATAGCAACTAAAAGTAGTATTCAATAATTCCAACACATTATTGATTCCCAACATGATACATTTCCAGTGCTCCTCCTAAGACTTAAGATTGTTTTATCTGTATGTTCGGTCACCAGGAGTGTAATGTAAAGTCATTGGGCTCTTTAGTGAAGGTCATTTGTAAATGCACTTGTATTTCACAGGGTGTAAGCAGCCTCTCAGACTAGAGAAGATGCAATGGCACACTGTTTGTTCTAAGAGGTCACTGAGGCTTCAGTAAGCCCAATTACTGCTTGGGACCTATGTCAGGGCTCTAGTGACTGAAGATCTGCTGTTTTGTTGTGATTAATACATCAAGATGAAGCATCAGTAGGCTCGATTTCACTTCCATAACCAAATTTTACTTACCAAGTAACACAAATACAGGTGGAGCAAATTTCAGCACTGTTGATGTTTATTTAAATTCTAGCACAATTGCTTTGGTTCACATTTCTCCTTTATTAATCCCGATTTTATATGTAACAAATACAAATTTGCATTTTGCTTCCTTGGCGGCCTTCATGGATTGTGTACAAATCACAATTCGGCTGGTTCAGTATTTGGAATTAATGTTGGAAAACTATATTCCCTTGTAATCCTTTCATCTTCCAAAACAATACACCAGCTCAAAGCAGTAGAAATTACCAGGCATGAATGTGTCAAATAGTGGGGAATGACAGTCCGAATTGGTGTGGTGTTTCCATTTCTCACGGGTACCTAAGGAGCAAACATGGAATCATACATTTTTCCTACATCCCAAAATTTTTGATACCCACAACATTGGTACTGTCGGGTGCGGAATACCAATGTATTGGCCCAATGTACACATGATGGAGGCCTGAACCATCTCACAACTCCACCTGTGGTGTAACTAACTCACCAATGGAATCCTGTAGTTCTGTATTCAGCCCTTCTTTCTCAATAATGTAGTGTTTCATTGCAGCTAATCTCTCGTTATGGGATACGGTGTTCATTATGAGTGGATCATTTGGGATTGGTTGAAGTGGCAAGCATGGACAGCAAATAAAGGTCACACTCACGGTGAGCAAACGAAATGCCATATCAGCAGGCAGTTGGGGCTGGAGCCTTTTAACTTCATTGAACAACCAAGGAAGCTCCTTATCTAGTTGCTCCTCTGGCAGGACGGAGGCCTAATATCCCAGAGTGGTGATGACCTGCCCCCAGACCTGTTAAGAAAATTACACCAGGTTTTCAGTTCCACACACTAGACATTAACTACTAAGAAAACATGAGCCACATGAGCAAGTAGGGGGTTCCCTGGAGAGTCAGCTGCACTTGAAATCTGTTCACTAGGAAGTGATTCTGTCATGCAAAGGCAGTGGTTTTTTTTCCTGGCAGAATAATCCAGTAGACAAAACTGATTCTCTAAAATAGAAATGTCATCCATGAATTTGTTTTTCTCTTGTCTTATTTGGATGAGGGTTCCCGACCCACTCTCTCTATTTTCTCCCCCTCCCCAGCTCTTTAAAAAAAATATATTTCCCCTGCCTCCTGTTCATGGACAGGTTGTGGTAGACATAGAAAATACACTACTGCAACTGCGATTTTATTTAATTGCCCTAGAATCTAATTTTGTCACTTTCGTCTTCAAAAATACTTATTACACTTACTGTTCCCTAATACTTAAGTATTATAGCATGGTTTAGCTTTGATTTTGTTTTATATATCTGACCTGATATGAATTTGATATCTCTCCGTGTACATACCTAGAGGGATATGAGTGTTTGCAACTTTTGGAAAATTCTACTGTTTGTTCTGCAATGATGAGTTTCATTAAAGTAGCATGGAATGTAGTAATTGAATCGGGCAGGGAAATGAAATTATTTTAGTCTACGGAAATTGTAAAGTTTTTTAGCATAATTAGTGTTTTAAATTCCCAGGCAAATTATTTCTTTTTTCTTGGCTTCAAAGATAAATATGGTCTTCTCCCCAAAATGCACTTAGCACTTTGTGTATAATGATAACCTAGCTTGTAATTGAACCTTGCATGAATTTTTATTATTTCTCACCGTGATAAATTATTTATATCCCATTGTGATGATTTATGATAAATGTTTTAATGTTTTTATATTTGATGTATTGTAGAATGCTTTTATGGTTGTATACTAACCGAATAAAGCTTGTTTTGAATTTGAATTTGAATTTGATACTTGGTCGGGTACAATAAAGGTTTTTACACATTTTATTCAGCTACAAAACTAGAGATCACAAGTATGGGTCAAGAGAATGAATTTAATTCTTTTTGTATTTCATCAAATGAAGTATATATGCAAAGGCAGAGGGAGGGGCAGTCAATGTGTATACATCAGTCATCTCACAAAACGTAACAGCTCTCAACCTTCATCCACTGCGCTCTGTTCTTTCCCCACTTTCCTAACTCACCTCCTGGAGACTGGGGATGGTTTCAAGAAGAAATACCTTACAAGTTGAGTAGGCTTCAAGGAAAAGTGTGACTAGAGGAGTGTCTACACTGGTAGCAAACTGGCCTGATAACATCTCAATGACTGAACAAAAATAATAAAAATCGCAGTTAAGTTCAAAGGCTTAAGTGTTCCATTTATCTACACATATACCACCTTGCCTGTTAGTGCATAGGACATACTGAGCAAAAACAGTGCAATGTGTCTGCTGATAGGACATGATTTTTAGCCGGTATTAAACTCAATTCACATAGGTATTCTCTGACTCTCATAGATCATGTAATGATACCCATTTCGTTACTGCATCCTATTGCACTTTTGAAGCATTCTAGACAATACATGGTAATAATTCCACATTACTGCAACTCATTGTATTGAACTAAAAAGAAGGAAAGGCAGAATATGGGTCACCAAAGTACTTTTTACTTAAAATTAGCAGCAAAGCAATTCATTTTGTACAGTTTTGTTGTTTGTGAAATAAGAGAGGAGAAATCAGATTTTGCACAAGTTATTACTGTATGACAATATTTGCCCTCTGGGCAAAATACAAAAAGTATGTAAAAACATAAAAGATGATGTATCAGAGCATTCCTTATCAGTTATTTTGTGAATCATTTTATGTGGTTAACAAGGAAGTGCTGGTTCCGATATCTCCAGAGTAAAACAGTGGTGTAATTATTCTGCTACTCAGGCAGGAAGACACTACACTGGTTTTAATCCCACATCTAAATAAACACTGATTCACTCAATTTCCTATTTTAAACATAGCAAAAAGTGTGAAATCACATTGCCCCTTTTTCTGTGCTAATATTGCAAATGTTTAGTTGGGAGCAAATCTTGCTTTCTGCATTTTCTATTTTTCAAGCGGCAAACATGATTAAAATATATTCACTCCAAGATTTGCACCAGTCTAAACCTTTACTTAATATGGTGACTAGTTTGCAATTGTGCGACCTGTCAGTTGCAACAAGATGTTGGTGCCATTGAAATGAACAATTACCTCTTGAAAATGATGTACACTTTCTACAGGTTGTAATGCTCCTCTTCCTAGGGAGGTAAGTTCACAACATAAGGCCTGATTCAGGCTGTGGCAGATGGGTATTCCGTCAAAAATGGAATGGTATAGCCCGTCCCTCTTATTACACATACAATAGGATACAAAGAACTTGGAATAAATCAGATGACATCAAGTTCGTATTGGAGCAACTTGTCCACCAAACTCTAAATCAGGTCCTTGCTTTTTTATTACTGAAAAGAATAGGGTGTTTACCGGAGGTGCACTCTTCAGACAAGAGGTGTGTTCCAGTCATGACATGGCAAACTTGACACAGCAGCTCAGCATGCCAGTTCAAATGGTAAATGTACTAAAAAGTAGTGGAGTTACACATTAGGCAGACAAATGTTGCAGTTGAGTTCTGATTTAGGCCACAAATGAGAGTTTAATGCAGATAAGTAATTAGTTTATTTATTTATTTATTTATTATAAATTTTTGTATAGCGCGAACAAGACCCGTGGGTATCAGAGCGCTTAACATAGAAGGCGTAGAAGAAAGACAAATATATCAAACAGTTATACGAACAACATATATGAGGTAGATGATAAATATTCAAGAACACGTGTGTAGTTAACGTTAATAGTCAATTGCGGCTAGACTTCTATCATAATTAATATGTGTAAACAAGTATGATAGTTAGGTCCTTATAAGTTCATGAATGTTCTACTCTAGGTAGTGTATTTCTTCATCAGAAAGCTCTTCACTTCTCGTTTAAATGTTGCCACATTTCGGATCTTCCTGATGCTAGGAGGGAGTGATTTCCATATTCTGCTGGCAGCTCCTGAGAACGCTCTGTCATAGGTTTTTTTCTTACGGAAAAAGGCTGGCCGTAATAGCAATTCCTCAGCACTCCTAGCTGGTCGGTTACCTCCCGACAGCTGGATTTTCTTCGCTAGGTATCTTGGGGTGTTGTGGTGTAGCGCTTTATGGGTGATACATGCTATCTTCATTTGGATTCTGCCTTCATAAGGTAGCCAGTTTAAAGCTTTCAAGTGTGGGGATATATGATCGTATTTCCTAGATCCGGTGATAATTCTTGCCGCAGCGTTTAGGCATGCTTTCAGTGGCGCTGTGGACATTTTTGGTAATCCAGCTAAGGTGGTGCAGCCATATTCAATCCTCGAGATAACTAAGGATTGGATTGCCAATTTGAGATCCGCCTCTGAGATGAATGGTTTCAATTTTTTTAAGTAGTTCAGGTGGAATTGGGCATTTTTAGCCATTGAGTTGATGTGGGCTTTCATGTCCAGATTCTCGTCCACTGTGATTCCTAGCGATTTCGCTGACTTGATTAGTGTTGGGGTGCAATTTAGCGCAGTCACGACTTTCATCCATTCCTTTATTTCCGTATGGCTCCTAGCTGGTGAGATTAGTAGGAACTCTGTTTTGTGAGCATTTAGCTTCAGCTGGTTGGTAGTTAACCATTGTAGAGCCATTTTTAATGTCTTGTTCATTAGTTCCATGTCTTTTAGGGATGAGATCTTTAAGTATATTTGTGTGTCGTCTGCATACATGTGATATGATATCTGTGATTTTTGGAGAATTTCTGTAAGCGGTTCGACGTAAAGGTTAAACAGATCTGGGGATAACGTCGATCCTTGAGGGACTCCTATTGAAATAGGGCATGGAAGTGAGATTGACTGGTTGACCAGGAATCGCTGCGTCCTGTTCTGTAGAAAGGAATTAAACCATTTCAGCACAGTTCCTGACAGTCCCATCCTGTCCCGTAGCCTGGTCAGTAATGCTTCGTGATTTACCGTGTCGAAGGCCGAGGACAGATCAAGGAGAATCAGTAGGCATGCTTTGTTTTGGTCAAGGGCCTGTAGTGCATCATCAACAATATGGAGGATCGCTGTTTCAGTGCTGTGCCCTGCTCTGAATCCTGATTGGCATTCATCAAGCAATGAGAACTTGGTGATGTGTTGGCTCAGTTGGTTCTGTACGCATTTCTCAATTAGCTTGGCCAGTAACGGGATGTTGGTCACTGGGCGAAAGTTGTTTGGGTCTGATGTTTCTGCTGAGGGTTTTTTGATTATGGGAGCAACTTGACCTGTTTTTAAGCAGTCAGGGAGGATCCCTTGTGATAGTGAAGCATTTATAATTTCGGTCCATATTGGAACCAGAACGTGATTGATTTCTTTTAAACATTTTGCGGGAAGGGGATCTTGGTAGTGGTTGTTTGGTTTTATTTCAGAAAGAGTTTTGGCTATATTGAGCTGGTCATATAGTTCGAACGTATCCCAATTTGCCTCATTTTTTGCCTTGGTACTCTCCGTTGTAGCGGCGGTATCTCTCGTAGGCATTGGTTCGGTGGGAAGGTTTGCCACGGCGTTTTTGAGCTCTATTTCAAGCGATTTCGCCTTCTCCGTGAAAAATGTAGAAAATTCTTCACAATTTAGGGGTGTTTTTGAGTTCTCATGAACGGATTTGGCTAGTTTGTTTGATTGTTGCTTTAGGATTTCAAAGAGTTTTCGTGGTCTGTTTTTGGCACTATCCAGTTCTGATCGTATGAATTCTTGTTTTGAGTTGATGATCTTTTTATTATATTGGCCTCTAATTTTTCTGAGGGCTTTCAGCTCGGGGGATGAAGGGTGTTGTCTCCATTTTCTTTCGGCCATTCTCAATTTGCGCCTTTCTTCATTTAGTGCTTCATTAAACCATGGATTTTTTGTCTTCTCCGAGATTTTTTTCAGTTTTAATGGCATGGTGTTATTGACAATATTTTCGACAGTTGTTATGTAGTGGTCGGTCAGCTCGTTCACATTCTGCAGGTTGTTAGGAGGTTTTAGGTCTCTTTCACAGCTTTCAACTAGTAGCTCCAAGTTTGCATCTCTTGTGTCTCGAATCCATTTTTTGGTCTTGAGGGGTTGCCTGGTCCTGCCTTTTTCCATTATGGGTATCGCGAATGTTATGGCATGATGATCCGACCAGTCACATGGTGTTATGGAGAGGATTGTTGTATCTTTGTTTCGTGAAATAATCCAGTCTAACGTCGCTCCTTTCGAGTGAGTGGGTTGTGTGCATACTTGGGTAAGGTTCAGTTCATCGAGGAAATCTTTCAGCGATTTGACCAGTTTGTCGTTGCGGTCCTCCCAATGTAAGTTGAAATCGCCAAGAAATATGTTATTGACGCCGTTGTTAGAGTTGGTCGTTATGATCTCCATTAGCTCCTCTGTAAACTTTGCGCTGTCTCCTGGTGGGTGGTAAAAAGTATGCAGGTTGCATCTTTGGTTGTTAGTTGTTCTTATATTAAGACCTAGGTATTCGCTGGATTCTAGAGGGTCGGCTTGGATTTGTTTGACCTCAATAACAGATCTGTGAATGCAGGCTATACCTCCCCCTAACTTTCTGAGTCTATCAAGTCTCAAAATGTTATATTGGGGTGGTACTAAGAGATCCATGGTTGGCGATGAGGATTCCGTAAGCCATGTTTCAGTAAGGACTGCTAGATCAATGTCCTTGTTGATGATGAGGTCCGCTATATCCGATGCATGTTTGGTTGCCGACCGACAATTGAGTAGTAGACACGTCAGAGGTTTTTCTTTGTTGCTAAGGTTTCCATTCTTGTTCTCTGTTGTTGTAAGTTGTACGTGCTGTAGATTGTAAGGGTTGGATGTTCTATCATTCTTTCTCGATGTTCTGTTTGCGTCGAGTGGTACTGTTTTGATTCTTTCCTCTCTCTCGCGGTCCGGTATTTCATATGTTCGGGTTAAGGCCAGAGTTTCCTCCTTTGATATCGGTTTTGTCCTATTCGGTCGGTTGTCACTATTTTTCAACTGCCAGGCCGTCTCGTTACTCTTTCTTTGTGAGGAGTGTACGAAGTTTTGGATGTGCGTGACCTTAGAGTGAATGCTCGTCGTCATCTCCTCGATTTTTTCAATTGCCTGTGAGGTACTTATAGCGACTTGTGCCATCTTGCTTACTAGTTTCTGAAGCACATTAATATCTTTCCTGTTCTGATGTGATTTCTTAGGGTAGACAGATCTGTTTATCCGGGATTTGTATTCTGCTCTTCTCCTTTTTGGATCTGTTCTTAGTTCCGCATCCTTTTCCTTTGTAACCCATGTTTGATTGTCCTTTCCGTTTCTATTGGAGATGTCGTCAGTGCTAGCTAAGTTCTGTGTTGCTGTGAGTGCGTTTGTGGGTGAGAGTCTGCATGACGCTGGTATTGTACTCGAGAGAGGTATAGGAGGGTTGATATCTTCTCCCTCGTCCAATTCCTGGTTGTCATGGGGCATTATTCTCGAGTCCGATGTATGCTCTACCTGGGAGGTCTCTTCGTTTTTGGGCGAGGACGACTCTTCTCTTTGGAGCCGGTCTTGTTCCTTGTTTGCCTGATAGGTAAACCTCTCCGTTCTTTCTGTCGCGTTCTCAGGTTCGGACATTACCATTTCAAGTCTATCTTCCTGTTTAGAGCTTTGAGCATGGTGTCCCCTGTTTCTAATGGCGCCTCTGGTGCTATCATTGGTGTCGGGAGTGTCTCCTGGTGAGGTCTGGTGTAGTTGGTGTCTTGGGTCTTCTAGTGAATCTTTTATTATTTGGAATATCTTGGCAAATTTCTCCAGTTCTCGATTTGCTGCTTGTATCAGCACAATTCCAGATTTATATATGGTGATTCTTAGTTCTGCTCTGCATCTGTTTGATGGTGAGGTCATCATTTTTGTGCCATGAGGGATGTTTATCATCGTTTTTATGGCAAGCATCCTTGAGAAGGTATTGCGCCATTTTGCTGTTTTATTTGTGTAGAATATGAGGTCATTCATTGACGTGCCTTTAGTTATATTGAAATATAGGTCCGTAAATAGTATGTCCTGATTTTTTCTCAGGGTGTCGTGTTTGAACTTTTTAGCTGCATTTTTGGATAAATTAGGTGGGTATTTTATACTCTGGGCTTTCGAGCCTACCGTCTCTAGGTATCGCCCGCTCATATTGGCTCTGTGTAGCATGTCTTAAAGTGCCTCTTTCCTCAGCTTGACTCCGGGTAGAAAGGCTGCTGATGTTGCTTTGTTCTAGTTCTGTACTTTTTTTCCGAATCTAGGCGTGTATAGATAAAAAAAATAATAATAAAAAAAAAAATTTGCTGCGTAGTGGTAGATATAATTTTTCTTTCACCTAAGTTTTCTTCTGTTATCTTTTAGTAGTTATGATTCCTGATGGTAGCAGTTGGAAATCTCTTAGTTCTCTCGTTATCTCTTAGTTGTTGTGTCTCTGGGTTGTGTACTATAGTAAACAGTCATTATAAGATGGCTGCTGTTAAGCTGGTTCTTCAGTGAGCAGAGAAGACTTTCTCTCTTTCCACTTCTTCGAGTTAGTCCCTCTTCCCTGGTCGACTGTTTCTATTTCATTGTTGGTTATTCCCAGGTAGCACTTGTTTTGCACTGGTCAGGGTATGACCTTTCTTAATTATTGATTGAATCCAAGACTTGAGTAAACGAACGATTATTTTATTTTATCAGGGATATTGTTGTTTCCAAGAATATCATGTCCGATTTGGGCGCCATTTTAAGGTCAGGCAAGGCTGTATTTGGCTCCCGGTTATTTCGATCTTCAAGATTGTAATGTTTCTAGCCATTAGTCCCTCCCGCTTTCCTCCTCACTCACCGCTGGGCGCGGGAACCTCATCAAGCCCCCGAGATGTAGTCTCGTTGCTCCTCTGCTCGCGGCTTCCGTTTGCTGGTGTCTCCGACGTGTTTGCTGATGTCTCCAACGTGTTGTTTTGTCTCCGCTCGCGCTGTCGAGTCTCAGTTACCGACTCGGTTCTGTTGGATCAGGCTAGCTACGAAATGCTCTGCCTTACATAGATGGCCCTCGCGGAGTCCCCTGGCCTCATCACCTACCAGGGGGTCGTCTTCGTTCCCATGCAGATTCCGGGCTTCTTCGTGTCAATGTCGTGTCGGGGGTTCCATAAACATCCCGTCGGCTGTCCGCGTGATGCGGCTTTTCGAGCCAGCTTCACCCAGCTTCCACCTGGCAGCACGGATGGGCAGTCCGTCTCCGGAGGTTGTCTCTCTTCCAGGTCAGTGTGTGTCCGGTGTCCGTTATTTTGCTGACCGGTCTTCCGCGCTGCTTTTCAATGCGCCCGTTACACTGCTCAAGTTTCTTCTTCTTCAGCTCCTCATTTTTAGATCTTGGCAAGGGAGTTAGCTTGTCTTAGGGGTATTCCTGGGATTTAAACCGGTTACGGTGATCCCTACCCCAGGAGCTCTTTCACAGAGCTCTTAGTCGGCGGCCATCTTCAACAATTAGATGAACAGGGACTGTAATTCTCTGCACCAATCAGAGGTAAGAAATTGCATCTCTTTGCATGAAGGGTGCCCTCAGGAAATGTTACAAAAGTTAACTTAATAAAGGTGTCCTCTACCCACACTCCCCCAACCATCAAACAGAACCCGACCGCTCCACCAGCGCAGGTACACACCAAGGCTAAACCAATATTTCTGGTTGATTGTAGAAGCAGTCTTCATTACAGGAAAGAACGTTCTGAGAATCAGACCTAGATATGGTTCTATTTCCGGTCCTGTAAGAAAAAATAGGATAAACAATATTAATTAAACAAAAGACTAATAACAACTTAAAATGATGAGTGTGCTGCAAAGGTGGTGTTGGTCATGACACATATTGTAAAAAAATCTTGATGCATGGCTTTGTATATTATCTACCCAGCAGAACATGAAACGTAATGCAATAAGCGGAAAAGAACGTTTCACATTGTCTTTTCCCAGGATTCACTCGCACCGTTTTATGACGGTGATGAAGGTGTTATAGAAGAGTTGCTGCATTTACAGAAATTCTAAATCCTTTAACAGGTTTTTCTCTAGAGACATAATGAAACAAAACCTGTAAGGGACATCTGGTGCTGGTATGTGGTGCTAAAATGTGAATCTACAATGTGAAATTACTAAATTTCAACACATCTAAAACAATATGTATCATTTGAACATAATACCCAAAATAGCAGCAATACATTTGCATCTTTCAAAAGTGGCTGTCAGTGGACCTGTATTTTAGATGCAACCATTCACTTCTAAGACCTCTTGCTGGAGTTCCATATTTTGAAGCCTTCTGATGGCATAAGCACGTAGATGCTTGTTTCTTTAATGGGCACTGTACAGAAAGTAATCGTCTTAGAGCTTATTTGAATTACCATTATGACATGGGGTCGCAACACATAATGGTGCTGTTTTATTTCCTTCCAATTAATTGTCACTTCCCTAAAAAAGTAATTGTTTTAACTATGCGGGCTAAAATGGCAAAGGCGTGGGCATGGGACTCTATTCTGAATGCTACGATTAGTTTGAAATATATGTAGAAAATAACTTAAATGTACCCTGTGGCTTCTTTCTACTTTCAATTTACATTGTATATGCAATGCTAGTGGTTGATCCATTCTCAATCACCAATGTAAAATGCATGAATTCACCATACTCTTATGGGTTTTGTACAAAATGTAGAAAAACTTTAAACAAGCAATGGAGTAAGGGAACTGAACGAACAAGCCAACGTCTGTTGTCGCATGCTTCAAAGCCCACTCTGTGTATTTGAGTATTGTGATGACATGAGCCATAGACAGATAAAACTATTTGCAGACAGACCTAAAATCAATGTAGAATCTGTTAGATTGCCACAGAGCACAGTATTCGACAACAACATAGCATTTTTTCAAATTACCGTATTGAATTGTCATTTGATGAATGGCCCAAAACACAATCTCCTCTGGAATAGAAGGCACCATAAACAGATTTACAATCTTAGAAGATATTGACTGTGGTATCCACTTGGTAAGAGTAATTTGACACATTAAAGCCATCCTTTCAAGTTCAGCAGCATTCTCCTAAATATGCAGAAATAGGAAATATTGGTAATTTGAAACATTTATGACGAACAAGAGTAGAAAACCTAATCCAAAACAAGCATTAAGTACCATGTATCAGGTATGGAGGAGATATTGTGAAACAGGAGATGCCTAAACAAATCAATAAGGGCTTGATTATGAGTTTGGCGATGGTATACTCTGTCACAAACGTGACGGATATCCCGTCCGCCATATTACATGTTCCATAGGATATCATGGAATTGTAATACGAAGGACAGGATATCCATCACGTTTGTTATGGAGTACTGTAAACCTGTCCTCCAAACTCCTAATCAGGCCCTAAGACTCAATCAACAATAAGATAGAACCAGAGCAAATAACAAAAAATTCATCACTCCTTGAAATAGACCAAGTAGAACCAGCAGTTGCCAAAACAGATTGAAAATAAGGCTGTAGCCTAAGATTACTCGACCCCTAGAAGCAAGAAAGTTTAGAGGATAAAAATGGGTCATAATAAAATTATAAATATATTGGTGCCCCCAATGAATGACTAAATAAGTCCATTAAAATATCAGAAATTCTTGTCTTTTCTTAATTTCACATCAAAAAGACTTTTATTTTGTATAAATTAATGTCTTTCTGCACTGCAGAGGTATCCCGAAGTGACTGATACCATTTAGGGTGTGCACCTAATGTATTTCTAGGTACAGGCCGGGAGGTGCGAGCTATTCGACCGTGCCACTTTCTGTATTGGCATGGGGCATATATAATCAGAAATAATGAATTCTATTTGGCTATTCTCTAGACCTGGATTATTTTAGTGTGTTCTTCTTATGAAATATCCGTACTAGGGGTATGATTTTGTGAAATATTCAACCTCTTTTCAACACAATACTGGCCTTAGAGGCTGCAATATCTTTTTGAGCGGAACAAAAGGTAAACTGGCTTTAAAAATACTGAATGATTATTTTGACAAATATTTTACCTATTTTAAGACTAACGCAAATGTACTTCAAACACACTAAATAGGAAGGACTGTTTTAGATAAAAATAAATGGAAATACATGATAAAGCACAATGTCAATAAATCAACAGTACTGTAATGGTATAATACATGAACTACATGCTAATAAAAATGTGGTGTATTACGAAATAGGTCTACAATTGTTTAATCTCTTTGTATATCTTGATAAAAAATATGACCTCGCTAGAGAAGTCCTGAAGTCTCAGAGGCCAGAGAGGGTGCAACAGTGAAAGATGTGCTGCACTTCCAAGCTGCTGTTCGGTTTTGTACTGCCAGCATATCGGAACACATTTGGAGGTGGGTATATTACTTAACGTCATCTTTCTTCATGGGGATGACTGGGTTTCTGAGACTCCGCATGGCGCCTCCCAAAGTGTGCCTCGGTAGGTGTCCTACATTTGCACCACTTCCCTTAGACATCTTCTGCGATCCAGTTTGCCTTTGCCAGTGCTTAATAATTTGCCAGAAATACCTGGACAAAAGTGTTCAGGATGGTGACCATCCTGCTCCCAGCAGAAGCGGTCGCTCCGCACACTGCTCCCTGCCTCACCTGGTATCGTAGCAATCTCGCCTTGCACTGCTTCAGCCTGTATAATTATTTTATTTTAATTGATAGTGATAGATTGCCCCGCCTGCCTATTAATAATTACTAAATTGATGAGGTTAATTTGATCATAGCGCTTGATTGCCAAGGTGCGCTTGTACGACTTTTTAACTTACGCTGTGCTGCCTGCAGATTTATTTGTGTGTGCCACTGCCATTTACATCGCGCCATTGCAGATCGTGCCCCAGTCCGGTTTCGTTATTGGCGCTTGTAGCCATTTTGTTGTTGTTGTTTGTGCCCCCCTGCCCTGATCTCCAGCCCGCTCCCGCCTCCCAGCTGACCCTCCCTCCCACAGATACTGACTACCCTGCTCCGCCGTGATAGCGCTGTGACCATCCTGCTCCCAGCAGAAGCGGTCGCTCCACACGCTGCTCCCTGCCTCACCTGGTATCGTAGCGATCTCGCCTTGCACTGCTTCAGCCTGTATAATTATTTTATTTTAATTCATAGCGATAGATTGCCCCGCCTGCCTATTAATAATTACTAAATTGCTGAGGTTAATTTGATCATAGCGCTTGATTGCCAAGGTGCGCTTGTACGACTTTTTAACTTACGCTGTGCTGCCTGCAGATTTATTTGTGTGTGCCACTGCCATTTACATCGCGCTATTGCCGATCGTGCCCCAGTCCGGTTTCGTTATTGGCGCTTGTAGCCATTTTGTTGTTGTTGTTTGTGCCTCCCTGCCCTGATCTCCAGCCCGCTCCCGCCTCCCAGCTGACCCTCCCTCGCCCCTCCCCTTCCACTATCCACTTATGTTAGAGGAGCTTACGCGCAGCGTTCACGCGCTGCGGTCGCGCCCCATGCGCGCCAAAGGTGCGCCAAAGGTAAGCCCGTCTACGCCCGTCCGCGCCTGGACCGCGCCCAGCGCCAGACACCCTGGACCCCGCAAGACCCACCCCGCTCGCATTACATACGACGCAGCTACCCTCTCAGCTCTGAACCCCGGCTGCTCACCACAATGCTACCAGGCTGCCCCGGGACACACCCATGGACTCTTCACCTGCCACTCCTGCAAATTCGACTGCATCAGGACCCACACCAAACCCACTAACTCCAAACAGTGCCCCGACAACAACTACCTGAAGTGCATCCTCCTCAACACCCGCTCGATCCACAAACACTCCATTGAACTCTGGAATCTCCTCGACACCACATATCCGGACGTCGCCTTCCTCACAGAAACATGGATGAACATCTCTTCAGCTCCCGACATTGCCATAGCCATCCCGGACGGCTACAAGATCATCTGGAAGGACCGCACCAACCAAACAGGAGGAGGCATCGCCATCGTCCATAAGAACCCCATCCGCATTACGACCAGTTCCGACGATCACCTCGCAGCCACCGAACATCTTCACTTCCAGATCCACACCGACCCCAAGACCACACTCAGAGGCACCCTCATCTACAGACCACCAGGACCACGCACACAATTTAGCGAAGATATCACTGACTTTATCAGCCCACATGCCCTCCCCTCCGAAAACTACATCCTACTGGGAGACCTGAACTTCCACCTGGAAAAGAAGAACCACAGCAATACCACCAACCTTCTAGACAACCTGGCCAATCTCGGACTCAAACAACTTGTTGACACCCCCACCCACCTTGCCGGACACACGCTTGACCCAATCTTCACCTCCAGCAAGCACATCTCCTTCGATCACACCACTACTCTCCATTGGACGGACCACAGCTGCGTTCACTTCAACTACAAAAAGACCTCGACCCACAACCCCCCACAACCTATTCCCCGAAGAAACTGGAACAAAATTACCACGACCAACTCCTCACATCGCTTCACCAAACCCCCCTGCCAAATCATCGGACCCAAACCAAGCAGCCACCAACCTCACACAATGGATCACCCACAGCGCTGACGAACTAGCACCCCTGAAAAACCATCAAATCAAGCAAGGCAACAAAAAAGCCCCCTGGTTCAACGACGACCTTAAGAAATCCAAGAAGCTCTGTCGTACCCTCGAGAAAGCCTGGAGAAAAAACCCAACCATCGACAACCTGGCCTCCTTCAAAAACGCCACCCGCAAACACCACCAACTCATCCGATCCACCAAGAAATCAGCATTCAAGGATCGACTTGACAACAACGCCCAAAACAGCAAGGAACTATTCAACATCGTCAAAGAATTTACCAACCCCAACGCCGGCTCCAACGACATCACCCCCTCCCAAGACCTCTGCGACTCTCTATCCTCATTCTTCTACAACAAAATCGCCGACATACATAACAGCTTCAGAAACCAATCCGAAGACCAGCCCACTTCACCCACCCCCGAACCAAAACCGCACTCTAACAACCTCTACGCCTGGAACACAATCTCCACCGAAGACACCATCCGCCTGATGAACTCCATCCACTCAGGATCGCCAACCGACCCTTGCCCCCACCACATTTTCAACAAAGCAGACTCTATCATCGCACCCCATCTCCGCGATGTCATCAACTGCTCCTTCAACTCCGCTACCTTCCCGGAAAGCTGGAAACACGCCGAACTCAGCGCCCTTCTAAAGAAACCCACAGCAGACCCCACTGAACTTAAGAACTACCACCCCATCTCGCTCCTCCCATTCCCCGCCAAAGTCATAGAGAAAGCCGTCAACAGTCAGCTCGCCGCCTTCCTTGAATCCAACAAATCCCTTGACCCCTCACAGTCCGGCTTCCGAGCCAAACACAGCACCGAAACAGCCCTCATCGCAGCAACAGACGACATTAGAACACTACTGGACAATGGAGAAACGGTTGCCCTCATCCTACTTGACCTCTCCGCAGCCTTCGACACAGTCTGTCACAGCACCCTCATGCAACATCTCAACAATGTCGGAATACAAGGAAAAGCACTGGAATGGATCATCTCGTTCCTCGCCGGAAGAACCCAGAGAGTCCGCCTTCCCCCTTTCAGATCAGAGGCCACCGAAGTCATCTGCGGCGTACCACAAGGATCATCACTCAGCCCCACCCTCTTCAACGTATACATGAGCCCCCTCGCATCCATTGCACGCCAACACAACCTCAACATCATCTCCTACGCAGATGACACCCAGCTAATCCTCTCCCTCACCAAAGACCCAAACACCGCCAAAACCAACCTACACGAAGGAATGAAAGATGTAGCCGAGTGGATGAAGAACAGCTGTCTAAAACTAAACTCGGACAAAACGGAAGTCCTCATCTTAGGTTCATCCCCCTCTGCCTGGGACAACTCTTGGTGGCCACCTGCCCTGGGAACCGCACCCACACCTACGGATCACGCACGCAACCTGGGCTTCTTCCTAGACTCCTCTCTCTCGATGTCCAGACAAGTCAACGCCGTCTCATCATCCTGCTTCAACATCCTACGCATGCTCAAAAAAGTCTTCCGTTGGATCCCCACCGAAACAAGAAAGACGGTCACCCACGCCCTGGTCACCAGCCGTCTAGATTACGGAAACACCCTTTACGCCGGAACCACAGCCAAACTACAGAAAAAACTCCAACGCATCCAAAATGCCTCAGCCAGACTCATACTGGACATTCCTCGTCAGGCTCACATTTCCGTTACCTGAAAGACCTCCACTGGCTCCCCGTCAACAAGAGAATAATGTTTCGTCTCCTCACCCACGCACACAAAGCCCTCTATGACCTTGGACCCGAATGCCTCAACACACGACTAGCCTTCTACACCCCCACCCGCCAACTACGATCATCCAATCAAGCCCTCGCCGCTATCCCACGCATCCGTAAATCCACCATGGGGGGCAGATCCTTCTCCTACCTAGCGGCCAAGACCTGGAATTCTCTCCCCACCCACCTCCGCCTTACTCAGAACCACCTCTCCTTCAGAAAACAACTAAAAACTTGGATATTCGATAAGTAAATGCACCCCCTCCCCCAAGCGCCTTGAGACCCTCTGGGTGAGTAGTGCGCTATATAAATTTCTGAACTTTCTGAACTTGAACTTGTTCCCTCATTTGTATGTGCCCTAGCCTCCTAGCAAATGGTGTAATGCATCTTGACACAGTGTGGGGGTGAAATGGGTGCAAGTACAATGCTTGTTACAAAAGGCCCAGCACATGCCTTGGCAGCATCTGCTGCAAAACAAACACCACCTACCTCCTGTAGTCTTTGCTAATATAGTCCATGTTTTTGAAAGAGTGCAGCTCCGAACTCTAATCCCCTTTCTTAGTCTCTCTTCTCTCATTTTTTCACACACATAAACAACTACACACACAAACCAGTACAGACAATCACACACATTTCTGTGTGATAGTCAGGTACTAAAATAGGCAATTCATTCTACAAAATACAAAGCAAGATCTATGAGAGAGCTTTACTTTTGAATCTATTAGTTTGTTATATACAGATTCACTCTATTTTGTGTTCTCAGCCCTTGCCTACATATGGAATGTAAAGAAGAATTTGATTCTCTGTGTTACAATATTGCTACCTTTGTAATATATTTAAGAAGTTCTTTAGGAGTGAAAATATGGAATTTGGGGCCTGATTTTGCATTTGACAGACAAAGCAGTGTCCTCCAAGGTGTCAGAGGACACTGTGTCCCGCCACCCCAATGGTATTTCAGTTGTTATGTTTAGAGCTGAACTCTTGCCCAGCGGTCATCTCTGTACTTTGAAAGGAACCACTGTCACAGCGGTTTCCTTCAAGGTACAAAAGGTTTGGTGGATGGCCATCCTCGGTTTGACATCCGTTCACCAAATATTTAACTTTTTTTTCAGAAACCCCTGAAGTGGCAGTTTTTGAAAAACAAAAGATTCGTGACCTCCACATTCTAGGAGTTTTCTCCTAAGGTGTGGAGGTCATTATTGTTTTTTTCAGTCCCCACAGGCAAGTGTTTTTTGCAGTGTTGGACAAAAGAAAATCATTCTGTTTGTAATGTGATGTCTTTATGTTGGAAGTAGGCTTTGGTCGACTGAGCCATCAGGAATTCCACTGATTGAAAGGTTGTAGTCAGCCTACCTGTAAATAAGGCAGGTGGACAAAAGCTTGGAGGGCAGGGCACTCCGTCATATTTGCAATGGTATAACTTGTACGCTAATCTCTATATCAGGGGTTTAATGTTTGTTATAGTCTTAATAAAGGCTCTGCAAAATATATAAAGAGGTGAAACAATCATAGACCAGCGATGAAATCCACCAGTTTCTCACCTAAATATAATTTGAGCATCATATTGTTACAAAGAAATATTTAATTTGATGAATGCTCCTTTACTTTTTAATTCATCTATGTATTTACAGTTTTCTTTTGCCTTAGTTGTGAAATAAACCTCTCTTTCTTTTACTGCCAATGTCCAGAAAAAATAGAGTGAATACAATTTGAGATTTTATGATTTTTTTTCTGTTTGACCAGATTAATGTTTTTCTCATGTATAAGGTGTGTTAGATGTATTCATAATTCAAAACCTCTGAACACAATATGCAAAAAATTAATTTAATAGTTACAAAAATCACAACCAAGTATATCACTATTTTGCAATAGGATCAGAGATAAAGCAGAACAGTTTTATTGTGGCATTTTGTACGGGTATCGGTGTGGGATGTTGTGTTTATGTTTGAGATATGCTGTATAGAAAATTGTTTGTGAGACGTATGATTTGGCAGGTGATGAGAGTGACAGTGGTGGTGCAGGAGTTGTTGGTCAGTATGTAGGTATAAATTATAGGATGTCTGGTGCAGGTGTTAATGTAGGCCACCGAAGGAGAAGGAATGTAGGTACAGAAGTAAGGGAGACTTAAAGAGTAGGCAGTGGCGTGTTTCGTATTGGTGGATTAAAAGCACTGTTCACCAACTAATCAATGACGTTACTAGTATCTCACAGACTGCCATTGAGTAGCGCGCATATGATAATTGCCTGTCAACAGGCTTGAGAATATACAGGTGCCCACCTGATAACACAGCTTTTTAAAACACAGCTCCTGTTTCTATGGTTTACTCAAAAGCTGACACTGCTTGAGGATGCAGACTACCCTTTTCTGAAAATAATTTCTTCTTTTTCTACTTCTTTCTAGCCTCTCTTTACCTGTCTATCTTTTTTCCTTGCTTTTATGTCTCTCATTCATTTCTCAATGTATTTTATTCTCTCTTTCTTGCTGTCCTCTTTCTTTATTCCTCCCCCTTACTTGCTTCCCCCTATTTGTTTACACTATCTCTTTCCTTCCCTCCTTTCTTGTGCATTCTTTTTCAGTACTCTTTTTTTTTTCTTATTGGCTTAATATTCTTCTTGTTATTTTTCTTTCTTTTTTCTCATTTCAACCTCTATTTTTAATTTTTCCTCTATTTTACCGTTCTTTGTTTCTTGCTTACTATTTCTTTCTTCTTTTTTTTCAATCTTGTGTCTCCCAGTAATTCTTTCCTTTTTTTCTTTTTTCTCCAATTTCAGTTTTTCTCTTTTCTTCGTTTATTATTCTTTCTTCTACTCTTACTTGATTTCCCTCCTTCTTTTCTTTTGTCCTATCTCCATCTTTCTCATTGTATTTCTTTCTCTGCTGTTTTCTCTGATTGTTTCCTACTCACCCTTCTTTTGTTCAGTCTTATCTGTTTTCTCTGCCTTCATCTTTCCTCCTCTGTTATTCTTTTTCTGTATTTCTCCTTTTGGTGTTATTACTTATTGTTCTTTTTCTCCTTTTTTCATCCACAAGGACCTTTTCTTAATTCCACCTCTGACCTTATCTTCTTCCTTCTTTTTTCTTCTACTTTCTTTCTCTCATTTTTTTCTTTCTTTCCTTTTCATTGTTTGTCTGTCTTTTTCTTTCTCTCACCTTCTTCCTTTACTCTTTCTCTGTTGTGCTCTTTATTATTTCACCTACTACTTTTTTGCCATGCCTCCTTTCTTCCTGTCTTTTCATTCATTCCTTTCATAGTTTGTTTCTTCGTCTTTTATTTCTTCTTAATTTATTTCTTCCTTCATTTCCTGTATTTGACTCTTTTCTCTGGTTATTTGGTCTTCGCTGTTTTTTTCCTTTATTTTGTTATTTCTTTTCCTATATTTCTCTACCTCTTTCTTTTTGTATCTTTCTTTCTTTCTGTTTTTCTTTCCTTATTTCTTTCCTTATTCTGTCATTCTTTCTTTTTGTTTTATTTCTCTTCCTCTCTTTTGCTCGTCTCTCTTTCTCTCTCTCTAGGTGTTTCAAGAGCAAAGGGACAACACTGATCCTCAGGAACCCCAATTGTAAACATTTGCTATACAGCTCCTGTTCTATGAATACTTTATGCTCCCTGTATCTGGAATGAAGAACTTAAGGGTACTCTAGGGGCAGTGTTTAAGTTATTTGGTCTCTGTGTGCATTCATCAAATTCCTATATTAGACAGTAGCTCAGGAAAGGTTGGAGACTCCTGATTTAAAGAGTACTAATTGAACTCTAGGCTGCATGTGATGGGGAAGGAAGTATATGCTAGCCATTTGTAACTGGTGTATTTTGTGATGCAGGAGTGTAGAACAGCAAACATTGAGATGTAGGTTTCATGTACAATGTAGGTAGTGAAGGTGTGGTATGGAAGTGCAGTGTAGATGCAGGTTATAGTTTAGCTGGTAGTGTCAGATATCCCTACAAAGTATGAGAGTGTCATGCTTACCCTAATGTGCATTGCATAATGATTCAGTACACTCGTTTTCAACAGGCAGACCATTTAAGGCACACTATTTCTTTCTTTCGCAGGACACTCCTTAATATCAATATAATAATTCATCACTATCAACTCTAAAGTACCACTACACCAAACTAAAGGACCTGGAATGATAAAAAAACATAACATTCAAACACTAGATAACAAAACTTTAACTGTTGTCTTTTGAGTGCTAACAGCAGAGAAACTCCTTACTAAAACTTTTAAAAGGGAATAATTGAATATTGCATCCACAATAGTATCAGAGATGGTAGTTAAAAAAGATGAGCACATTGCATTTTACTCTTACCTAAAGAATTCTTAATGGAAATACATGAGAAACCGGTGTGTACATACCAAAACTGTTTGGAAAATGCCATATTTTATAGTTAATTACTTTTCTGATTTTTTTATCTGTGCAATGGTTTTAATTAACTATGCAATTTACAAATAAAGCTGACTTACTTGAACTTTCTTAGTTAATAAGGCCATTGTTAAAAATAATTTGTATGGATACGGTGTTACATTAAGTGTTTGCAGTTTAATTGAAATAGAAATACTATGGCTGAATTTCAAACTCTGTGAAACCAAATATAACTTCTTGCTGCAGACACAGCTGAACTAGCACCTACTCCTTCATATAGGTCCATCTGACATAATGTTATGACACAGTTGCAGCTGTTGTCTATGCAGTACTGTACATAGAGTTTTTCTGCTCTGCCTTTAATGAATGGCCCAAGTGCAAGGTCAACATGTGGCCATACATACTGGATTTTCATACTGTACATCAGCCTGTCTGAGCGCTACTGATTTTCCTGCTAACAGCCCTTATTTTAATAAATCTGTCATCCTTTGTCAAATTCTATCGAAGGTGTTGTACCAGAATAGCATGGTCAGAATACTGACTGACATAATACTCTGTACTAAACATTGTTCCTAAACGTTATTGCCACATTTAGGACATGATATTTATGTCAAATGATCTACTATTTGTTTTTTTAATTAGAATTCCATAGCAGCAAAATAAATAATACATAACTGAACACATACATCAAGACATCCATCATTGCGCATTTTAAGCCCCAATCCTAACCAATACCCTCGACATCAAATTAACATGAGGTACAAACTATATGATACATAATAGACTTAATTACCCCGCCATATACTCCCTCACCACCTCCCAAATCATTAACCCTAATTTCTTTTTTCTATATCCTTTAACAGCATATAAACTATATTCCATGTGGTACACATTGAGAAACTTGGCCTGCCACATCTCAAAGGGCTGAGCCTCTTGCAGTAGCCAAAGTGAGCCAATTGCCAACCGAGCAACCGCCGTGGCCATAAAATTTAGATAACTGTGTTCATATAGTAGCTGCCCCTGGCGGAAATCTTCCCCAATGCCAAGCAACATCATAGATTGAGAACTTTTAACACAGTCCCAAGTTATTTCTGACAAAAACCTCTCTATAGATTCTATCAGAGGGTCCAATACCGCACACGCAAAAAACACGTGGACAATGTCTGCACTATCCTTTCCACAGAGGAAACACTTCTCACCATGCTGACCCCCCCACTTCATCATTTTAAGAGGGGTATGATACACATTGAATAACATTGTATAATGTTTACTTTTAAGGTTGGCTGCACAAAAGATCCTCCCTGCCAAATCAATGGATTTTTCCAATGAGATTTCGAGGTTCCACAACCAAGTTCTCCATCTCATATTATATTTTTCTAGATCATCTGTTCTGCCCTCTAACAGTGTTTTATAAATTAGCCCGATGTTTCCCTGCTGTCGAATAGATTCTACAATTTTAAACTTCATAATGCAAATAGGTTGTTTTCCCAGAAAGTCCCTTACTTGTAAGTATTTAAAAAATTGAGTTGTGGGTAGATGGAATTTATCCGCCAACTCCGCAAATAAGTGTAATCGCCCATCATCATGATATAAGTCGCCAAGTCGGGTAATCCCCTCCCTTCTCCAGCCTAAGGCCACCTGGTCCCAGAAGATCGGGGTAGCACTCCCGTGGCATTAGTGGGGGTACACATGGAAAGTACTGGAATCTTGAAGCTTTTCCGTACAGTCTTTCAGACTTTAAACACAGCATTTAATACCTTGAAGTGCGTTCTTTTAAAATAACTGCTGTCCACTCTTTTGAATAGGCAATGCTTGACCTCTGACCCTAGAATCATCTGATAAATTGAGGGGGCTTTGGCCAGATTACTAATCTCTTCTCCAGTAAGTAAAATACGTGCGTTAACCCAAATACAGCAATAGTAATACAAAGCAGGTACAGACCATCCTCCTCTTTCTCAAGAAGGAGTCATATATCGAGCAGCCCTACGAGGTTTCCCCGGGGCCCACATAAACCTAGTACAGAGAGTTTGTAAATATGTAAATATTGAATTTCTTTATAGTATACCTCCAGGGGCACTGCCCTAAAAAAATACATGACTTGCGGTAAGACATTAATTTTCAGAACGTTAGCTCTGCCCACTAATGACAGATGGAGATTCTCCTACCTTTCAAGTGAGCGTTTTACTCCCCAAATAATATCGCCCCAATTAACCTCAATGATCTCTTTAACAGAGGTACGGATCTTACTACCCAGATAGGTAGCTTCCTTAACACACCTAGCATTCCCATCCATTGCTTGACTTGTACATAAAATTTGGGTTTTAGCAGTATTAAGTTTATACCCAGAAACTGCCTCAAAACCAGACAGTAAACCATACTCATTCTCTTCCCCCATGACATAACCTGTTGCAACAACTTCATAAACGAGAGTTATGCAAATAATTAAACATAAGAGCACAAAAGGAAGATAATAATTCTACAAGCCTAATCCTTCCTTATCCTTCTTTGAGGGTTTGCAGAAACTCTTTCGCCAAAATTTCAGAGGTGAAAAACCTAGTATTCCCTTTATGGATGATTTTAAGTTTGGCTGGTTGTAGTAAGAAAGCTTGGGGCCCCCTTAGTTTGAAATGGTAGAATAATTTGACATAATTGCCGGCATTTCTCTACCGTCTGATGGCCGTAATCTGGCCTAACAAAAAATTCAACCACTTGCCAACTCTTTTCCTGTCGGGGCGGGCCAGATCAGAAACTGCTTCTCGTGGCAAAAAGTTGTTAAATGAAATGAGTATAGCCCTTGGTTTAGACACTTCTGCCGACTGACCTGGCAGAGCCCGGACAGAAAAGGGAAAATGGCGAGCCCTCTGAATCCTGTCTGCCAGTCCCATTGAGTTAATTCTGGAAACGCCTCAGTAAACAATTCAATAATACATTTACGAGGGTCTTGTCCGTCAACCCCCTCAGGAATTTGAAGGACTCGCAGATTGTTCCGCCGAGCTCTGTTCTCCAACTCAATAAGTTTCCATAGCATATCATCCTTCCCTGCACATAAGGTCTCATTCGTCGTCTTTTGCAAAGCTAGTTCATCCTCCAAATACGAAATACGGGCTTCTGCCTCAGTAATTCTTGCAGTAAACTCTGAGCAAGTCTTGGCGATGCGCCGTACTGAATTTTGTTATTTACGACAGACATTCTGTGTTCTCTAGCTTTCTAATCGCGTTTCCTCCCTGTGAGTCATTATTGTTTGATATTTGAGACTCAGGGATACCTCTTCTGAGGGCTCTAGTGTTCTTCGCACCACAGAGGAGTCAGATTTATCCGGGGTTCTAACCATTGACTTTTGCACCGGTAAAGAGGAATTGGCAAAGTACCATGACTCCTCTGTCAAAGCCCCTTTTTTCCACATTGTCTGTGGGCTTCCCTCCGATGAATCCCTTCCCATATCCTCAGGGGGTGTAGTACTATGCTAGTACTATGCTCACTCAGCTCATCCCCATGTTGAGCCATAGGCGTTTTCCCATTTCTCGTCATCTCCTCACTCGATATATCCGAATGATCTGATAAAGAGAAGAACTTCTCCACAAGATCCACCAACTCCGCGCCTTCGTTAGTGAATCTAGACTGAGTGACTTTGTCCCATTAAGAGCCCCAGCCAAGCCAACCGAGCCATTTTCGGTTCTAGCCACAATGTTATTATCAAAACAATGTTATTAACAAAGCTTCTGTGTACAACTGGTTCAGTATCTTGGCTACCCAGTTCTGGGGGTTCCCCCCCACTGTTGTTCACTCCGGCGGGATTGCGCCCATCCTTTTTACCAGCGCCATTAGCCAGATCCATATTGCTGCAAGATATTAAATTGTCCACGGCAACAGCGTCATACAGAAAAATCTGCTGAGCACCTGAACTCTCCTTCATAACTTCCTGATGACCAGGGGGACCAACAACAGCTTCAACACCCAATATTCCTGGGAGCTTGTCTATTTGGGGATTCGAAATACCCTGAATCCACGTTTTCCCACTCTTCCCACCTTTGCCTTGTGAGAACATTTGCGGGATAGTGCATTTTGCGGGACTGACCATGCCCGTAGAGTTATCACCGGCACAGCTCTCGCCCTTATTTGTTCTACCATTGAGATTAGAGGCTTTCTTACCGCTCAGCGGCTTCGTTGTTTTTCCTACCGTTCCAGAGACAGTTCCATTGGCCGCCACGGCAGCAGCAGCAGTAGCAACATCAGCCAGGGTCCGGGTTTTCCCTCTAGCTCCTTTAGGCAGCATTATCGGTGTTCTGCGATTTCCTGTTTTCGATCCTCCAATAGTTTTGCTTGCAACAGTTGCTGCTTCTCGGCTCGGCGTCCACGCCCGGGCCCTCGTGGCTACAATGTATCCAAATCGGATTTTGCTGAGATAATGAAAAACAGCCGTCCCAGCAAACCTGAACATGCCAATAATACCAGGACTGAGCTTCGCACACCTCGGTAAGTGCTCAGACCCACTTTCGCCCTCTCGTCCTCCCACTATCCACAGCACATCTTCCTCCCTGTTGTAGGAGGAGAGGAGAAACCAACTCACGCGACTGAGCTGGAGGCTGCCATCTTGCCTCATATAGTTCTGTTGATTTTTCCATTCCCACCCACTGTAAAACTAAGTCAGTGTTCTCGTTATAAGAGCTGCTATATTTCTTGTAGCTCCCATGATATCCCCAATCCAACAAAATTCCTTATATTTACTTTGGGTAACTGATTAGACTTCTTCATGTCAGTAATCTCTTGTTTTTTTTGGTGCCCCGTTGTGTCTCCCATGCACTACTTCTGCACTACTTCTGCTGGGCTACTCATATCCATGGTGGCGACAAGTTAATCATTCTGTGCACATTTTTTCAGATACTCTGAGAGAGCCATCTGTATAACCCTGTTAACCATTCAATCGCACCACTGCTAGTTTCCATACTGGCTGCAGACCATGATGGAACTATCTGGAATACCAAAGGTCCGACTGAATGATCAGAAGTAATTCTGCTTTGCCCTGAAGGTTCTGAGGTTTTCCATGACTGAGCGAATGATCACCATCTGTTGGTGAGAACCTGTTACTTACCGAGCCCGTCAGGATGCTATCCAGAGTGTCAGAAGTCACCAACATGTTGCTCATTGTCACCTCCCTTTGAGTGATGGTAGTATACATACAATGTACAATGGATAGTTCCTGCAGGAGTGTTAACTGGAAGAAAAAGTACATTTCATACATGTGAATAACAGAGTCAATCAGGAACTTATTCACAAACTGCTGCACACTGCAAAATGCTTATCCCAAAACCTTTGTCTGAAGACCTCTGCCCCCACCTCTCTTATCTTTACTACAAGATCTTTGCCCCACACATACACCTGTATCAAACAAGCTTTATTTGACTGTTGTCATAAAAGCATATAAAACAAATACAGTTCATCAAGGAATAAGACAATAAATAGAGTTAAAATTGAATTCAGATAATTAATTCATTTAAATATTTATATATACAATATTCTTCAAGGGAACTAAAGTGCTTACACTGAGTCCAGACATAAATTAATAGGTCTAAAGGAAGGAAAGAGTATTCTTACAACAATTTGCTTCTTATTACCGAAGCCCATCCTAAACATTTTGCCACAGCAATGGACACAAATTGATCAGTGCAGGTACAGGTTAATTTTGCAGCCACTAAACCGCTCCTAGTACCCAAGGTTTTACACATGAGAGTTAGCCACACCCTGCGAGGTGTAGCATATACAGGGCAGACAAAGAGTAAGTGGTCAACAGTTTCCTTAGGGTGCAAACAACCTGGGCACTCAACTTTGCCTCCACTAGACCAGCGGTTGGTAAACGCTCTGACCGGTATACTACCAATTCTGAGTTGAAAATAGAGCTTGCGGTTTAGGGGTCGTGTAATGAAATCCCAAAAATCTTCAAAGCTGGACCGATCCTTAAGCACCAAAAAGGTACCAGTAAGTGAAAGTGGGGCAGTGTTCTAAAGATTTTCGAGACAGCTGCCTCCGAATACATAGTTTTTAAAGCTTTTTTGGAAGGGGACCTAGCATTTGTGGGGTCAACCCACATTTCATTCAAACCTAGATTCAATAATATCTCTCCAATCTTACACAGCCACTTTATCTTATGGAAAGTGTCAGACTTGATAATATCCATAAGCCCATTTGCAAATACTCTCAATGCAGGTGTTATCCATAAACGTCTCCAGTATAAAACTGGGTGTAGGGAGGCAATTAAAACAATTGGGCTTAATCCCAAATCAAATAATAAAGGACACATTGGTGTGCTCTGGGGTAACTTAATAAGATTTCTTAAAAACAGATTTTCTGAAGATGTCAATTTCCTCAAGTTCTCAAATCCCCAAATTTCGACACCATATAAAGCATAGCTAACAACTTTACCGTTATACACTGTTAATGCCGGGGCTATTGGCTTGGTGAGTGACCTAGAATGTTCTTGTCTCAAAGCTCCAGCAAGCTGTCGGTGTTTAAGGGTCGCTAGCTCAGTCTGTTGTTTCCAGGAAAGGTCATGTTGAATGCAAACACCCAAATAGTTAAAAGCTTGAACCTTTTCAAGTGGCAACTTATTCATAGTTACAGTACCCTGGAAGGTTTTCGATTCATTAAAAGACATCAATTTTGATTTTAAAACATTCACCTCTAAACCTCGAGTGGAGCAAAAGTTTTCAAAGATTCCTAGAGCCTTTTGCAACCCACTTTGGGTTTTTGCAATAATCAAACAGTCGTCAGCAAACATTAAAATGGGAATTTTTGCTCCTGCAAGAATAGGGGCGTCAGTATTTGATTCTAACAGCATACTTGCCACATCATTAATGTACAAGGAAAATAAGGTTGGAGCAAGGACGCAGCCTTGTCTAACCCCTCGTTCCACAGGAAACTGGGGCGTAACATTTCCTGGGCGCCCTCATCTAATCTGAGCAAAATTCTGCTGATGTAATCTAATGATTAGAGAGAGAAGGGGACTCGGCCTTCCCATATCTTTGAGAACGCACCACAAAATAGGACGGGGGACAAGATCAAATGCTGCTCTAAGATCTATAAAGGCAGCATATAAGCTACCCCCGCCTATATGTACAGTTTTCCAGTACAACATAGCAAAATGTAACACTTGATCGACTGTGCTGATAGACGATCTAAATCCTGCCCGCAGATGGGATAGGGTGTTCTGATCCTGTTCCCACTCTAAAACCTTGTTTAAGATTAACCTACCGAAAACCTTTTGCATGGTGTCAATCAGGCTGATTGCGCGATAATTACCAGGTAGGGATTTATCTCCCTTCTTGAATACGGGTATAATTTCAGCCCCATTCCAAGATTTGGGTATGGGTGCTCCTCTTGCTATAGCATTTGCTAGGAGCAATATATACCTGGCCCAGGATTCTTTGTCATACAAAAATGTATCGGCAGGGACACCATCTATACCTGGTGCTCTTCCAGGGACAACTAGGTCTAAGGCAATGAGAACCTCACCAAGATTAAACACATCTTCCATAGGGAATGTGTGCTGAATTTCTATGATTGTACTTGGTTCCGCACCCTTGGCATATTGAGGTTTAAAGTAGGCCACCCATTCCTCTTGAGCCACCCAATTTTGGGGTTTGTCCGGAGTCCCATCACTTCCCCACTTAAGGACATTCCAGAATCTTCTTGGGTACCTGCTTCTCTTAGATCCTGCCAACTTTGCTCATCCCATGCACGCTTGGATTTAAAGACTACATTTTTGTATGCCGCCCTAGCAAGCCGGACATGCCTACTTGATTCACTTTTTATAGCTCTACCAAGGTCCATTCGAGCCTACCGACACACTCCCCAGTGTACCAACGAGGAGGGTGGCAAACACAATTGTCACTCGGCTTAGATGGTCTTACAAAAAGGCTTTTTAGGTCAGTAAAAAAAGGATTCATCAATCTTTGTGCTCTTCTCTAGAGCTAAGACCACTGCCCCTTTGTTAGCTAGATCTCCCAAATTACTTGTAGCTTGTGATAGCTTGTTTGTGATAAAATCAATGTGCTCTTGGCACTCTACAACTTTGGCCCACCGAAGATGGCGCAAGTCGTTTGAAACGACCACATCACTAGGCAAATCTTGTCCTACACCCCTTGTATCGGTGGATACCTCCCAGTAGGTCAGAGACATGCACTCTCAACCCTTTCGACTACCAACATATCCACTAGATGTTTCCATAATCCCAAGCTAATCAGGATGTAGTCGATTCTACTTTCATGAGGGCCACTCCTAAAGGTGTTGGCCCCTAGTTTATCATGCATAGTCCTGTCATTAGTTGCTCTCAGCCCTTTATTCAGTAATTTTGTACTACCTGTGGGAGGGATGGGAGTGAGTGGCTGGAAAACAGGGAATAGTTATTACTAAATGGGAGAGCTTTAGGGAAAGGTAGAATGTGTATGTATATTCATTAAAAACCAAAGGTTATAGGGAGGTTACAGTTAGGTTCAGATTTTCCACACTCAAAACCATAGAAATTCAGCAGTTATAGCTAGAGTTATCTCAAGTAACTATAACTTGTGCCCTAAGGTAATTATAACTCAACCCCGCCATGAACAGTTATCTCATCACCAATTTGACAGCAAATGTTGCACTGATATTATCAATAATGTCACAGAAGATTGTCATGAGTGAAGTAAGATGTGAGGTGCATGGTGAGCTTGCGAGTTATAGTTGCCTTAGGGTACAAGGTATAGTTACTCCCCATTAGTAACAGGGCCGAAATCGGTTGGGGGCCTACGTACTGCCCTCTCAATAATTTATAAAGCAGGACCCCGGGAAATGGGGACATTAGGGTTGGCTCATCCTAGTAAAAGGGGCCAGGTATGCCCCTGGCCTATATGAATATACAAAAATGAACGTGCCCTCAAGTAATGCAACTGGTGCTATGTAAAGCACTCTGATACCCGATTCGGGTCAAGTTCGCGCTGTATAAAACTCTGTAAAAAAAAACACAGGGCCTTACCCACTCAGGGGACTAAAGAAAACAAGCACAGGAGACTGTGCTTGTTTATTTTTTTCATTTGGCCACAGATCCTCTGGAAAATCAGAGAAAAATTAAAATCTAAACATTTTGGCCCAGGCACGGTTACCTTGGGCATCCCGCAACCAGTCCTAGGGGGTCAGAGTATTCCTACCCTGCCCCATTGCATTGTTTTCCCATTTTTCTTGTGAGTCGGGCCAAGTCCTGAGTCCCAAGATGTCTACCACTATCTTCTGGTAGAAGTGTTGGCAGCCAATCAGATCTCACTATGAGAACTGTCGGATCTGCAGACCCTCTGTGACTCTATATATACATATATTTTTTTTTACTTAAAAACTACTGAACAGATTTACAGCCAAATTACGAGAGCATGCTTTCTGCCAAATTTGGTGTAATTCCATTCAGCAGTTCAGGCTATAGTCACGTTCACAATTCCTATGGCAACTGCCAGTAGGTGATTTAAAAATATATGTAAATAAACAAACAAAGGATCCCTGTACTCTCAGGCCTTCTTGCAATGGTGGTCTCTTCAGATTTCAAGCCCTGCAGTGTCTCTGGACATTTTTTGTTGCTCAAGTGAATATGGAGAATGGATAGATGGATAGATAGATGGATAGATATATTATTCACTATAAAAACAAAGGGTACAGGAACGTTATAGTTAGGCTCAGATTCCACTTATGCAAAATCTGATCTAACTATAACTTACGGGCCCTCAATGCACTGTTTATTTACTCACATATTACATCACTCATGACATGGTCAGTGACATCACTGAGGACATCACTAATGACATTATCTACAGAACTACTCACACACCCTCTCACACTCCTATATAACCTCTCATGCACCCACTCACACACCCACACAACCACTCACAGACCCATACAAGTACTCACACAACCACTTACTCATCAATAAAGCCACTTACACACTCACTTATAGTGAAGATTCGTCAAACTACGCCAAAGATATAAACAAGTTACAAAACCCTTTTCCTATGGAAACATGGTCCAATTGTCCAAACTATAACTACCTACTGGCGTCCGCCAGTAGGTAACATGGCATACATCTATATATACATATTGTCAGCATACAAATATTTATTGGGCTATAATTACAACCATACAAGAACATAAAATCATATGTTTATAAAATAGTAAAAACAAGTAGGGTAAACGTTTTTTAAAGAAATACGAATGTGTCAACAGTAACAATACATTAAATAATCTCATGCATCACATCAAGGTTAATCAGGTCTAGATTGTCTTGATCTCAAAGCAGCATGTAGAAAGCATGAAACAGCAAAAAGATAATGCTTGATCATCAGGAGCTGCAGATACATATGTGCCAGGTATCCTTGTGAGAAGTTCAGAACTTTCAGTAATGGGGTGCAAGAAAGTATCAGAATATCCGGGCAGAACAGGAGAGGATAGACCAAATAGGAAAATAAAGAAGCTCCTAAATTGCAATTCAGACTATACCATCTACTGTCTAGATTGCCCCAGCAAAAGAAGATACATTGGGAGCACCATTAACCCCACTAAACTCAGAATCCTTGAACATATGCGAGCAGTCGCAAATAAGGATAAAACCTATCCGGTTGCTCGTCATTTCACAGAATGCCACCAAAGCGATAGGGATCTTCTGAGTTTTTACTGTATCGATCAGGTAAAACGTCTGGAACGAGGGGGGGACAGAGAAAAGGCACTTCGAGTCCTGGAATCGAGGTACATTATAGACCTTAAAACTATGACTCCTTGGGGCCTTAATAACGACCAAGAATTGTGGGTCCACCTCTAATTATACACATGGGATCATGTGCATTAACACTTCTATGTGCCCTAACTGAAAAATAGAGATACTGCCTGCTATTACACACCCATCCGATACCTGATATCATTGCTTATGAAATTACACAGTAAAGATACCGTTGCCCATACAGGCTACAAAACTAAAAACAAAAAGATAAAAAACAAATTAAAAGACAGAATATAATGGTAGACATCCTGGTCCAGGGCATGAATAACATAATTAAACTGGAGATACACCCCCACAAAGTAAAAACACTAACAAAACATAAGTTGGTCACATAGGATCTGAATGTCTACCAACTTGGCATCAAAATGAAAGTATGTACATGAATCATGAACTGTTTGCTGTAAAAATGTTTTTTATTATGCACTCAGGACTTTACTTTTCGCCATGATAAACATAGAGGATATATGGAGAGACATATGTTTAAAGATGGCCACCGCTTTTGACAAAATTTACCATCATTATGTCGATGAATGTAGTAGTGACCGGTGGGTTTAAAATGGCGATTGATTGTTTTACACAAATTGACACTGACGAAGCTAGGATAGCGAAACGCGTCTGTCTGGGGCGAGGGGGGTTTGCATTAAAATATCTTAAATCCCGATACCAGCGTGCTTGCCGTTTTTTCGACTATATAGTCGGATCGTGTTGCAATGTATATTGACAAAGGCCATTTAGTGGCTGAAACGCGTCTCTCCTTGTGCTCGGGATTGAGGGCGACATCAACTAATAAAGAGATGCCGAATCCTGAACCACTTCGTGTCCGTGCTTCCTTCCATGGTGTCACTGTGGGAGGTGGATTGTTTGGTTCATATATATATATACATATATATATATGCAGGAATCTCCTCCCAGAAAGAAAGAAGCAGAGGCCAGTTAGGGGACGTCAGGAACCGCTTTAACCGCATGCGCGCTAGCGATTTTTCCGCTGCGCACTGCGTTTTTCGAAAAGCCGCGTTACATAACGAGCTCAGCTCGTCATGAGCGTGCGAGCGGCGTAACTCGTGACGAGCTGAGCTCGTCATGAGCGCGGAAGGGGTTAATGAAGTGCAAACTCAAATTCGGCGGATGCATTTCGGCTTTGTAGCCTCGTCAGCGCCTGGAGTTTGATGAAAGGGGTGTGGGCGAAAGAAAGGTTAAAACAATGTCCTGCCGCACACCAAATTGGGTCGCATCTGGCTCCACCTCCACGATAGTTCATCTTGCACACCTGAAGATTCGGGGAAACTGCAGAGACTGCAATTCCCAGAATGCAGTTCTTCTTGAAGGTGAGTGATGCGGGGGGAAAGTCCGATGCAAGTGCGGAATTCAGGGCTGTTTACTCTCGCTTGCACAGGTGTCCCACTTCTAGAAAGGTGCTCCCTCGGGTCCCCTGGACCGCAAAACCCCCGGAATGCAGGAAAAGTTAATGACAGGGGCTCGTCAGGAAGTCCTACTTGCCCAAAGTTGTGCATGAATGCTGCAACACCGCTAACACTGCTTCCCGCTCCGTTGGTGGACCTGGTATTTTCAGTAACCTGAAGAGCAAAAGTGCCGGAACAATTGCCAGTGAGTCCCAGGCCGACTTCAATGCGGAGGCCTCTGTGGTGCGATACTGGCATTCGCGCTGAGAATATATATATATATATATATATATATATATATATATATATATATATATATATAAATGAATTACAGTTATTATAATTTAAATACATTTAACATCAAACAATTAGTAATTTTTAATTCAGATTACATAAAAATATACATTTTACTGTCTGGTTGATTTTTTTAATAAATATTTAAATGAATAATTTTGTATTATCTTATTATATTTACAGGAAATATTTTAACATACTTTCAAGATAGTATTGCTGTAGAATTTATTTTTTATTTATTTTAGGTTTTAAAAACATATAAAATACATAAAAATATGTTCATTAACTTATTTTAAAGATTAAAAATCCCCAATACTATACCATAGGGAGAACTCTGCCCTGGTGAAATAAGTGTGAAACG
This sequence comes from Lissotriton helveticus, assembly GCF_964261635.1. Classification (NCBI taxonomy): domain Eukaryota; kingdom Metazoa; phylum Chordata; class Amphibia; order Caudata; family Salamandridae; genus Lissotriton; species Lissotriton helveticus. Next base: position 561,442,479 of record NC_136073.1, read on the forward strand.
TTACCAGTGGCAACTAGTCACTTATAAATTTGCCTCCATCCTCTAGTTTCAGGGATCGAGAATGTGCACATTTCCACTGTGTTGTAACTTTACATGTGGAAACGGTGAATAGCCAAAAGCAGTAAAGTTACTACCAAGTCTAAGAGTAAATGTGTAAGTTTTCAGGTATTTCTACTTTTGTGAATAGGGCTGATAGTCTTTTTCGACCTGTAATTATTGACCTTTTCCTTGGCCACATTTTTCTCAATTATCCCTATCCAGAGTAGAAACTAGCCATGCATTCTGACGTCTCACAAATGGCTCCTTTAGATGACACTCAACATCACATTGTAAGGACAAAAGTAGCTGAACATGAGAGCTTTCCTTTCACAGATGTGCTGTTATCAGGATCAGGGTATTTCACAATACGTCCCTCAAAGCAAGATTCTGGTTACATTTCTGGATTAACCACAGAGTGGGTAAATGATCTTCATTTCGAGGAGGTTATGTACATATGTTTTACAGAGATATCTTGAATACCTGGCAGACCCCTATTTCTGGCTCTAGGTTGCAGACCCCAAGATCTGAAGTATTTTTACAGCAAACTAACAGTGTAACTGTTCTTTCTTCACTCCAAGAAATAATTTGCCATGAAATGTTTCGGTGAGAGGTTAGTGTCTGCCATTTTCTCTCACAATCTCTGACCGAACAGAGTTGAAATGTTCAAACAAAGGTTACAATACTGTTTTCTCTAATGACTCATCCATGAATTGCGATATCAAAATGTATACTTAATGGATGCTTTAGATGAAAATCTGTCATTCCAGGCACTTGCAACACAACACAAATATGTACCACAAAACACACATAGCTGCACTACAGCATAGCATGACACTGACAAACTACACAAGACTATAGTACATTGCACAAAAATATGATATAACACTGCATCACCACACTGTATCTTACTTATTCTGTACACTACAGCAAATCATTGCACTACAAGCCAAGACAACCTAACCTTATACAACTCTACTTCACACCACACAGTCCTTTGCAGTACCGTAGGGCCCAAAAACATCACACTGCAACCCTACACTGTCAGGAAACTGGCTTTTTGCATGTTCCCGCCCCAGTTCTTGCCCCCATTTGAGTACTAGTTGCTGTTTTTTCAACTCTGAGAGTGCACTGAGGCCTGTTAACCTGACCCCAGTGCCAGTGTACTGACCCATAATAAAAGATTTGTTGAATTGGATGACCCCAATTTGCAAGCACTAACTTACTTGTGAGTCCCTAGTATATGGCGCTGAGTGTGACAAAAGACAAAAAGGCTACCAGCCTCGTACTGCAGACTAGAAGAGTAGTGTTCACAATGCTAGTTTGACTATGCCATTCCCATTAATGGCAAAGCCACCCGGCCCCTTAATGATATATGTAATTCACCCCTAAGGAAGCCATATATACCCCTATAGCAGGGAGCTGTATATTGTTAAGCAAGGCATATAGGTTTATATAGCCTTAGCAGCAAAACCCTTAAAGTTGTTGTTTTGCTGAGGAAAGTTAGTCCAGCTAACTTCTGAATGGGACTACTTTATCAGGTACATCAAATTCAACTTGATGCCCAAATCGAAATTAATGTCACTGTTAAAGTTAAGCAGCTTTTAGAAAGTTGACACTCTGTACCCTAGCTAGTCTAGTGGCTTTGTGCATGCCCGGGCCAACAGACAGCTTTCTGCCCACCTGGGGAGACAACACCAAGGCTTAAGAACAAAGGCTGTTGCCGCAGAGTGAGGTGTCACCTCCTCTCCGGGGAAAGGCCAACTGAGGTGTTAGCCCAAAAGGCAGGCTCAAAGGAAATGCCGCCTTTAAAGGGTGACAACACACCCGAGCAGGATGACTTTTGTTCCTGCAGACAAGTTTGAAGCAGGGACGGAGAGGGAAACCCTGTCCTCAAACCTGTTTTCCTGTGGGCATGCAGCCATTGGGAAGCCGCACCTCTGGGGTGCACTAACAAGCTCCTCACAGTCAAGGAAAGGTTCAGACATCTTGACAGTAGCAAGAATATTGCACTCTGGGATTGCGAAATGCCACACATAACTTGAACTTTGTCGCAAAAGAGAAGTGGGCCTACTATCCCATTGGATAGTGACCACGTTGTCCCCCCAGGCACTTTCACAGGATAAAATAGGCACCCCTGGCATGCTAAACCTCAGTACACATTGGATTTGGAAAAAGAACCCAACAAGGACTGTCCTGCTGCCCTTGGAACAGCACAAAGAGAGGATTCACCGTTGGAAGGACTGCACCTGCTGCACTTTGGACTAGTGAAATGTGGACTGTACCTGCGGCTCCTGGCTTGGGAAAACATTGATCCCAGCCCCAGATTTAAGCAGTGACTCCAAGGGTTAGTTGGTTGGCCCCCTGGAACAGCACCATGGATACCAAAGTTGAGAAAGCCGAAACCGGCAAAGCAGTATCCTCTTCAGAGGAATCACCGCTGACTGCTGTTGGGTGCTCCTAGAGACATCTCCGATGTAGCCAAAAGTTGCACTTGAGTCTACTGGACCCAGGAATGCTATCAAAGGATTTCTTGCCTTAGAGGGACACTAGCCTCTAACAAGGATATTCGCAGTGGTTGCTGTATCGGGAGATCAGTAGCCCAGCCGCTGCTGGCCTTCAACTGTCACAAAGAGGATACCATGGGATCTCAAATGCAGTGGCCAAAGTTGCCCCACCTCACCCATGCACCAAGGAATCACCCACAGCTCACCCTTGTTGACTGCACAGCTCCAGGATGATATTTGAATTTTTTTTCTGCCTGCATCCACTAGCATAAGAACAACTCCATTGCCCTCTATGGTGGTTGTTTTCTAAAGGCTGGAACTGAACTGGAAAAGGGTCTGGTGGCCAGGTCACTGCCCAAAGTGACCTTAAGTCAGGCCAAAGTTGACAAACTAACTGTTTTAAACTTTTCAAAAGTTTGCAAACTTTTGTTGACCAGCGCTGTTTTGTGGTTGTATTGAAAGATTTTTAATTGTTTTCAAAATACATATCCCTGGAACCTCCAGGGAAATTTGATGAACATGGATTCTAAAAATGTATAACAATATGTTCTATTTTCATAAAGTATTGTTGGATCTCTTGTGTGACTTTCTTATTCCATTTCTTGGTGCTGTTAAATGATTTACACTAAGTTCCTTTGTCAAGCTTTGTGCTCTAAGCCCCAGATACCCAGGGTTGAACAAAGGAGATACAAACAAGCTTGACTGGACCCAAGACAGTTTTTGTGACTGTATTCCATGATAAGGCTTCTACCGCCATATCATATAATACTCTGAAATTCTCACATACATAATATATCATACCAATAGACAACCACATGTGTAAATAAAGCACATTGCCTCTTATTCCCTAGAATGCCCGGTAAAGTAATAGAGAGTCACAGTTACCTTTTTTCCTCGATGTTCCAGGATTTTACAACATAACAAAATGGTCTCATTTGGATTTGCAGAAGCAGATGTATGCAAACAAGCCTTAAGAATGTTTATATCGGAGGAGCTACGCCAGCAACCAAGATGGCCGCGTAAGCTCCAGGCTCCGTCGACCTCCGCCAGCAGCTCGTATATCCTGTTCTCAATCATGAATTCGCACCGGTCTCCCGGGTTCGTGAAGTGTTCCTGCTTCTAAAGGTGTAATCCCGAGCTTTTTATCTTGTTGGATGTCAAAGATACGCCGTGTTCCCATTCTCGGCCTAACATCGTGTGGAAGCCGGGGCCTCGATTTCTGGCCTATCCGGGTTGGAGTTGATCAACAACGGCCGCTGGACCTGGACTGAGCCCGGTCCCCCGGAGTGCATCGTAAACTGCTTGTTTGATGCTGACTTTGTGAGCGGTCTACACCGTGGAGACAACAGCGTACCGCACCGGTTGCCGTGTTCGGGGGTCCGACGCCCGGAGACCCTGCCCCTTCCCGGGGTTGATGGGCCGGGGCCCTCGCTGCCGGCGAAGGTGTCGATCTGGCACGACGAAGTGCGCCCATTACTGTCATCGGATTTGCGTGGCCTGTTACCCCGGAGAAGCCGGCCTCCGGGGTTCGAATCCTGCTCTGCCTCTTCGTGAGAGGAGATGGGGCGGACGGAAAGTACGCCATCGCTACAGGCCGTCATGGCCGCCATTGAGGTGCTCCATTCACAATCCACCGCTGTATTCCGGACACTGATCGTGCAAGTGGACAGTCTCTTGGGACCTGCACACGACTGTCCGTTTAGTCCTAATACATCTGTGGTACCAGCAGTGCAATGTACGCCAGAGATCGAGGTCCCCGGGCAGAACCTGGATTCAATGTGCTTTGTCGGCCCCCAATTCACACTCAGTGAGCCCGTGATTGTCGCTATCGTTCCCTGCTCGATCCTGCTGCCGCCTCGCACAGATATGGACAGTCTTCTGTGCTGTGACAAATTCCAAAGTGACTGTTGGGGAGATTTGCTATTTCTGGACACATTCCCTCACTCGTTTTGTGGCTATCGTGACTTTCTATCCTTTTGTCGATCCTGCAACACTGATGTGGACTTTAATGAACGTTCCGCCTTTTCCTTTGTGATGGTGGTTCGAGTGAAAGAGACTCTCCCGAAATACCGTACTGGTCAGGGATGAACTTGTGAGCTTGGACTTGATAATATGGCTTGACTCAATGCCGGGATTGTCACATGTACTGTGCTGGGAGTTGGGCGGTGCTTTGTTATACTCCCCCGATTGGTTTGTATATTTTGCTAAATGTTGGTTTGATTATGTCTCGGGGTGGTCACTGCTGGCGGGGGGTACGGGAGACCGGGGGTGTGTTTGCTTTTACGACATTCCCTCCTCCATCTTTTCCCTTCCTTGGGGTTAGTTTAGTGGGCGACAGGCACGCTGCTTGTGGGTTAGGTCGTAGCCATCCGCAGGGGTGCAGGGTGGGGGGTTGAGGGAGGGTTTGTTATTTTTCCTTTTTTTTGTTTTTTGACCTTTCTTTTTCCCTTTTCCCTTCTTCACAAGAGATGTGGCGTATTCTCCTGATTTTTATTCTCATATTTGGGTATCGAGTGTCTGGTCTTCATATCCTGTATTCTGAGTGGGCGGGACTCGCTGATGTTTGCTTAGGTTAACTGTAACGTATTGTTTCACCTCTGCCCTACGCGGCTATTGATGTCTTTCGGATGCCTATAATTGTTGTGTATTTTCCTAATTGATTTGCCCGTCCACCATTACGATATGTTCCTCCGAATGATGCCCGATATGTATATTTTTACTCTTGTGTTATAATTAATAAAAATATATATATAAAAAAAAAAAGAATGTTTATATCCATACTCCGGACAGATTCCATCAGTCGAATTGTAATGACAACCAAGAGAAACAGACTCATGTACAAATAATGTCCAATGTTACTTGACATTTTTTAGAAATTGAGAAAAAAGTGTCACAAGATATTTTTAACTTGCAGCAAAATGTGCATGAAATATTAAAGAAAGGACACATGTCCAAGATGCATTGGTGCTTGTGCAAATTATGTTTCATGTTATTTTCTTACAGATTGATTATATCTGGAATTCAGCGGTAGGTCTTGCCACCTATCATTTTGCCCTGCTGCTATTTTAAAAAAACGCATTGAGATTGACACTTTGTGTTCATTTTAGACTTTTACTCCACCTGTTAGGATAGTACTTTGTTTTTGTACCTCATTCCACAAAACTTACCGGCGCTTCGTTTTAGCTTGCTAATCAGGGTGACAGCTGTTGTGATCCTCCGTCCCCGCCCGTTCCGCCGTGGCGTGTGCCATTTGTTGCGGAGGGCTGAGGGACCGGACATAGCTGATTAGTACTTCCGGGTTGGGAACAGCTGATGTGTGTGCGAGATGCCTGACTCACTGCTATTTAAGAAGCATGCCGGAGCGGATGCGCAGCGGGCACGCCGCTGGCGCGCCAAAGGCAAGCCCGTCTGCGCCGTCTGCATCTGGATCAGGCCCAGGGACACCCCCCTGTCCATTCCCTACTGATCTTGGGACCCAGCTTAAAGTATACAAGAGATACTCTTGTAAATCTTAACCCCCAGATGAAAGATTCCTGTCCGCAACTCGATCCTTTGAAAGAGCCTAAGGTGGGCCCCTCTGTGTGACATGAAGTTCCTCTTCACAAAAACAAAATGCAGCTTTAACTCGCATCAGGTCCTTTACCCGCAAACAGTTTTGCAAAAGTCCCTCCAGGGCCTACTCCTGAATACACGCTCTTTAATTAAACACAACATTGAATTTGCCAATCTGCTGGAAGCTCACAATATAGATATGGCATTTGTAACGGAGACGTGGGCAGATGGCACATCTGATCCGAAGCTATCATTAGCCATTCCCCAAGGATACTTATTAATCAGGAATGACAGACAGGATAAGCGGGGAGGGGAAATAGCGATTATTATCAAGGACACCTTGTTGATAAAAAGCTCTACTTCAGTAAGCGGTCCTGATTGTGAACTGCTTTCATTTGGAATCACCATCAGTGAAAACTATATATTTAATGGAATACTGCTGTATATACCACCAGGGTCTAAGAACAAGTTTGTTGAGACAATAGGTCATATCATCGAGTCTAGCGTTGACTTTCAGGAATTTTCTATCTGAGGTGACTTCAACTACCATCTAGAAAATATAAATGACCAATATGCAATCACGCTTCTAGAGCTGATGGCCAGTGTCTTGATGGAACAACTGATCAAGCATCCTACCTACGAGGCTGGACACACCCTAGATGGAATATTCATATCTAATCCTCAATTGAAAGTGCAGGAGATTTTGCCAATTTCATGGTCTGATCATAAGACCATTCGGTTGGTACTTACCTCGTCCCATCATCTTACTTGTCCTCATTCTGCTCTTAGGACTTTTAAAGGGAGAAATTGGAAGGAAATCAGCCCACAGCAGCTGCAATTAACATTAGCTGCCTCTAAACCGACACTAATGCCCGAAGAAAATACATTCACCAATATTTTTACTAATTGGATAGCAACCGCAGTAAATATTCTTGCTCCAGAAAAAACATTTACTAACAAACGGTCGAAGAAATCAGAACCTTGGTACTGTGACTCACTGCGCATCCAGAAACAACTAGGCAGACAAGCTGAAAGGCTCTGGAGAAAAACGTATACGGAAGCCAAAAAAACGGTTTATACACAGTCACTGACCGAATATAAAAAGATGATTCTGGGGGAAAATAGCAGCTATTTCTCTGGAAAAACTGAGCAGGCGGGAAACTCAAGTAAATTACTTTTCTCAACTTAAAGGAATTAGTGACACCCCACTAGCACTTTGACACAGTGAACCATGATATCCTCATTCTAAGGCTTCAGAAGTTGGGAGTTTCAAGCTTAGCACTAAGCTTGATCAAATCCTTCCTTAACAAAAGGCGACAGTATGTTCAGATTGATGATTGTTGTTCAAAACAATTTTTCACTTCCTTGTGGGATACCGCAGGGCTCATCTTTAAGCCCTACGTTGTTCAATCTGTATGTCACCCCCCAGCTGATGTCATAAGGCACTTTGGCTTCTCGCTAGTGTCCTACGCCGATGATACCCGGATTGTAGTCTCCATCTCAAGCAATCTGGAGGAAACGGCGGCATGCTTTAATCAGTTTATGACCTGTGTGGATCACTGGATGCGCGCAAACTGCTTAAAGCTTAATGGAAGTAAAACAGAGGTGCTTCTGCTGGGCTCAGACTCCACCATTTGGTCTCAGAAATGGTGGCCCCCAGCTATGAGAATACTTCCCACCCCAGTGCATAAAGCTAAAAATCTAGGCGTCATCTTCGATGACAGTCTCACCTTTCAACATCAAACCAAGGTCGCCTCTCAGGTACATTTAACTCTAAAACTAATTCAGAAGGTGAAACCTTATATTCCCCCAGCTGCAGTAAAAACATTGGTAACAACTTTGGCATTGGCCAGACTGGACTATGGAAACGCCCTTTATCTGGGCCTTATAAAAACAGCACCTGCTTAAACTGCAGCAGGTTCAAAACTCCGCCGCCAGGATATTGCTGAATATTCCTAAATTCCAGTCGGTGTCCCAAGGCCTAAAACAATTACACTGGCTACCGGTGAAAAAGAGAGCTGAATTTAAAGCCTTGTGTTTACCTATTAAGGCACTTCAGGGGACAGGACCCGAACACCTGAAACAGCATCTGTTATGGTATCTTCCAGGCAGAACACTTCGCTCAGCTCAGAGCAAACTCCTTCGGATGCCCAAATTCAGGAGAGTGCGTTGGGGAGAAAGTAGCTTTCTCGTCAACACTGGCAAATTGTAGAACATACTTTCGTTACCCATAAAAAACTACCCAGCATTACTTTCCTTTAGAAAGGCGTTGAAAACCTGTTTTTTCTCAACCTAAATGTATCACTCTTCTCCGGCATTTTCCTCCGCTGCAGCGCCTTGACGCCCTTGGGCATTCAAGCGCTAAATACATTTTAAATTCATTCATTCTTTTTTTTAAAAACTTTTTTATTTATTGAGAGTTTAAACCATCCGGCATCAGGAAATCCATACAGATACATCAAAATTCCAGCATTGTACAATCTCGAGAACATTTCCTGTATTTAGCAAAGATTGTAGTGAAATAGAAAATGACACACAAAATCAACAGTACCTCCAGTACTAGGTAGAATATAGCAACAGCAGATATCTGCACCAAAACTCTGTATAGTGCATTTAGCGGATGAAATTCCCCACAAACTAATCAGCAAAACTTAACTACACAAAGTGTTATGCTCTTGATGTATGTGCTTAAAACTACTGGTAAAGCCGGCACTGGCAACTTCAATCAATCTCTATCGCTTAATACGGTTGTCACTTTTCCAAGAGAAAAATATCGGACATTTGTAGTTGTTTTAAGAGTATGCAAAGGCCCGGATGTGATATGAAATGAGACTTTAAACAAAACCGTATGTCTTCAAGTGTAAAATTACCCTTCTGTCTTTATTTACTACAATCATTTGTCATGTCATAACTTATGTCTAGAGCAAATTTAAACGTGTTTTCTATTTATATTTGCTCTTCGTATTTTTGGAATTAGGTAATTTTGCATATTTTTGTACCAACTGAGACTGTACAATACCAGTGGTGGCGGTAAAAAAACGGTTAGGTGGCAACGCTACCCCTGAACCAATAGGTCTTGCCAATTCTTTTTTAGATGCCTTATGTGGATGCAGAATTCACAGCTCTGTTGGCTTTGGATGGATTTTCTTAGGCTTTAATAAAATCCATTCAAAGATGATCCCGGAACATGCACACACATCCATGGCAGCCATCTTAAAATGGATTTTCTTAAAGCATATCAAAAATCCATTAGGAAATGTCTGTCATGCATGCATCTGCATATGCAAGCACCGGCAGCCATTTTGGAATGGTTAGAAAACATTTTAAGATAACCACCTACCAACAAAACAGTGAGCTGAGCCAAGAACCTGCTGATGGGGTAGTTTGAGCAAAGAGAGTGTGGTGGTCGAAGATGTGGCAGCAGAGAGAGATAGAGAAGAGAAAATACTACTTCATAATCATTGCAATGGAAGATCTGATGCCTGTGGTGAAAGTGGTCATGTCTTGCAATCAAAACAGAGTGAGAAGAAAAGGATCAGATGAGCGACAATCACAAGAATGGCGAGGAAAGCTATCAAAGCAGTATCAGAGAAGTGAGAAAAACAACAAATCAGGATCAAGGAACTGAGGCAAAGACTACTCTATGTTTTGTAGTGCTCAATATGTCTTCAACAATACACAGCTAAAGAGACCTAAAAAAAAAAGCACCACACCGAAGGTGTCAGACCAACTCTCTTTTCTAGGTTATTGGGAAAAGGGGAACGGCCAATTGAAATTTTTACCTGATGCATCAGTCAAGTGGCTGGCATATGGCATACTATCAAATGCATGCCATGGAGTCATGCCATATGGATGCCATAGAGCTCTTAGTGGTGGGTAGCAATTAGCCATGTCTTCATTCTGTTTTGAAGGTTTGGCACAGTGCTCATTTTACCTTGGCAAGTCACCATGAAGTGTAAAGGGTAATTTGAGGATAGCGGTTGCATGATGAAAGTGGGCAGATCAGAAAAGTCAAGTCAAAATTGTCAGAAAAGAAGTTAAGCCGTGTAAGGGGTAACAGATGCTGAAAACAGGAGCAGTAAGATAAAGCAGCATTAGACAATGTGCTGGTAGGTGTGGCTCCCTGAGGGCCCTGTATATCCAGGTTGACAAATGACTAGTATTTCATTAAGAAGGAAGCAACGATTAGGTCAGGTGGGGGGACAGTAGGTCCTGTCTAAGAAGTGAACACCAGGTCACTTGACAAAATATATCCGCTTAACCTGACCCAGAACCAGTAGATACCAAAAAAATAGGGCGAGGCCAAAAAGGTGAAAACATATATGTGGCAAGGGGACCAAATGTTATAGCAAAATAATGGTGGAATTATTTGCTCACTTCTAATAAATGTTGATGAACAACTTGTGAACACTCCAATGATCTACTTAAAAGCTTCCCATCATACATTTCATATATCAACCCTTTCTAAACTCAAAACCTAAATTGAGATACAAAGCTAAATGTTTGGTATTTTGCATCATTGCTCTATAGGTTGTCTCATATTTTATATTTATTCAAATGTATAAGCTACAGCTTAGTTTATCTGCATGTTAAACTATTTTTTAAGCATTTGCATAGTGCACATTTTGCCTTTGGCTTTGTTCTATGGTGCTGTCCGCAATCTGGTGGCTTTCCACGTGATGCAAGTGTTAACAAAGCAGACCAGTGTCTGCTTTATGGAGTAAAGATGTGTTATTGGTATCGTGGGCTGGTCATACTTTGGGTGAACTGGATAGTTAAGCGTTAAGGCTGTATGTGTTCACCAACAGCGCATACATTCGCCAAATAGCTAAGTATAGGTGTGCATGTGCTTCTGTGTATGTGCTGTGTGTGTAGCGTTTGTAATGTTGGAGCTTTTGGGTATATAGTGTATCTGAATCTGTGTTCAATGTATGTTAAAAGTGTTAATGTTTTTTGTTGGAGGAGCTACTATGATAGCCATCATACTGCATGCCTGCAGTGTGTGGCATGCTGAATATGTGGGTGGTGTTCTATTTAATATGTTGTGGAACTCTGTGTATTTCGTAATCAGTAGTGCTACTGTAACTCACATGCTGGCCACCTAAATTACATATCTTGTCTGTGTTGAGTTTGTGAAACATGTTCTGTCTTATGTGTTCTGTTGGAATTGTGTGGCGTTTCCTAAGTGCAGTTGAGACCCCCATGATAACTGACCATAGATTAATCTTGAATGTGTTGAATTTATGTGATAGAGTGCTTGATTTTATTTCAGAGCATTGTGTGGGAGAAAGGCGGACAGTCTTGCTCAGGTTTGGTTATTTCCTGTATCCTACTTCTATTTAAAGCTAACTGCTTGAACTACACCTTCCACATGAGGAAGCCTACGGAGGGAAATGTAAAGAGAATTAGCACTCCACTGTGACAAACCAGACAAGGCTTCCATAACTATGCAGACGTAATAAAAGTGCCTATCATGATACATTTTAGAGCTGTTACTCTCCATTTCTATAATGAGACTCCTCAAATGTTATGCTGTGTTAAAGTCCCTTGCTCACTTTGCCACTGGATTCAAGCAAGCCGGGCTGATGACGGCTGTAATGCCAGAAACCGGTCCTCGGAAGCTTGTTTCCGGTCCAGGGAAGGCATGGCTTGGCAGTTCGGGCTGGACTGTTCCCATGAGGCACAGGGTCAGACTGATTTGCATATAGCCATGTCTGAACTGGGGTGGCAGAGTGGGCTAAAGAACGGTGATGGATTAAACCCAGATCTTTTGACTGGGTGTGAGTGTTTGATTGGTTCAGATGCTCCGTCCATCACCACCCCCTTTTGTACCGCGTGTTAAAGCCCCCGGCATACAAGACAGCATATCCAATAGCTCTCTAACCTATCCAAAAGGACACCAATGGCATTTGCTGATCACAAAGAGCCTTTGGTCAGAAATTAGGGTTAGTTTGAGGGCACGAGTATCTCTAGATTGAATGTCAATTTCAATTACAGAGTCCCATATGTCTGCACAAACTGAAGAAAGTGGCTCATCAGGTGGCCCTCCCTTCATGGCCCAAGTTGCTTCTGCTTGAAATTATAACATTAAATCAAATAAAATAACATAGTATAGCATAACATAACTTATCAATCTGTTTAGTACTAGAGTTTAAAAGCCATGTTTGCCTGAAAACGAATCAGTTTAAAGATGGATACAAAAATGTCCTGAAACTAGGTAGCTACACATTTCACTGCTAGTCCTGTAATGCTCCTGGTGAAAAAGGCCCTCCAACTTGGGTCTCCCTATTCCCCCAATCGTATAGTTGTTGCCTGCCTTTCTCTGTTTGCAAAATATGAATATTTGAGTCAGGATGGGCGATGGGGGACCATGCATGGTCAAGTTAACTCATCTATGTTAGACTTCTGATACACCTGAACAATCGTTCACGTTGTGTGACTGTACGTGTGAATTTATGATAAGGGTTTTTTTTACCCAGGAATGGTGCAGCTGTTTGTGACTTTTGTATCAAATATAAGAGATTAATATATATAGATTTAGAAGGCACTGCTATGGCATGCCCTTCTAATTTGCCCATGTAGCAAATCACTGCATTTTATGAGTGAGGCTTACAAGTGGTGTTCCTACTCCTATGCACCCCATTGGAATGTATTTTCTCCAGGTCACTGTTTTGGACAATAACTTCTGAAGCTATTTGCCACATCTATGAAAGTTCTAAAATGTCAGCATTTTTGGTGGCCCAGCCTACAACTGGTCATTTTGCTTTATTTTTCCTGGGGTTAGGTACCTCCTATCCACAGCCTAGGAGTTATGTACTAATTTGTCCGTACTGAAGAAAGATTCCATTTGTGAGCGAGGATTGCTGGGAGCCCAGGCTTCTCCTTTTGCCATCAGCATACACTGTCCCTCGATCTCTGTGATCCAGGTACTTCCAAAGACACCTGCCGTCTAACGTAGCTCTGCGGCCACCACCAGCATTTGGCTGCACATGTTCACAGCCCACACTACACTTGATCACTTTTATTGTCCTCATAAGGATTTGGGGGGCCCTGGGTAAGACATAATTTGAGGGCATCTGAACAGTACCCATTTCCAACTATTGCATTCCTGCTTGATGCCAAACAATACTAAATCATATGTCACACTATAACAGGAGCACACAATAACAGATGAAATATGTCCTGACTGGGATCACAAAAGTCCTTAAAATGACATACGGTCAAAAGAGTCAGTAGTGGCATGAGGCAGAGAGTTTTAATACAGGAGCAGAATAGTCAAAGATCAAATAGTGAGAAAGTTCACTTTCCCATGGGGCCTCTTGGAAGGTGAGGGCCCTGGGCAATTGCCTAATTTGTCTACTTTTTAAAACGTATTTGACCATCTTGCCTGGTGATCCAGTGGCCTCCAAGCCCACCACACACATAAGTCTCCAATAGTCTCCAATAATTTGTCAGTGCTGTGTTTGGTTGTTAAATGACCATTCTGCTTCGGTAGTGCCAGGATTTGAAACACAGCCAGTACCTCCCACCAAAATGACTGATGGCCCAACACGCTCAGAAATAAAATACTAAATGATCAATGCCGGCGCCATACATTGTATTATTGAGTGACTGCTGCCTCCTTATCTGCATGTACTTGAATATTGAAGGGTTGATTCACCTCCATTTCACGTACTATAATATTACATAATAGCTTCAAGGACAGTGTGTTCTGTGCTGAAAATGTACTTTTTACAGAAAAGCATCCCTTCATTTTATTACAACTATAAACAATCAAAGAACTCACACAAAAGGACAACACTCAGGGGTAGATTTACTAGGAAGTGACTCGGTGCCTAACTCAAGTCGCACTGAGTCACTTTCAAAGCATAGGGATGCAACATATTTACAACAATATGTCGCATCTCAGTGCTTCCCCCTGTGCTGGCGTACAAACTGCTGCCATGCGCCAGTGCAGGCACCTTTGCACCGTGGTGCAAGGAAGCCTGGGTCGTGGGGAGATTGTTTTTGTTCAGTAAGGGTTCCCCTCCTGTAACAAAAACAATCTGAAATGCCGTTTTTCAACTTCTTTGTGTGCTGCATTAGCATACAAAGAAGTCGAAAAACGGCATTGTTTCAATGATTGTTGATGTGCCTAAGGGAACCCTTCCTGTACATAAACAATCATTAGAGGTGATTTCCTCTTTCTATGTGTGCTGCAAAATGCAGCATGCATAGAAAGAGGACAAGAAAACGAGGAGACATTAATACATTTCTCCTTGTTGCGCCTCCCTACGCCTCCGCTGGGGAGGCGCAGAAATCACACTCAATTCCAGATTTACGATTCCTTGTAAATCTGGAAATGTGTCTGGTTCCATGGGTGCCGCGTGTGAACACCCATAGCAACACCCATGGAACTCCCCTTTCACGCAAAGGGTCATATTTACAAGGACAGGAAAAGCCACACAGGTGGCTTCCTGTCCTTGTAAATATTGCGCCACCGGTACAACACAATAAATGACGAACCGGTGGGGCAAGGGGCTTGTAAATTTGCCCCTCGGAGTACATTTAAGTCTAGTGGCATGAGGTAATGAGGGGTTTTGCTTTTGACCGCTTACCTCCCTCAGGGACTGGTCTGCAGCAGCAGATTACTGCCCTCAGGCGGGCTCGCATCCGGAACTACAAGAGAAACAGAAAGAATCATTTGGTCTTTCTCTCTAAAACCAGATTCCACCAATTTGTCATATTAATATACAATGTTACACCCTGTGCCGCTCAACCATTTTCTCGTTGAAATGTAGTAGCTAACCACTGAAGGGAATCTGCTATATTCATATGCCATGGTCGGGGAACAGTCGGAACACTGCGGTCTAAACCACAAGTGTTCCAACTCCGCTAGATCTACAACACAGGCCTTAACCACACATATGCCCTTAGGACACACGCATGGGTTAAGGCAATATGCGGTCTAGCTGCTGGCTGCTGGGAACGGAAGCAAGAAGACCTTGCAGGAAGTGGTGAGTTTAGTTGGGCTGGGTGTAGTTTTGGGCTGGGGGTTGTTTTGTTGTAGTTTAGTAGGCTGGTGGGGTCGGGGTAGTTTTATAGGCTGGCGGTGAGTCGGATTTTGTTTTGCTGGCTGGAGGGGTGGGTCACGGTTGGTTTGTTAGCTGTGGGTGGGTCAGGAGTAGTTTTGTGGGCTGGGGTTGATTCGGGGTTGTTTCACGTTCTATGAGCCTCCTCTGTGTGCTGCCTTATATCTCATTCCTGCCTTGAAGGGGAAGTAAATTGTTTCACCAAGTGTAACTCTTTCACTTCACATTGAAGGCCTGTAGTGGAGTGAGCACTAAACATGATGTTTGTACAACTATGGGAAATAGATCACACCCCCACTTTTTTTTGGGAGAAACTGAATTGATTGTCAACAAAATTGAGAACATCTCAAATGACAACTCTTTTCATGAAAGTGAAAACTTTATAGTAGGCACTATAATTTGCTCACTACTTATCCTCCCAAACTTTTAAACTAACGTTGTAAGTTGGGAAGAAAAACGTGGGGCAGATCTACAAGAAACTAACGCAGCGCGATGCAGCAAGCCATTCTGCTGTGCTGCACTGCGTTAGTTTCAAAGCACAGGGATGCAACATATTTACAACAATATGTTGCATCTCTCTGCTTCCCCCTGAGCTGGCTCGCAAACAGCTGCCATGCGCCGGCGCAGGCATCCTTGCACCGTGGTGCAAGGATGCCTGCGTCATGGGGAGATTGTTCTTGTGCAGGAAGGGGCACCTTCCTGCACAAAAACAATCAATTGAGGCTATTTCCTATTCCAATGTGTGCTGTAGAATGCAGCACGAATTGAAAGAGGAAAAAAGCGACGAGAAATGAAAACATTTCTCCTCGTTGCACCTCGCTATGCCACACCTAGGGTGGCATAGCATTCGGACGCATTTCCAGATTTACAATTTCTTGTAAATCTGGAAATGCATCAGTGTACATAGGTGTTGCGTGGGAACACCCATAGCAACACCTATGTCCCGCCCCTAACACGCCAAGTGTTGCTTGAACTGGGGCGATATTTACGAGCACAGGCTAAGTCACGCAGGGTGACTTTACCTATTCTTGTAAATATCACTCAGCAGGCTGCGCCACTGGTGCCTCATGCAACTAGATGCACCGGCAGCGCATGGGGCTTGTAAATCTGCCCCCATATGTTTAGGTCCGATCATTTCTCAGTCACCAAACAAAAACAAAGTTCAAAGGTCACTACAAAAACTGTTCTCACTCCATGTGTTTTTAGTAAGTGACACTATATTGTTTTCCTCTCCTATTTTAAAACATTGCATGTCTTATGTTTTATAAGCATGGGCGTAAAATTAGTTCCACATTTTCTGCAGTTTCGCGATCCGCGAATCGTGCGAAACGCTGCAAAATCCGCGAATCCGCGAGCGGGACAAATTTTGCTCAGGAAGCACTTACAGGGTTAAAGCAGGTGCCCAAGTTGAAGCTAATTTCTTTGTAACCATTTACAAAAGGTTAACAAAGAAATTAACTTCAACTTGGGCACCTGCTGTAACCCTGTAAGTGCTTCCTGAGCGGCGCCTCGTTGCCTACTTGCAACTATTCTCTGACCCTGCTCTGACCCGAGAAGCAGGGTCAGAGAATAGTTACAATTAGGCAATGAGGCTCCTGTCACTAAAATTAAACCTCAGCAGGAAGCACTTACAGATAACAGGTGCAGAGTTGAAGCTCAAATTCTGTAACGCATTATAATCAGCCCAAGAATCTAGTGAGCACGGTCGATGCTAAGCAGGTGTGCTTTCTCCCCAGATCTACCGTCTACAATTAGCTTTAACCCGTGATGGGGGTCTAGGCCTCCATCCACGAGTTTCGCGAGCGCAATATCCCTGTACTTCCAGTGACCAGGGGGCTGCTTTCTCCTCATCTGCTGCGCTGATCGGCCTCTGACCTTTATAAACAAGAGGCATGTGAACTCGCACAGAAGCCCGGCCCCAGCCCACACACACTAGGCTATGCAACCTCTTCCCGCCCTTTCCCCCACTGTGATGGACAGCTCACTCGAGGGACCTCGGCGCCTATGAGTGCGGGGGCAAAGTTACAGACACACGGGGTCACTGGAGACAACTCTTCTGGGCCTTTACACAGCTGTAGTGCAGGAAAAGCACAATACATTTACCCAACGAGGTAGCACTTACTGCTTTCTCCTCATTTGCTGCTCTGATCGGTCTCTGACCCTTTATAAACGAGAGGCATGTGAACTCGCCCAGAAGCCTGGCCCCAGCCCACACACACTAGGCCATGCAACCTCTTCCCGCCCTTTCCCCCACTGTGATGGACAGCTCACTCGAGGGACCTCGGCGCCTTTGGGCGCGGTGGCAAAGTTACAGACACACGGGGTCACTGGAGACAACTCTTCTGGGCCTTTACGCAGCTGTAGTGTAGGAAAAGCACTATACATTTACCCAACGACGTAGCACTTACTGATTAGCCAGTAGAAAGTACTCCAGTAAAGTATGGTGCAAATCGCAAAAACAACGCGATTTTGTGGGAAAATCCGCGAATTCGTGGATTTTTTTGCGATTTCATGCGAATTCGCGGACCACTGATTCGCAAAATTCACCCATACTTAATGTTTTACCTTTGATCACCTGCAGCTTCTTTTAGAATCGGGCCTTAACATGTGAATTTTCACCCAAATAGCAGTTCTCATCTGTCTTTCAGAAACTCAAACCCTGATAATGAAAATTAAGCATAACACCTCATTTACACTTACAGGCATGAAATCAAAACTCACATTGTTGGACATCCTGAATTGAGTGAAATTCAAATTTCAACCGTGGTTGATGGTGCTCACTCAACTAGACGGTAGAAAAACAACTAGGAATCAAGAAAAAAAAGGTAATGAGTTGAGTCAAGAACTTCAGTTGTCACAATAATTTTAGAGTAAAGGATTCCATGAGTTGTGAAAGTCGGAGATCAGTGGCATAGCCTCCCACAGTAGTAAACAGTATACAATATATGCTTCATAAACACTGGAGACTCAAGACGGGTCTGTGAACTACGACCTTATTTTTTAACATGAATAATTTCTGATGTCTAAAAGGGATTATAAGAGAAAAAACATCATCTCTATATCCAGAGTCAGTTCAGGGGAGGCGAGAGGAGAAAAGAAAACTTGATTCTCACCTACGCTGTTGTTATCCTAAATCCCCAAATACCAAAATATTTCAATATCATTTTGCCAAAAAGAATGAGAAAACACCTTCACGGCAATGTGCTGTACAAAAGAATTCCTCACTTCTCATCCCTAAAACCAAGACCTTAAGTTACTGTTTTCATATAGGGATTTGCCTATATCAGAAACTGTGGGGATTCGCATTTTCATCAAGTAACACTCCCTTTCTATAAGTGACTACTAAAAAAATTGTCTAGACTTGGGATGAAACATATTGGCCCTATGGAACCTTGTAAACGATTTTTAACTATCCATAGTGCTTTTGTTACATGGAATCAGCTTCATTTTGCTATATGAGAATAATGCCCTAAAACATCATCTGCTTGTGACTCAACTATTCTCTGTGTACTGCAGCGTCATTGTTAAAACATATTTTTGGTTGCTTTTCAAGTTACAAGTTAAATGTATAAGTATGAAGGAAATAGATGGTAAGAACAGCTCAAGATGGCACCTAGGCTGTTCAAAAAGCCTTTAAAATTACATAAGCAGCTAATTTATAAGTTACTGGAGTAAGTATGTAGATGAATCAAAATAAGGAATGGGCAGGTCTCTTGGAGGGATTGTAGTTGGCATAAGGGACTTGTAGGGGAGCATTACACTTCTCCTGTTGGCAGAATGGATGTGTGGGTGACAGTGATATTTTATGGATGGAGGACACCAAGTGCCCCTGTGATAGATTGTGTGTGTGTGTATATATATATATATCTTTGAACTGGATGTGAGGACAGACGCATTGTGAGACTTCAACGTATGCCTTATCAGGGGGATTGATCTTGTTTCCACACCGACATGGCTAGATGCACATGAGAATATCATTGATAAGAATTGGACTCAGACTACTTCCTAACATCTAATTGCAGAACATTTGAGAGGTGCAGTGGTGAATCACAAATTATTGGTGAAATGTTGAATCTTCATCCAATTGATATTTGAAGGATACTAATGCAGAAACAACAGACTGGGGATTTAGTTCAAATTACAGTTTTCAGCTCTTTGAACCACAATAAGTAACATGAGATCCCTGAAGAAGCATCAGTGAGCGTGGGACATGTTTTGGCAGTAGTTCTTGGCTGTACTGCTGTATTAAAGAAAGAAAGAATCTGTACAATAATCTTTATTTTAAGTTGTTGTTCAATCCCTCAGTAAATGTATATATATGCATATGTGTGTGTATATATATTTTAGTTGGGTCAGGACTATTGACAACGTGGCAGCATACTCACCGCCTGTTTCATTCTGGGCAATGCAGGATATTGGTAGAGTGTTACACGAAAGCCTGCAGTCCGCGCAACCATGTGGCCGTCCAATCCTGGCAAACCATTGCATGCTGGGACTTGCAGTTCGATTTACCATCTGGGAACTGAAGCAGGTGACACGGATCATCACTAGGGGCGGAGCGAACTACAACTTTTTTAGTTGG
This sequence comes from Lissotriton helveticus, assembly GCF_964261635.1. Taxonomy (NCBI): domain Eukaryota; kingdom Metazoa; phylum Chordata; class Amphibia; order Caudata; family Salamandridae; genus Lissotriton; species Lissotriton helveticus. The sequence goes on from NC_136073.1 coordinate 561,462,227, forward strand.
GGCAGGACTATTGACAACGTGGCAGCATACTCACCTCCTGTTTCATTCTGGGCGCTGAAGAGGCTACATAGCCGAAATGCATACGCCCTTTTGCCAATTTGAAATAAAGAGACTCCAACGTGTTCCCCTACCGTGGCCTCTGCCTTTCTTTGTGGAGGGTGTTTCGGATATATATATATATATATATATATATATATATATATATATATATATATATATATATATATATATATATATATATATATATATTAACAAACATCTCCTCCCTAAATAAGCAGATGCAGAGGCCACAGCGGGGAAACCGGAGACACCATTTAATTAAAGCTGTTGTTGGGCATAATGCATTTCGGCCTGACATAGGCCTTCCTCAGATGCCATCGACAGTGTTCTGGCGACTCTGCTGCTCGAGAAAGTACTCCTTGCCGCAATCCCATTTGTAGATAGGCGCCACGCCCACCAATGGAGTGAAGTCACGATGCCTATATATATATATATATATATATATATATATATATATATATATATATATATATATATATATATATATATATATTACACACACTCCTGGCCTGAGTTCCTTTGCGGGAAAAACCAGAGTCGAAGCCCAATTATCACGGTGCAGCATCAGATCTCTTGCTCACAGGTGGAGCTTACCGGCACCGTCATTCATTTAAAGGTACATTTTAGATATGTCACGTGATCATAGACATAGAAAAGTTAATTCAATTACATGCTGTGTTTCTCTAATAACCAATTCATAAGTGAAGAAATATACACAGAACGGAGTTCAGATATAAACAAATGTCATTCATAATCTGGCATGATAGACTACATTAAAAATAAAATAGTGGAAGTTCACAAACAAATGAATGCCAGTAAACAAGAGTTATTTCTCTTGGTTAAACAACCAAATATCGTGCTTGTGCCATAATTGTATTGGTTGCATACAATTTGAAGATAGTTCATAACTGACAATTCAGCCCCAGTGGGCATATCCTGTAAGTCCTTTATGGCCCATGGAATGACTTCTTAAATTCAGCCCAAGTGGGCATAATCATTGAGAACTCCGTATTTCCTGAAAGGGAAGGAAAGCATAGCTATATGTAACAAATCTTATTTTACTGATACGTGTACAATTAAAACCAATTAAAATACTTGAATTTCAAATACCAAAGAAGCAGCATCACATTTGTACATCCAAAAATTATTATTAGACTGATACTCAAGTCTGTAGGTGAATGGCTAGCTCTTCTCCCAAATTATGTCCTACAGGCTGCATGGTATTGTACATTATAATATATTTCGACTCCAATTTTCTCAGTTCCAGCCATCTGTTGCCACCCCTCTCATTTCTCTCAACACTGTCCAGAACACAAAACTTCATCAAATTGGGATTTTTGTTGTGTTTAACTGCAAAATGCCTTGCTACAGGGTATTGTTGGTTAACATTCCTGATAGCCCTCTGGTGTTCTAGAATTCTGAGTTTTGCTTGTTTGGTAGTACACCCTATATACAACTTCTTGCAGGGACATTCTAGTGCATAAACAACAAATTCCGTTGTGCAACTCAGATGTTTGGTAATCTTGTGTGCACAACGGTCCGTTGACAATTGTATTGATTTGCAGTTATTGCTATACTTGCAGGCCTTACACCTACGACAAGGGAAAAATCCCTGAATATTGTCAGTTTTTTGATTTTCCTTTATCAGTGTACTGCTCAATGTATCCTTAAGGGATTTCGCTTTTCTGTATGTTACAGAGGGAGTGTCATGAATAGCTTCCTTTATATCACTATCAAGTTTGAGGGTATCCCAATGTTTGGATAGACATTTGCGCAATCTCCACGATTGGCTATTGAAGGTGGTTATAAACCGTACCTTTTCCTCACTGCTACGTTGTCTAGGAATTAGCAGCTCATTTCTGTCCATGACATTAACCCTTGAAAGTGCCTGTTTGATTACTTTCTGACTGTATCCTCTCTCAGAGAATCGTTTAGCCATTATCTGGCTCTCTGTGAAAAACCCCTCAGCTGAGCTGCAATTTCTCTTGGCCATAATCAATTCTCCCACAGGTATACTGTGTATAAGGCTGGTAGGATGGCTGCTCCCTGCATGGAGCAGACTGTTGCCTGCTGTAGGTTTCCGAAACAGGACACTACTGAGAGTTCCTTTATGGACCTCCAACCTTATATCAAGAAATTCCAGTTGTTGTTTACTGATTACACTAGTAAACCTCAAGTTATGGGCATTATCTTTCCGAATATTTTCAAATTCATGTATCTGGTCAAGAGTGCCCCTCCAGATACAGAAAATGTCATCAATGTATCTTTTCCAGAGGATGACGTGGGTACCAAAGTGGGAGATCTTACGGACCACCAGCTCCTCCCACCAGCCCAGATATAAACACGCTAGGCTGGGGGCAAAGCAAGTACCCATCGCCACCCCCCGGATTTGTTTAAACAATGATTTTTTGAAAATGAAGTAATTGTTGGATAAGCATTCTCGCATCATATCAAGAAGCATGTGAGTATGCGATAATAGAGAGACCGACCTCTCATGGAGATAAAATTTACATGCCTCTACACCAAGTTCCTGGGGAATGCTTGTGTACAGGCTGGTTACGTCGAAGCTCACCGGCCAGTACTCAGGACTCCAAGTAATGTCATCAAGAATGCGTAGAAAGTCAGATGAATCTCTTACATATGAGGGCAAGCTAGTTACATAAGGTTGCAGAAAGTAGTCTATATACCTACAGGTATTTTCATAGACTACCCACAGAAGACACAATAGGTCTATCCGGAGGTGTCTGCAAGTTCTTGTGTAACTTGGGGAGTAAATAAAGTGCCGGTATTTTGGGATATTTGACATGGAGGTAATTATATTCATCGTCTTCTAACAACCCCCTTGCTTTCCAATCACACAGTTTATCCCCATATGCACTTTTCGATGCATTGTAATCCTCTTTGCTAGCATTCACATAATTATTTGTGTCAGATAATTGTGTTAAACCCTCTTTAAGGTACAAATCAAGAGGCCAGACCACAACATTTCCACCCTTATCACTATTCTTGATGACCACATCAGTCCAATTCTCCATCTCCTTTAAGGCAAGAAACTGTTTTTTGGTCAAGTTCCAATTCAATCTAGGTTTCATTCTGTCCATTCGCCTCATTTCCTGTATTATGCTTTGTTCAAAGCTATCAATATTGCTGTTGATAATTTGTGGTACAAAGACCGATTTAGGTTTGAACCCACTCTTGCTACACATATCGGCTGTGTTCTCATTGTCAATCAGATTAAATACAGCATCATCACTGACATTATCACAGCCTGCTAACAAGTGTATCGATTTCAAAAGTTCAGCATCATTTACACTGAGTGCACTGGGTTTGTCAACCATTATATCCTTTCTCAGTCTTGGTTTCGTAGCAAACCACTTCTTTAACTTAAGTTTTCGCGTGAAGCAAAATAAATCAATACGTGCATTAGCAAAATTAAAATTAGAGGTAGGACAGAATGAAAGCCCTCTAGATAGTACTTCAAGTTGTGCAGATGTTAAAATACGATTAGAAAGGTTTACCACTGTCATGGTGTTTACTTCCTCGCCGCTTTGCCTCTTGTTACGACTCCTACCGGACTTTTCAATGCCTCGAAGGATCTGTTGCCTCTTCCGCGTCCGCCTCTGCCGCCTTTTCCACGCCCTCTTGATGGGGTGCCTGTCTGGCGTCCCTGTGTAATTAGGGCTACCTCCTTTAAAATTAAATCTTTTACTGGCATATTTTCCAGTGGCTCGGAGACATCACTTTCCACAGACTCAGTTTCATCCTCCAAGATCACAAATTCTCCTGGAATTGTTTCTGTTTGCTTTGATACATTTTTCTTTTTGCCGGGTGTCATCTGTATTTTGGTTTTCTTTGCGGCATCCCTGATCACATCATACCGCTTGGCAAAAGTTAAGATCTGTCCCTTGCTGTAGTCAATTTCATCGCGGTGAAATTTACGCTGTTTTTTCTCTTTAATTTCTTCCTCTAATTTGTCAAGGCGTTTGTTCATTTTCTCCATTTCTTTGGTAAATTCACTCTCTGTATATTTGGCCTTCAGTTTTGTAATTAATGCCTCATTTTCTGTATTTAGTTTAGCACACTCCTTTTCAGCGTTTCTGATAAGCATTTTCAGCATGTTGAGAGAACATGCATGGTTGTTGTCCATCCATTCACTGATCAATTCGGGGTCAGGATTTTGGAACGTCGGTATAACAAAAATTCTTAACCCACGTGGTATCCTGTTACACTCCAGGTACTTGGCGAGGGCAGCCGCCTCCCACCAGCGCGTTTGTTCACGTTTTAAGTTTTTCCATAATGTATCCCATGTAGATCTAAGTTCATCAGTTTGTTTGCCAGGTGGTCTGGTTTCTTCCCCACCACTGGCCTCAATCGGTGTAAAAAGCTTTGATGCTGCTTCCAGCCTCCTATTATTTCTTGTTTCAGCCATACTCACTGACACAAACTACCAGCCGGTATGAGTTTGTGTGCACCGTTACTCCGCTTCGCTCTGCACTATATATATATATATAAAATGCACTTTGGAATCTCACCAGCCGGCAAGAAGTACACGGACCAGTTAGGTGCTGAAGTTTAATCGCAGAAAAAAGTCAAAGACGTTTCGGCTCAACGGAGCCTTGTTCACATATATATATATATCCAACAAGAAAGTTTATCCCCTTAAGGAAGCCACACACAGGAGGAAAATTTCACCGCATTTATTTGGAAAGCTGCAGCATGACGAACAAGTTCATTCTCCTTTCTCCTTCATCAAACGCCCGACGCGTTTCGTGCAAACAAGCACTTAGTCATGGGCAAATACAGTCCATAGGCAAGCACATCACTTATAGCACCTGGTAATCATCACGGGCCCGCCTCAGGGGGCGTGTGCAGGCGCACAGCCTGCTGGCTCCTGTAGTGCTTTTAATTATACTTCTCCAGTGAGACGTGGTGCGCTGCCCCATCATCGACTCATCATATCCACAGTGGGTTGGCAGAATTAATGTTTATCAGGCTGCACATTAGGACTCTCCATGCGTTCCTTCTGCCCCTTCACAGCAAGGCACCACCCGGCGCCAGCATGGGGCCGCTTTTCTTTCTGCAGCAAGGCTTCCTCACGGCCGGAACAGCCGTAATACATCCAACAAGAAAGTTTATCCCCTTAAGGAAGCCACACACAGGAGGAAAATTTCACCGCATTTATTTGGAAAGCTGCAGCGTGACGAACAAGTTCATTCTCCTTTCTCCTTCATCAAACGCCCGACGCGTTTCGTGCATACAAGCACTTAGTCATGGGCAAATACAGTCCATAGGCAAGCACATCACTTATAGCACCTGGTAATCATCATGGGGCCCGCCTCAGTGGGCGTGTGCAGGCGCACAGCCTGCTGGCTCCTGTAGTGCTTTTAATTATACTTCTCCAGTGAGACGTGGTGCGCTGCCCCATCATCGACTCATCATATCCACAGTGGGTTGGCAGAATTAATGTTTATCAGGCTGCACATTAGGACTCTCCATGCGTTCCTTCTGCCCCTTCACAGCAAGGCGCCACCCGGCGCCAGCATGGGTCCGCTTTTCTTTCTGCAGCAAGGCTTCCTCACGGCCGGAACAGCCGTAATAGATCCAACAGGAAAGTTTATCCCCTTAAGGAAGCCACACACAGGAGGAAAATTTCACCGCATTTATTTGGAAAGCTGCAGCGTGACGAACACGTTCATTCTCCTTTCTCCTTCATCAAACGCCCGACGCGTTTCGTGCAAACAAGCCCTTAGTCATGGGCAAATACAGTCCATAGGCAAGCACATCACTTATAGCACCTGGTAATCATCACGGGGCCCGCCTCAGTGGGCGTGTGCAGGCGCACAGCCTGCTGGCTCCTGTAGTGCTTTTAATTATACTACTACAGTGAGACGTGGTGCCCTGCCCCATCAGACTTTGGCATTGATTTCACCATCCTGTATTTAAAGCTCCTGCAATTAAAACGTGAAGTAACCTACAGCGTGTGGCTTTCCTTAATGGGATGATTCTCTTTTTGTGGATTTGTGACGGCCGTTTCCCGGTCGTGGGAGAGCCCTGCCCTTGAAATGTGGACCAGTGCCGCTGTTAACCTACATGCGACACAATGGGCTGTGAGGTCGTTTTGCAGGAGTCTGTTGTGAAATGCGGCATGAGTGTAACTTATCCAGACCCACTGTGGATTCAATTTTTAATGTTATTTTCATCACGGCGCTTGCAGCTCACGTGAGTAACACTGACTGCACTACCAAGACCACAAGGCTCAGGGTGAGTCTACGCCCACTGGGGCATGTGGTGTAAGTTCATAAGGAGTGTCTTCTCTGCAACGCCCAGATGAACATTTGGCCTCTGATGAAATGCGAGACAGCATGAAACGCGTCAGGCCTTTAAGACTTTGGCATTGATTTCACCATCCTGTATTTAAAGCTCCTGCAATTAAAACGTGAAGTAACCTACAGCGTGTGGCTTTCCTTAATGGGATGACTCTCTTTTTGTGGATATATATATATATATATACACACACACACACACACACATATATATAGGGTGTAATTTTGCAATTTATTTAAAAGGGAGGGCCTGTACTTTTAGGTTTTCCATGTCGTGGTAATGAAAAAGCCTTAACTTCATTTTTCACTACTACCATCTCTCCATAGGAACATTGGGGTTAAACTATTACATTTTATAAGAGTAATTTCCTATTGTTAGAGATAGAATTTTCAAGTGTGGTGTCTCTGGAATCAGAATATAAAATACAAACTTATGTTGAAGTTGGATTTTAAATTGCAATTCTGAAAATGCCACTTTTAGAAATTTATAAAAAAAGAGAAATGCTGGCCCTGCGATTTTTGATGGCTATATTTTAAGCAACAAACCAAATCCTTGTTATGATTTGTATGGTCAAATTTATTTAACCCATTTACTTTTGAATATAAATCTCATAAATTTAAAGCATTAATTGCATGAGAAAAACACTACGTACATACAATTTATACAAAAACATTTAACTCAAACACATTTGACAAAGAATTTTAACAAAAAAACATGTGACAAAGTGACATCCAATCATTTAGTGTACATAAATATACAAATACGGTCATACGAGAAGCATCAGTCGTTATGGAATATTGAGCAATGAAGCTATTTGCAGTAAGGAAAAGAAAACAAAACGAATTGTAACAAATACAAATTTTCAACTGTCTAATAAATAAGTTTAAATCCTTTCTGTTATTGCCAATTCCTTTCTGCTATTGCCGACGCGTTTCGAACTCGCTCTGGCATTTGGCAAGTTCTCATCAGGGCTTTCTCGTATTATTCTTCTTTATTTTCAAGTTGGCAGCGGTTTTTCCGTTTTCAAGAGATCTTATTCAGTCAATGTAGATTCGTTTCTTCAATTCAGTAGTCTGCACTTCTGTTTGGTAAGTATTCAATTCAGCCGTGCGTGGGACAAAAATCAACTCCCACCCGCCAGCCGGCGGTGGACACGTCTTATTGCACCTTATATAAAGAAGAATAATACGAGAAAGCCCTGATGAGAACTTGCCAAATGCCAGAGCGAGTTCGAAACGCGTCGGCAATAGCAGAAAGGAATTGGCAATAACAGAAAGGATTTAAACTTATTTATTAGACAGTTGAAAATTTGTATTTGTTACAATTCGTTTTGTTTTCTTTTCCTTACTGCAAATAGCTTCATTGCTCAATATTCCATAACGACTGATGCTTCTCGTATGACCGTATTTGTATATTTATGTACACTAAATGATTGGATGTCACTTTGTCACATGTTTTTTTGTTAAAATTCTTTGTCAAATGTGTTTGAGTTAAATGTTTTTGTATAAATTGTATGTACGTAGTGTTTTTCTCATGCAATTAATGCTTTAAATTTATGAGATTTATATTCAAAAGTAAATGGTTTAAATAAATTTGACCATACAAATCATAACAAGGATTTGGTTTGTTGCTTAAAATATAGCCATCAAAAATCGCAGGGCCAGCATTTCTCTTTTTTTATAAATTATTCTATGGTCCAGCTGACCCTGTGTCCCGGGACCTAACTCCTCATTTTTTGCAAACTTTTAGAAATTTGGCATTTTGTTACTTTTCCCATTTGGCGCCTTCTGCCTGTCTCTGATCACATGTCTGGGGTGGGTGACAGTTGGGCTTTGTGTACTCCTCCTAGCAAGCCACCAAAAATGGGAGCTTAGTTGTGACTTGTTGGGCCATCTTGGCAGGATGGGAGGGAACAGCTAGACCTAGCCTCACTAACAGCCCAATAGGCGGTGTCTTCTACCCACACAAAGGACTGTATGCCCCCTGTAAAGATTCTCTGCCTCTGACAACACCACTTCAGTACCCTGACCTCCTATGGCTCTTGGGGAGGGTCCCACAGGAACTTCCCAGGGCTAAAAAAGCTTTTTAAGTTTGTTTTTTCAAATCTACGGGAGTCACACTGGATCCGCGACTCCAGCCACAATACATTTAAAAAATACGAAGCGTGGGCTCCAGTGCTTTGTTTAATATAGGCCCTTGGGTGGGCCAGGTCCTAGGGGCATGGGTAAATAAGTAGGAGGGGGGCACACAGGGCCCCCCTCCTAGAATGCCTAATTCCCAGGGACCACCACTTTCCCCAGGCATCTTTCTTCACCCATGGGGTCTGCCACCTCCCCAGGGCTAATGTTTTAATGATAAAGGGGGTTCCACACTACCCCCTGCAGACTCATGGACTGCCTTCTATCTGGGGCTAAACAGAATAGAAATGCGGGGCTTGTTTGTCCCCCCTGCAGCCCCTAGGACCACCACATCCATGAGGCACACTGTACCTTTCGGTCCACTGCTGGTTTGGGGATGAGGTCCCCAAGCCTCCTGAGGGCCTCAGGACTAAAGTGTACTTCTTCTCCAAGCACCTGTACACCAGGTGGCCCATTTTCATAGTGGTGGAGAAAGGGGGCATGGCCTCTGACGACCTCTCAGTAATCTAGCTCCATCAGTCTTACTGGAGGTAACAGGAGGGCTAGTTGGCCACAAGGACCCTCAAGAGCCGAGGGGACTTCATTCCCCTACTAGTAGTGCACCAGGAGGCGCATTTGTAGAGTGGTGGAGAAAGGGGGCGTGGTCTCCTACTAGGTCTCAGCAATCCTGCTGTGTGGGACTTACTGGGGGTAACAGGAGGGGTAGTTGGCCCTAAGGACGTTCTTGGGGCCAACAGGTCTTTGGAAAGCATGCTCTCTTGCTCCACCAATCTGAAAATACGGGTTGTGGTCCACTACTGGTTGGTGGATAAAGTCCACTTTACTCCTCAGGGACCTTGGGGGTAAAGAAGCCCTCCTGGTACCTTCTGTAAGTTCCACACAGTGGGAATCCTGAGAGCTGATTAGATGCTCAGTCCCCTTTCTCCACCACTATGCAAAAACTTGATTACTAGTTGAAAAACCATGGAAGTTTACTGAAAAAAAAACAAAGGTTACAAGGACGTTATAGTTAGGAATAAGCATTTAAAAACCTTAGAAATTCACTGAAAAAAACAAAGCTTACAGGGACATTACAGTTAGGAAACTGCATAAAAAAAACTTCGCAATTCACTGAAAAAAACAAAGGTTAAAGAGACGTTATAGTTCGGTAAAGGCTTCACTCATACAAAACCAGAGAAATCCAGCAGTTACAGTTAGCGTAGCTAACTATAACTTGCGGCCCCGCAATGCCCTGCTTATGACCTCAAATATTATATCACTCAGAACATGGCCAGTGACATCACTGATGACATCATTCATGACATCTCAAATGACATCACTGATGACATCATCCTCAGAATCTCTGACGCACCCACTCACACCCCAATATAACCTTTCATACACCCACTCCAACTTCCAAACTACCATTCTCAAAACCATTGACACATCCATGCCAGTACTTACATACCCACTCGCTGATTCATAGGTCTACAAACACATTCACTCAGTCACCAATACAGCCACTAATACACCAACTCACTCATTAATACAGCCACTGATATATTCACTGATACACCCATACAGCCACTCACACACTGTCAATCACCTATAGAGCTGCTCACATACATACTCACTCACTCAGGGCCAAAAGGATGACTTTCTCACACAGGGGTTGTGATTCTGTGAGGGTATGTTTGTGGTGTAGTGAGGACTGGCAGGTAGCAAATACTGTGAGTGGGCATAAAAGCCATGAGCTGTGAAAAGAATATGGAGGACTTAGGCTCAATTCTTGGGACTTTGGGATATACATAAGCACTTTTTATTCAGAGAATGTGTGGACATGCTGAGGAGCTAAGTCAGCATTTATCCACTTAGTCAGAGTAGATCTCGAATATCGATTTCTCAAAGAGTCGCAAGTCGCAAAGGTTCTTGCTACACAGTCAGCAGGGGTGATAGCAAACTGGGAGCAAGCATTGATTTCTCAGATGATCACAGCTCACAGAAAGAGGTGGTGGAGTACTCATCATACATAATTGTAGCTCATAAGTTTGCTATGCTGTGTTCTTTCAGAGGAGAAGAAACCCATTATTCAGAGTAATAACATCAATTGCTCATATGACTTCATGACATTTTATTTTTAACATTTTGTTTGAATATTTGTATATTTATCTGTATTCATCCTACAATATGAGTCATGTTATTTTTTTCAGGGATGATGAGCTTTGTTCAAACAATTTTTGTGTCTGTGATGTGGATTTTACATGTTTTAGTCATGCTTCTTATAGTAAAACCCCTAATGCTAAAAGCCACATACATTTACAGGGGACTTTTTCCATTTCTATTCCAGTTAAATTTAACTGCATGTGAAGTCATAAGTCAAAGGGCCTACCTGACTTGCATGTAGTTCAGACTCACAACATGCGTGTTGAAGTAAATCACAGTTTCTCTCAAGCTAACACAGCTTCAACCTTCTCTCTCCAAGTATCCAAGGAAAGTAACACTTGCCCTGAGATCCGGAAGCCTCATCATCTGTGTTCTAGGCTCCAGTAAGAACCATTGTGACATCATTAGGAATCCTAGGCTTGTTATGTTTCTATCTCTGCAGCCAGGCAATGCCTGATGATGTCACCAGCACAAAATCAGGAGTGGTTGGAAGATTTACCATAAGATACCTAGTATTTGTGGGATGTTCAATTAAGTGGAAGAAAGTGTATACTCCCAAAGAAGGGAATCTTCATGTTGTGAATTGAAATAGAAAGTGCGTAGCATCTAAGCACGTTCGTGCCTTGCTCAAGAGATTCAAACATTTTACAGCTGACCTGAAAATGTGAAATCTCTAGACTGTTATGTGACTTCCTTACCTGCCATTAATATTTTGTTGTGTGTGACTATCACAGAGTCATTAGCATGGATACCGGATTCCAAAACCTGTTATTGCTATGGCATAGGAAAACTGGGAGACAAAAGTTGTTTCACACTGTTGCAAACTGATAAATCAATTATAGGCCATCCTGACATGGCTGTCAGCCTTAGTTGGAGAGCAGAGAGCACAGCTTTGAATGGGAAAGGAAATTAGAGCTGTAGAGAGAGTTGTGGTAGGGTGGATGGAGGGCAAGTACTAGTTTTCTTGTATTTGGGCAGTAGAAAGATTTGAAGAGAGGTGTGGTGGGAGGCAAACTACCAGGCTTATCAGTGAGTAAGGCAATGTCTTCCGCATCAGGGTCCTGAGATGCATCATAAAATACTCAAGCTTCCATCTCATTATCTATTTGATGCTACCCGGGACACCTGCATGCAAAACATGGCAGTTGTGTTAAATGCTCGCTAGTCAGAAATGTTTCATTGATTGGTGAGAAACTGCAAGAGATCTAATTCAATAATCAGCTTTGAAATGTATTTATGGGTTAAAATAATCTTTTCACCATAAATATTCAGCAAACAGGAATAAAAAAACATGTAAAGTATGATGGTCCTTTGTGGTTCAACTTAAACTTGAATAACATTGTCCATTACAGCTAAATCATTTTTGGGAAAACATACAATTGATGATGGCATACGGTGGCAATAACTTTCTGTTGCAAGGTGCACATGAAATTACTATAGTCTTGTCTTGCCAAAGGGTGTTATGTTAAACTGTCTGATCAAAGCCCTATTAGCGGAACCACAAAAGTCACAAAGTAAGCCTGTGTTTACCCTCTGGTATCTTGGCACAACAACACTCATGCTTAACTTAGTGGTAATTTGTATAGTACTTAGCAGCTCTGAAAAAAATAAAGTCATAAAGTGAAAACACAACACAATAAAAAAAACTAAAACGATCTTCGTCACTAGAGCTGGCGATGGTTCTTGAAAGTGACACAAAGAGTAGGTCCTTTCAGGAGATTAAATTGGTAGGCATCGCGGATGGTCGCTGGGCAATTTGGGAAGTACATTCGCAGTCGCACAGAGCTCAAAACTTTAGAATCTTCACCTAAGACTCAGGACTTATGGTTTTCAGGCAAGAAGAAAAAAACACTGATTCCAGCCAAGGGTCCAAGACTTGGATGGGCACCTCTTGGGGACCAGAGCTCACTCTAGCAGAGGCCAGCACGAGGGCTCAGGCAGGTCAAGTTGGTGTTGGTCAACTTGGCAGTGCAGGGAGGCCTCCAAGCAAGTTAAATCTTCCATCTTCAGAAAGCAGGGCAGATCTTTTTCTGAATCATCCACAGGTCCAGTAGTGTTCTTATCAGAGGTTTTGAAGGTGCTGCTTTTATCCTCAGTGTCAACCTGCAGGTTAGGACTGTCCCCTTCATCTAAACTTCCCTCTTTCCTGTGTTTGGCTCCAAACTGTCTTGGTTAACAAAGAGTAAACAGGCCTAGTTGTGATCTGTATTTGTCAATGGCACAGCAGGCAAACAATAAAAGTCAGGAAGGGGTGGGCAAGCCCAGAGTCTACACTTTGAAGCACAGAAAGGCTGAGCACGACCTTCCAGGACATCCAGTCAGGAGATGAACACCACAACCCACACCCAAGGTCCTTTCATCCACATGTCTTAAAGTAATACACAAAACACCACATGAGAGACATTCACAGCCATGTGATCCTGGACCTTGGCAGAAAGGCACATTTGATTTACGGAGAACAATGCACACTTTCTAAAACTGTCCTTTCAGAGTAGTAAGTTAAAATCCGGTGTTACTATTAAAGAAGATTTAAAATTACAATTGATTTCAGTGGAAACAGTATTTCTTTGTCTGATCACAAATTCAAGTTCTGACTTATTAAGTGCAACAAGGTAACCCAGAGTTAGTCTATGGGAGAGTTAGCTTTACAACATTGAAAATGGCATTAAGCTTTTGTTATTGTCAGGGCAAGTACAACTGAAGTAAACATGTGCTACTTTTCAAATACAGTGCTCCCTGCCCTATCAGTCTTTAGGGGCTGACTTAGGGGTGACCAATAAGTATTAAACAGAAAGGTTTGTGTTGCCTGGTGGAAATGGCAGTTTAAAACTGCACCACAGATTGCAGTGGCTGGCCTGAGGCATGTTTTGCAGTGCTACTTTAGTGGGGGCGGGGCGCACAATGAGTGTTGCAGCCCACTAGTAGCATTCAATTTCCAGGCCCTAGGCATATTTAGTACCATTTACTAGGGTCTTACAAGTAAAGTAAATGTAACCTTTAAGATGTAACCCAACTTTACCCTGTTTACAAGGGGCAGTACAATCACTTTACCACTGATCAGCAAAGTGCACAGAGTCCTAAAAGCCAACAAAACTGGGTAAAGCAAAGGAAGGCAAAACTCTGGGGTGACCTTCCATAAAGGGCAAGGTCGAACACCAACTCATTCATCTCGAACTCATATTACCGACCCACTGAGTGGTAACAGTAGAAGCCGTAAAATTCTTTATTTCAGCCGTAGGCCATTAAAGTAACACACAAACAAATTGATATAAAATGCATTGTTTTGTAAACCAGTAGAACAAACTTCCATAAAAAGGAACAAAATATACTCCATTAGGTAGGACTACATAAGAAAAGTTACAATGTGCAACCAAAGACAAACCCCAAATGGTCTGCAATGTCTAAACATAAACTTCATACATAACATGGTATAAATAAAATTTCAATTGAGTGCAATCACACACCGTATTACAATTAAGTGAAGGAAAAAAGTCAACTTGTACAATTAAAAGTGCAGAACCTATAAGATAAAAGTCATATATAATTTGTCTAAAAAATAACCACATAAAATTTGCAGAACTAGCAGAAGGTGGCAGTGGCGTTCATCTCACAAAACAGTTACAAATGCATGCCCTACAGGGTCCCACAAAGAATCCAGACTAAATACAATGCAAATGCTAATTTGTGGAGTCTAAGACTAATAGGGATTCTAAACAATCCCACTTACAAGTTAGCTAGATGTAAAACTCTAATATTATAATGGGAGACCAAATCTAATCTCTTTCTGTTCACACTCACTACCAATAAAAGTCTGCTAAAAGTATTCCAAATTGAGTAACAGAAATATGTTTGATTCACTATAAATCAGTGGCAGCTTGCAGAAGGAGTGCTGCAGTGCAGTGGGGAGGGGTGGGTAGGGCAGGGTTGGGGGGTAGTGGAGTCGGACATACGACGGCAAGGAGTAAAGTAAGTAAGTAAATAAATAAAACTATTTACCTTGTGCTCACTGCATAGCCAACTCAATACACTTTCTACTTGTGTCTAGATAAGTAGGGTACGCACTTTTAAAGTTATAAGGCATTTAAACTTAGTGGTATTTGAGGCCACGGTGATGAGGGCCTAAAGCATGGCTTTCTCACATAGCCCCCCTTCTCCCAAGACGAAAGGTGATGGACAACTAACCTACATCCTGGTAGTCCTTATCAACTAAGTAGTAAACCCTAAAAATTCCATCTGCATTGGCATGGGCAATCCCATTTAGCAGTCCATCCCCAGTAGGGAAATGGACCATCGCAACAATATGGGATTTCCCCCCTCCTCCTCTGCATGAGCCATTTGAGAGGTCTGTGGTTAGTTTGAACATGGAAGTAAGTGCCATACATGTATGGCCTCAGGTTCTTCAGGGACCAGACCACAGAAAAGGCTTCTCTCTCAATGATACTCCATCTTTGTTCTCTGGGAATCCGTCACCTATTGTTGAAGGCAGCTGTCTGTTCAAGGTCTTGTTCATTTGTTTGTGCCAACACTGCCCCAATCCCTTGTTTTGAAGCATCTGCCTGAACCACAAGTTACTTTGTGTAGTCAGGGGGCAAGTAGCACTGGTGCTGAATATAAAGCCTGTTTCAGAGTGTCAAAGGCCTTATGACACTCTGGGATCCAAATTACTTTCTTGGACATCTTTTTAGAGGTAAGTTCTGTCAGGGTAGTCACAACGGTCCATAGTTCAGAACAAACTATCTGTAGAACCCAGCCAGGCCAAGGAATGCCCTAATCTCTGTCTGGGTTGTAGGAGCTACCCAATCAACAAAAGTTTGTATCCTGGGCTGAAGAGGTTATACATGGCCTCCACCTACAAGGTTTCCCAGGTACACAACTGAACTATGTCCTATTTGGCAATTACTGACCTTAATAGCCAGGCCTGCCTGTTGCAGGGCCTGAGCACTTCCTTCAGGTTGGACAAGTAACCTTCCCAGGTGGATCTGTAAACAGCTATATCGTCCTGATAAGCTACATTGAACTGCTCCAATCCAGACAGGGCACTGTTCACCAACCTCAGAAGGTGACAGGGGCATTCTTTAAGCCAAAGAGCATTACTTTGAATTGGTAATGTCGCTATGGTGTGAAGAATGCTGACCTGTTCTTTGCTCCTTCGGCAAGGACAATCTGCCAGTAACCAGAGGTCAAATCTAATGTACTCAGGTGTTTAGCAGCCCCTAACCTATCAATGAGCTCCTCAGCTTTAGGTATAGGGTGAGCATCAGTCTTAATGACTGCATTCTGTCCTCTATACTCCAAAGAGAACCATAACTTCTTCTTTCTCCCTTGAGGATAAGGTTTGGCCATCAGTACCACTGGGCTGGCTCATGGACTGTCAGAGGGTTCAGTTACCCTCACTTGCAGCATCATAGCTACCTCAGCGTTGTCTGCTGTCGCTGACATAGTCAGACAACTTGTGAAGTTTATTTGTGACAGGTAGGCTGTCACCAATGTCAATGTCATGGGTATACCAAGTAGTGATACCTGGGGTCAAACAGAACAGATCTGCAAACTGCTCCAGCACTTGCTTGAAATCTTTGCGCTGCTGGTTTATTAATTTGGGAGAGCATACACCTCCCTCCACTGACCCATCTTGCACATTGTTGGAGAGGAGGTCTGTCAATGGTTCAGTCACCTCTTCTCTTCCCTCATCTGTGACGATCAACATGGTCATTTTTGCCCTCTCTTCAATCATTTCATCAAACAAACAAACGTTATTTGGCTTTTGGACAAAAACATAAAAGTTCAATTATACAATAAATGTGCAACATGAAAAATCAATTAAACACTACATATGCCACACCAACCTCAATATTGATACAATAAGATTAATACTGGGTTATCAAAGATAATTTGAAGAGTTCACAAAAATACATAAATACAAATAAATAGTTCAAAGTAATCTCTCAGAGTCATGTTAGACCATTACTAAGTCTCATCTGTTAATCACAGCTGGATCTAAGCCTAACAGAAGACCTTAAGAAATGTAGAACATAAAGTTCAGTATCACCTGAAAGCATCTGTAAAAAGGTAAAGGCAGGTTGGACCCGACTAAAATTTGCCTTTTTTTAAATGGGGATAATATATTACTTCCTAGGCACATCATAAAAACTGCAAAACATTACACAAAGATCCATGTCCTGTTAAGACTTTCCATTGCAGCCACAGGACACAAAGCTCTAGCCCGTTCCCCCGCAAGGGTTAGCAAGGAGGAAATTTTAAAAACTCCACGCAAAACCTGATCAATCAAAAACAGCCATAGCTACTTTTGACCCATAAAAGATACGGCTCAGTTGACTGTATTGTTTTTCAGTATGATGTGCCTAGGATGCTGGGCTTCCTCAGCACCACTTCTTCTCTATCCAACATCTTCTTTCTTAAAAATAACTCCTTCACCCAACAGAGATCCTTACAAATTTTTCTGGATTAGTAAATAAGTCTGCCCTTCCCAGGCTCATAAAACACTCACTGAAATACTTAAGGCAGGGGATATGATAAAAATGGTCAATCCTTTAAAATCTCTTTACTTAATACAATCTCCTTCCTAAGCCAAATTGTCATCTCTAAAGAAAGGGGACGATAAGCCAGAATGTTAGATAGATAGACCATACCCAATTCTTCATGTATTACAAAAGTAGAAATACCCTGAGGTAGACATAGAAGTGTCTAAAAATGTTGTTTTCTACATTTTGCAACTCGTTATGGGTAGTGTAGCCCCAGATCCCACTACCATAGGTTAATTTGCAGATTCACTTGGCCCTCTATGTTTGCAAAAGGCATCCTGTGAGTCGGTTGCCCAGTGAGGAAGAAAAAATTAAATACAGCAGCATTAGCACTCACAAGGTCACCTTTCTTTCTACCTATTAAAGGTCAACAGATCAAAGCAGGGTTGAACAACACCCACAGGTATAAATAAAACACTAGTCTTAGGGACTGGGGTGGACCCAACCATAAAGGTATAGGATTTTTTTAACAGTGTCCCACCACCGTCACATAGGATTTCTTATTGTTCACCAGCAAATCCAGATCCTCCATAAAGTGGACAATTCGAATAAAATTTGCACCCCCAGCTGTTTGAGCCATAAGGAAGGCGTTGTCTGCGTACAAGACTTCGCCGTCCCACCTGGGGGCAATCCAACTTTAGCTCCAAGACGGCCTGCTCCAGATTATTGACACATGAGTTAAAAAGAAAAGGGGCCGAGATTCAGCCCTACCGGACTCCTTACTGTATTGAGAATTGCCGGGTAACCTTAGGATCTTTTGTGTAATAAATTACTGCCTTATTATCTCTCTGGAGATCCCTTAACAAAAAAAAAACAATATCTCTATCTACCCCAGTGGACAGCATGATCTGCCAAAGCTTAGTTCTATTGTTGGGCTCATATGCAGAAGACAGATCCATAAAAGGCCAGGTGGATGGAACTGGAATGCGCAACAGTATACTTATTAAGGATCATGTTGTGTTCAAACATTGATCAACCATTGACCGTCCCGGGCGAAAGCCATACTGAACTCCTGATAAAATATTGTTTTAGTCTGCTCATCCAGAAAGCCTGAATAATAAAATGCGTCCAACCACTACTACCATGAAATCAAGATGGGAGATTGGCCTATAACTATCAATGCTGTCTCTGTCTCCCTTTTTAAAATCAGGGACGATAGTAGATATCGCTCAGGTACGAGGGGACCAGTTACAAAGGCTATGTTAATGATAGAGATGAGGGTCGGTACCCCAGTATCCATATTGTAGATATGATGATCGGATGGGATCCCATCTGGATCTGGGGACTTGTTTTTAGACAACCCACTATGCCCTTTCTTACTTCCTCAAATGAGAACACAACAGCAGGTTTCCGTTCACCCAGACCCTGACTTTCACTCAAACGGGAAGAGGACTGAAACATTTCCTCAAAGTGACTTGCCCAGTCATTCTCTGTAATATGAGCGTCCAATGGATTATCAGTGTTCACCGCTCAAAAAGGTCTATTGCCAATGCTCCAAAACTTTAAAACTGCTCTTCTGGGTGCTAGCCTCAATAAGGTCTGACCAAGCATCATCCTTTAAAACAGCCTTACATCTTGACAGTTCGGCCTTGAACTGGGTGCGACATTCCATGACTAAGCGGGAGTGCCTTGGTTTAATACCTATTACTTACTTCAGTTTCCTAGAAGCTCCGGCACAGTTAGAACCAAACCATCTTAGGACCCACTCATGATGCTGCGCAGCCAGAGTATTTAATAAGGTTGCTTTAGTGCTTGAAATAGCAGCAAAGGCCTCTATTATATCTGGTGGATGATCCTGCTGGTCTAAACACATAGCAAACGCCTTCCTGCACTGAGCAAACAAACCTGTGCCAATGTAAGTCTCCTACCCTCATCCACAGAATTCATATACCCTCTAACTCCTGTCCCCATGATTTGTGCTGACAAGGGCCACAAGGTTGTAACACACTGCGAATTGTGAGCTATCAATCATTGTTCTTGTAGAGCATGACTACTCACCCGTACGGGTCTCAAGGCGCTGAGGGGGGATCTGCTGTTCAGTCAAAGAGTCAAGAGGTCCTTCTCGAATTGAGCAAGAGATGGAGATTGTCTGAGGTGTAGAGGTAGCAAGTTGCAGGTCTTTGCAGTGAGGTAGGAGAAGGTTCTTCCTCCATCAGGAGTAATGCCGACCCATGGGATGGTGCCCGGGGCCTGATGGGCGGAGGAGTGATGTCTGGTGGGAGTTTGGAAGGAGAAGCGGCGGTTGAGGTATGCAGGTCAGGCGTTGGAGAGGGCTTTGTAGGCATGTGTGAGGAGTTTGTAGGTGATCCTTTTGTTGACTGGGAGCCAGTGGAGATATCTCAGGCAGCTGGTGATGTGGCTGCGGCGGGGGATGATCAGGATGAGTCTGGCAGAGGTGTTTTGGATATTTTGCAGCTTCTTTTGGGTTTTTTGCATGTTGCCGAGGTAGTGCATTGCCATAGTCGAATCTGTCACTGATGAGTGCGTGGGTGACTGTTTTCCTAGACTCGGTGGGGAGCCACTTGAATTTTCCAGAGCAGGCAGAGAGTGTGGAAGTAGGAGGACAAGACAGCATTGATCTGGTGGTTCATTGAGAGTGATGAGTCCAGGATGATACTGAGGTTTCATGTGTGGTCCGTGAGTTTGGGGGGGCTTCTGAGAGCTGTGGGCCACTGGGAGTCATCCCAGATGAAGGGGTGTGGCCCATGATGAGGACTTCAGTCTTGTCTGAGTTGAGCTTGAGGCAGCTGCCCTTCATCTAGGTGGCTACTGCCTTCATTCCTCTGTGGAAGTTGTTCTTGACAGCTGTGGCTTCATTGGTGAGGGATATAATCAGCTGGGTGTCTCGGCGTAGGAGATGATGTTAAGTACATGGTTTCTGATGATGTTGCAAGCAGGCCATGCAAAAGTTGAAGATGGTGGGGCTCAGGGAGGAGTCCTCTGATCTCCACAGCTGATTTCTGTGGATTCTGTGAGAAAGATTGGAAGTCTGACTCTCTGTGTTCAGCTGGTTTGGAAGGAGCAGGTCCAGTCAAGAGCTTTGTCAGGGATGCTGGTGCCATGAAGTCTAGCGGAGAGGGTGTCATGGGAGATGATGTTGAAGGCGGCTGAGGTGTCCAGGATGAGGAGGGCTGTGGTCTCGCCTCTTTTGAGGAGGATGTGGATTTTGTCAGTGGTGGTAAGGAGAGCAGTCTTGGTGCTGTGATTGCTTCTGAGTACAGATTGGGAATAGTCCTGGATGTTGTTCATTTGATGAACGCTGAGAGTTGGGCGTTCATGGCCTTCTCGAGAACTTTGGCTATGAAAAGGAGCAGGCAGATAGGTCTGTAGTTCTTTATGTTAATCAGGTTGGCAGAGGGTTTCTTCAGCAGTGGGTTGATCTCTTAGTGTTTCTAGCCTTCAGGGAAGGTGGAGGATTTGATGGGGCAGTCAATTGTGTGGAAGAGTTCTGGTGCCTTGGAAGTGCTGGCTATGTTGAAGATATGGTTGGGGCAGGAATCTGAGTACCCTTGAGGATCTCATCAGTGGTGAGGGAGGACCAGTTTAACAGGGACTGCTGGGGTCTGAGACATTTGAGTGCGGTGGTTGCATGTGATGTAGGGGGGTGTTGGTTTGTGAATCTGTTGTAGATTGTCCTGATCTTGCGGTGGAAGATGGTGGTGGGGTTGTCCCAGAGGTCTTTGGAAGGGGGATGTTTGCTGTCTCCGTGCCGGTTTGGTGAATTCTTTGACCACAGTGAAGAGTTGTTTGCTGTTGTGTGAGTAGTGTTGATGTTTTCCTGCATGGCAGTTTTCTTAGTTGCTTTGATGAGGTGGTGATGTTCGGTGACTGCAGTTTTAAAGGCAGTGTGGTCCGCCGGGGCCTTGCTGCTTCTCCATATTTTCTCGGGCCATCTGCATGTGCACCTGGAATCTTGGAGGGTGGGATAGAACCATCTGGTTTTCTTGGAGGTTTGCTTGCCTGAGGGTTTCCTGAGGGGGGCTCAGTGTGTTGGTGCAGTTAGATGTTAGAGGTGGAGGTTGCATGCTGAGGTATTGGCATCCCTGAATGTCGGTGGTGGGGTTTTGCTTAGGGAGGTAGTGAGCTGGTTTTGAGGACCTTGTTCCAGCTTCTGCTAGGGTAGCGGTGGGCTTGATGGTGTACGGTGGGTTTGGTGAAGGGAAAATGGATGAAGCGGTGGCCGATCCGCTGTAGTTCGGAGGTGTGGTTAAAGGAGATGTAGTTGCTTGCGGTGGAAGATGGTGGTGGGGCTGTCCCAGAGGTCTTGGGAAGGGGGATGTTTGCTGTCTCCGAGACGGTTTGGTGAATTCTTTGACCATGGTGAAGAGTTGTTTGCTGTTGTGTGAGTAGTGTTGATGTTTTCCTGCATGGCAGTTTTCTTAGTTGCTTTGATGAGGTGGTGATGTTCGGTGACTGAAGTTTTAAAGGCAGTGTGGTCCGCCGGGGCTTTGCTGCTTCTCTATATTTTCTCGGGCCATCTGCAGGTGCACCTGGAATCTTGGAGGGTGGGATAGAACCAGCTGGTTTTCTGGGAGGTTTGTGTGCCTGAGGGTTTCCTACCGGGGGCTCAGTGTGTTGGTGCAGTTAGATTTCAGAGGTGGAGGTTGCATGCTGAGGCATTGGCATCCCTGAATGTCGGTGGTGGGGTTTTGCTTAGGGAGGTAGTGAGCTGGTTTTGGGGACCTTGTTCCAGCTTCTGCTAGGGTAGCGGTGGGCTTGATGGTGTACGGTGGGTTTGGTGAAGGGAAAATGGATGAAGCTGTGGCTGATCCGCTGTAGTTCGGAGGTGTGGCTAAAGGAGATGTTGTTGCTTGCGGAGAAGATGAGGTAGAGCGTGTGTCCTGCTGAGTGGGTTGGGGAGGTGACCAGTTGCTTAAGTCCGATGTTGGTGATGCTGTCCAGTAGGGATCATGTGTTCTGGTTGTCCAGGTTGTCCAGGTAGAAATTGAGGTGTCTGAGGAGGCAAGGGCATGATGTGCGATGAAGTTAACTAGGGATTCGGTGAAAGGGAGACAGGGTCTGGAAGGCCTGTAGGTAAGGGTGCCCCAAAGGGTGGTGTTCGGTTTGGTCTGGATCTGCAAGTGGAGGTGCTCCCTGATGGTCGAGTTGTATTCCGAGCTGGCTGTGATGCGGAGGGTGTTTCTGTGTACAATGGCAATGCCACCTCCTGGTTGGGTGGCCCGGTCCTTGTGGATGATTTGTAGCCATCCGGAATGGCGGTGGTGAAGTCGGGGCTGAGGTCAAGCTCATCCAGGTATCCGTAAGGAAGGCGATGTCGGGGAAGACAGAGTCAAGCAGGTCCTTGATCTCCTTGGCATGTTTATGGATGAAGCGTATCTTGAGCAGGATACATTTTGAGGTGGGGTTTCAACATGCTGACATGCAGGACCCTGTGAGGGTTCCTGGGGTGTTGAGGTCTACCAGGTAGGTAACCTAGATCTGAATATGCCCCCCAGATCAGCATCTCGCCCTCTCCTCTTGAAACTCCACTGGCTACCCATATGCCAACGGATAGCATTTAAAGTCTGCTGTACTATCCATAAGGCACTGTTCAATCTTGGCCCCAGCTATCTTTCATAAAAAGCTCCAACACCCACAGCAATTGTCATAGAGTGTACTCAGTCATGGAAGCTTTTGGTCATGCCAGTACTTTATAAGATTCTGGCTGGCCCCCAGTTTCCTGTTTGCTTTGGATGTGTACTCTGCCATGCGAGATCCCAGGCCTAGTACATAATCTAGCACATAGTCCGTGGCTTCCGTGAGAGGCTTTTCCCAACCCTCTTTCACCAGGTCTCTTGCACCAGGCACAATGGTACCCTCACAAGGTGTCCAAATGAGCGGCCTATGACCCTGCTCGTAGGCAGGTCGCTCCCCACGCTGCTGCACGGTTCTGCCTGCATTGTTTTTGCCTAATGTTGTATTTTTCCCCTGTGCCTAACTTGCTTTCTTGCCCAGACTTGTTTTTTTCCCCCTGTGCCTGTACTTGCTTGTGCCCAGTTCTCCCGCGGCCCGCCCATTTTTCCTGCCGCTGCGTCCCCGCCCACCTGCAATCCCATTCGCCACCCCGCTCCCGCCTCCCAGCTTCTCCTCCCTCACACATCCCCTCATATGGAAGCTGCTACGCAGCCGCACAGCGGCCGCGCTCAGCGGGCGTGCCGCTGGCACACCTAAGGCAAGTCCGTCTGTGCCCGTCCGTGCCTGGACCGCGCCCAGCGCCAGGACCCCTGGACACCACGGACGCCACGATGCCCGACACCGCTACGATGCCAGAACCCTCCATGCACTCAACACCGGACGATCACACATCTGCTTCCTGGCCCCCCCAAAGCGCACCCACGGAGCTTTCACCTGCCGAAACTGCAGCTTCACAAGCATCTGCCCCACCACGCTGCCAACCAGGAAAGAACCCAGCCACCTCAGATGCATCCTTCTCAACACCCACTCCGCCCAAAAACATGCCATTGAACTCTGGGACCTACTAGACTCAACCTCCCCAGACGTCGCCTTCCTGACGGAGACCTGGCTGAACCCCGCCTTGGCACCCGACATAGCCATAGCCGTCCTGGAAGGCTACAAGATCACCCGCCAGGACCGCACCAACAGAGCGGGAGGAGGACTTGCCATCGTCCACAGGAACACTCTCAGAGTCTCGACCAACACCGACAACACCCTCAGCACCGCCAAACACCTGCACTTCCAGATCCACACCGACCCCACACCACCCTCAGAGGAACCCTCATCTACAGACCGCGCAGACCCCAAACACAGTTCAGCGACTCCATCGCCGACTTCTTCAGCACACACGCCCTCGCCTCCACGGAGTACATCCTCCTCGGGACCTGAACTTCCACCTTGAGAACAATGACGACACCAACTCCACCACCCTGATCGACAACCTAGCCAACCTCGGACTCAGACAACTCGTTACAACACCCACCCACACAGCCGGTCACACGCTTGACCCCATCTTCTCCGCAAGCCCCCACGTCTCCTTCAACCATACCACCGAACTCCACTGGACCGACCACCGCTGCATCCACTTCATCTTCAAGAAACCCACCACGCACCACCGCACCCAACAGATGCCTCACCACTGCTGGAGCAAAGTCACCGAAGACCAGCTAACCACCACCCTTGCCCAGAGCCCACCCGCCAACTATACTGACCCTGACACCGCCGCCCGCAACCTCAGACAGTGGATCAACGACTGCGCCAACACCCTCACCCCGATCAAGAAACCCTCCAACAATCATACCAACAAGAAAGCCAGCAGGTTCACTGAAGACCTCCGGGCCTCCAAGAAAACCTGCGGAAAGCTGGAGAAGATCTGGCTCCGTGAACGAACACCGGACAGCCACGCCGCCCACAAGAATGCCACCCGCAGACACCATCACCTCATCAGATTCGCCAAAAGGGCCTCCTTCAAAGACCGCCTAGACAACAACGCGCACAACAGCAAAGAGCTCTTCAACATCGTGAAGGAACTCTCCAACCCCAGCTCCAACACCAACGACGTCCCACCCTCGCAAGACCTGTGCGACTCGCTGGCCACCTTCTTCCACTGCAAGATCACAGACATCCACGACAGTTTCAACGCCATGACCACCCCGACAACCACTGAGACCTCCGCCCCCACGACCACCATCCGCACCAACCGCCTGCTGTACTGGACCAACATCAACGACAATGACACCATAAAGATCAGATCCATGCTCACACCACATCTTCAACAAAGCCAACACATCCATCGCACCCCATCTCCGGAAAGTCATCAACACCTCCTTCGAGACAGCAACCTTCCCGGAGAGCTGGAAGCATGCCGAGATCAACGCTTACTCAAGAAACCCAAGGCGGACCCCAAGGACCTCAAGAACTTCCGGCCCATCTCCCTGCTCCTTTTCCTGGCAAAGGTCATCGAGAAGACCGTCAACGAACAACTGACCCGCTACCTCGAGGAGAACAACATCCTGGACCCTTTCCAGTCCGGGTTCCGCAGCAGCAAACAATAGAATTGTACAGAGTTCCCCAGAGGGAGCTAAATAGTTTTAGCTCAGCCTCTCTTCTCTCTCACTAGATAAAAAAGTGGGGGGTTGAGTGCATGGTATAGACCCTTTTCAGAATGTAAGGATACCTCACACCGGCTAACGGCAGGACCACAACTGTTGTCCCAGCCGATGACCGTCCAGCGTCATCATTGGTATCCTGCTCCTACGACAGGCTGGCGGTGCAATGCCCGTCGGGCAGCAAGATAAGCTGCACTTTGGCGGAGATCTTTTATTCCGAGCCAGCGGGTGTGTGGGTGTGAGGGGCCTATATAAGGTGCAATAGTGAGCGTGGTGGTGTGTGTTAAAAAAACTCCACACCACCCTGGGTTAGACAATGGCGATATGCAAATCAGCGCTGACCCTGTGCCCCATGGGAACAGTCCAGTCCGAACTACAAAAGCCATGTCCTTCCCAGAACGGAATCAAGCATCCGAGGACCGGCCCGGTTTCGAGGTAACACCTCTCATCAGCCCGGCTAGCTTGACTCCAGTGGTGTGGAGTGCCTGGGACTCACGTCTGAGCATCCCCAGTACACTTAGAGCGGTAATTGCAAACACAACAGTGATGGACAGAATGTGGATCAATGTCACACATTCACCCCAGTCCAAAGATCTGGGCCCAAATCCATCGTTTTTCCACTCCACACCACCCTGGGTTAGACAATGGCGATATGCAAATCAGCGCTGACCCTGTGCCCCATGGGAACAGTCCAGTCCGAACTACAAAAGCCATGTCCTTCCCAGAACGGAATCAAGCATCCGAGGACCGGCCCGGTTTCGAGGTAACACCTCTCATCAGCCCGGCTAGCTTGACTCCAGTGGTGTGGAGTGCCTGGGACTCACGTCTGAGCATCCCCAGTACACTTAGAGCGGTAATTGCAAACACAACAGTAATGGACAGAATGTGGATCAATGTCACACACTCCCCCAGTCAAAAGATCTGGGCCCAAATCCATTGTTTTTTTGCACTCCACACCACCCTGGGTTAGACAATGGCGATATGCAAATCAGCTCTGACCCTGTTGCCCCATGGGAACAGTCCAGTCCGAACTACAAAAGCCATGTCCTTCCCAGAACGGAATCAAGCATCCGAGGACCGGACCGGTTTCGAGGTAACACCTCTCTTCAGCCCGGCTAGCTTGACTCCAAGTGGTGTGGAGTGCCTGGGACCCACGTCTGGGCATCCCCAGCGCACTTAGGGCGGCAATTGCAAACACAACAGTGATGGACAGAATGTGGATCAATGTCACACATTCACCCCAGTCCAAAGATCTGGGCCCAAATCCATCGTTTTTACACTCCACACCACCCTGGGTTAGACAATGGCGATATGCAAATCAGCGCTGACCCTGTGCCCCATGGGAACAGTCCAGTCCGAACTACAAAAGCCATGTCCTTCCCAGTACGGAATCAAGCATCCGAGGACCGGCCCGGTTTCGAGGTAACACCTCTCATCAGCCCGGCTAGCTTGACTCCAGTGGTGTGGAGTGCCTGGGACTCACGTCTGAGCATCCCCAGTACACTTAGAGCGGTAATTGCAAACACAACAGTGATGGACAGAATGTGGATCAATGTCACACATTCACCCCAGTCCAAAGATCTGGGCCCACATCCATCGTTTTTCCACTCCACACCACCCTGGGTTAGACAATGGCGATATGCAAATCAGCGCTGACCCTGTGCCCCATGGGAACAGTCCAGTCCGAACTACAAAAGCCATGTCCTTCCCAGAACGGAATCAAGCATCCGAGGACCGGCCCGGTTTCGAGGTAACACCTCTCATCAGCCCGGCTAGCTTGACTCCAGTGGTGTGGAGTGCCTGGGACTCACGTCTGAGCATCCCCAGTACACTTAGAGCGGTAATTGCAAACACAACAGTCTCCGGAAAGTCATCAACACCTCCTTCGAGACAGCAACCTTCCCGGAGAGCTGGAAGCATGCCGAGATCAACGCTTACTCAAGAAACCCAAGGCGGACCCCAAGGACCTCAAGAACTTCCGGCCCATCTCCCTGCTCCTTTTCCTGGCAAAGGTCATCGAGAAGACCGTCAACGAACAACTGACCCGCTACCTCGAGGAGAACAACATCCTGGACCCTTCCCAGTCCGGGTTCCGCAGCAACCACAGCACCGAGACTGCCCTCATCGCCACCACCGATGACATCAAGTCCCTGCTGGACAACGGAGAAACGGCGGCCCTCATCCTCCTGGACCTGTCAGCCGCCTTCGACACGGTCTGTCACCACACACTACGAACACGCCTCCACAACGCTGGGATCCAAGAGAAGGCCCTGGACTGGACGACCTCCTTCCTCTCCAGCAGAACACAGAGAGTCCGCCTTCCCCCCTTCCGCTCCGAAGCCACCGAGATCATCTGTGGCGTACCCCAGGGCTCATCCCTCAGCCCAACTCTGTTTAACATCTACATGGCACCGTTCGTCCACGTCGCCCATCGGCATGACCTCAACATCCTCTCCTACTCCGATAACACCCAGCTGATACTCTCCCTCGCCAAGGACCCCACACCGCTAAAACCAACCTTCACGAAGGAATGAAGGCCGTTGCTGAATGGATGACAAGACGGAGGTCCTCATCTTTGGATCCAACCCTTCGGACTGGGACGACTCCTGGTGGCCAACCGCACTGGGAACCGCTCCAACACCCACCGACTACGCACACAACCTAGGGGTCATCCTCGACTCCACCCTCTCCATGACTAAACAGGTCAACGCCGTCTCCTCCTCCTGCTTCAACACCCTCCGCGCACTCCGTAGGATCTACAAGTGGATCCCCACTGAAACGAGAAGAACAGTCACCCAGGCCCTTGTCAGTAGCAGGTTGGACTATGGAAACACCCTCTACGCAGGAGCCTCTGCCAAACTCCTGAGACGGCTCCAACGCATCCAGAACACCTCTGCACACCTGATCCTCAACATCCCTCACTGCAGCCACATCACACCCTACCTAAGAGACCTGCACTGGCTCCCGGTCAACAAGAGGATAACCTTCAAGCTCCTCACCAACGCACACAAGGCACTCCACAACACCGGACCAACGTACCTCAACAGACGGCTCTGCTTCTACACCCCCACCCGCCAGCTCCGCTCTGCCAACCTCGCCCTCGCTACAGTCCACCGCTTCCGAAGAGCGACTTCAGGTGGCAGATCGTTCTCCCACCTCGCCGCCAAGACCTGGAACACCCTCCCCATCCACCTACTGCAGACCCAAGACCTGCTGACCTTCAGAAAACTCCTCAAGACCTGGCTTTTCGAGCAGTAGCAGCATTCCCCACCCCAGCGCCTTGAGACCCTCACGGGTGAGTAGTGCGCTTTACAAATGATATGATTGATTGAATGAT
The DNA here is from genome assembly GCF_964261635.1 of Lissotriton helveticus. Lineage (NCBI taxonomy): Eukaryota > Metazoa > Chordata > Amphibia > Caudata > Salamandridae > Lissotriton > Lissotriton helveticus. The sequence continues at coordinate 561,490,830 of NC_136073.1, forward strand.
TGAAACAACTCAAAGGGGCTATAGCCAACCATGTTTTGGTAAACCTCCCTGTAGGCAACGGTAGGCCTGAGAGAAGGACATCCCATCTCCTCCTGAGTTTGTAAGACAAACCTTTTTTTTTTAACTTGTTTTTATTGGCATTTCGTAATTTGAACATTACAAATCATGTATCCAGACATATAAGCAATAAAAATATACTGCATTCATATAAGTCCGTCATGATATCAGTGGTATGCGGAGCGGATCTGTAGGTTGTAAGACAAACCGTTGATCATACGTTTCAGGGTGTTACTGAACCTCTCCATCATACCAGTAGTCTAAGATTGGTACAGGGTGGTAAACTTGTAGCTAACACCACATTCATCCTACATCACCTTGAGATATTTGGACATAATTTTGTGCCTCTATCTGTATTTGGTGCCTCTATCTGAAACCACCTCATTGCAGAAAACCACTCTGGTGAACACAACAAGTAGGGCTCTATCCACTCAGGGAACAGTGTCTCTCCTGAGGCGTATTGCTTCTGGGTTTCTTCTGGCATGGTCCTCTAACACCAAGATATTCTTGTTCCCTGGTGCAGTTGGCGGTTCTAGGGGTCTAATAGGTAGGACGCTTATTTACCTTGCAGCGCTCATACAGATCGCGCTTTAGTGCGAGTGGGCAACATTGAATTTTAAAAATACCTATTTACTATTTGATTTAATCTATGTTTGTTTTCCCCTGATTTTAACTTTCTGCCAATCCCAGCTACTTGCACTTTAATTGTGGAAACTCACCGCGTTTTAGCGGGTCCCTGTATCCCTTTCGTTATCGGCGGACATATTGAGGGAAAGACGGGACGCCTGGCGGCGCCATCTTTGTTTGCGCGCTAGCTGCACTGAGGCAGCTATTTAGGGCGGGCAAACCAGTTAGTAAGCCTCGACCAGGTAGGACGCTTATTTACCTTGCAGCGCTCATACAGATCGCGCTTTAGTGCGAGTGGGCAATATTGAATTTTAAAAATACCTATTTACTATTTGATTTAATCTATGTTTGTTTTCCCCTGATTTTAACTTTCTGCCAATCCCAGCTACTTGCACTTTAATTGTGGAAACTCACCGTGTTTTAGCGGGTCCCTGTATCCCTTTCGTTATCGGCGGACATATTGAGGGAAAGACGGGCGCCTGGCGGCGCCATCTTTGTGTGCGCGCTAGCTGCACTGAGGCAGCTATTTAGGGCGGGCAAACCAGTTAGTAAGCCTCGACCAGGTAGGACGCTTATTTACCTTGCAGCGCTCATACAGATCGCGCTTTAGTGCGAGGGGGCAATATTGAATTTTAAAAATACCTATTTACTATTTGATTTAATCTATGTTTGTTTTCCCCTGATTTTAACTTTCTGCCAATCCCAGCTACTTGCACTTTAATTGTGGAAACTCACCGCGTTTTAGCGGGTCCCTGTATCCCTTTCGTTATCGGCAGACATATTGAGGGAAAGACGGGACGCCTGGCGGCGCCATCTTTGTTTGCGCGCTAGCTGCACTGAGGCAGCTATTTAAGACGGCCCTGCTGACGTGCAGCGTGAGCACGCCGGAGTCACGCCAGAGTCCAGCCCGTCTGCGCCCGTCCGCGCACGAACGGGCGCAGACGGGCCAGGACTCCTGTCCAGCGGTATGTATATACTTCGTCCGAATTACTCCAACTTGATAGAGATGTTCAATCCCTGGATCTGACTACGATGGGGACACTAGAGGAGATGTCTATAGCTAAATCCTTCATCTCCTCACCCAATACGCATTTAGGTTCTTTGAAGCTGACCTCCTTGAATACAAGGTCCCTGCAGAAACATAGCCTGGAGATATTCTCCCTGCTTCAGGATGAGGATATTGGTGTTTTGACTCTCACTGAGACCTTGCTTGAGGATATCTCACTGCCAGATATTATAGCCGCTCTTCCGAATGATTATGACATTATATGGCACAATCGTGCACTCAACGCTAGAGGGGGGGGAGTAGCAATCCTGTATAAAAAATCATTTACAGTAGTTAAGATACTAGCAGAAACAGTGGAGTTGACTGACGTCCTTGGAGTAAAAATCATGTTCGATGATTTGTGCCTTGTGATCCTCACTGTTTATCGTCCACCAAATTCCACCCCAGCTTTCAGTGAGCTATTTATGCCTATTATATCTGATATTTGTTCTAGATATAAAAAGGTAGCAGTAACTGGAGACTTTAATTTACACTGGGATGAAGCTCATAAGGAACTGGGAGCCCGATGCTTAGACACAACTATGTCCTCTTTAGGCTTTAAGCAGCTGGTAAAGGTCCCCACCCACATAAAAGGACACATCCTTGACCTTATCTGGACTTTAGATCCTAAGGTGACCCTTTTGGATATTTTACCCTGCATTTGGTCTGACAATTATTTGATCTATTGTAACATCCCCATAGATACAAAGCCGATAAAACCTCCCCATAAAATGAAGAAAGTCCGTCAATGGAGGAAAGTTGATTTACAAACTTTAACGGACAGTCTTTCGGAACTTGTTAAATCAAAGACTTCGAATGGCAATCTAGACCAAGACTATAGAGATATAGGGGCCGATTAGGATGGCGGACGGACTTGCGTCCGTCCGCCACCCCTGAGTAGGAGGGACCGTCTGCATGGGCAGCGGCGGTCCCTCCATGGCAATTAGGATGTGACCGCCAGGGTGGCGGTCACATCCTCTATTTTTAACATTGCGGCGGGTGCAGCTTCAAGCTGCACCCGCCGCAATGTTAAAAATGCATGTGTTGCATTTACATGCACAAAGCGGCAGGCACCGCACGGTGCCTGCTGCTTTGTGTACGCAAATGCAGGGGGGTACCATAGGTACCCCCATGTGCACCCCCCACCCCCTATTCACCCAGGGGGCCCGCAACGGGCCCCCAAAGTGAATGTCCGTATGCTTTTCCATGGCGGAAAAGCCGCAGTGGAAAAGCATATTTACACCAACATCATAATATGGCGGACGGTGTCTCATAGACACCAACTGCCATGTTATAGCTTTTCCGCCGCGGTCGGAAGCCGACCGCGGCGGAAAAGCGGCGGACGGAATTCCAGACCCACCAGCCATCCTAATTTGGCGGTGGGTCTTTGGAGTCTCCGCCGCGGTTTTTCCGCATCCTCCAGGCCGGCGGACACTTCCGCCGGCCCGGAGGATGCGGAAAAACCGCCATCCTAATCGGCCCCCAAGTGTGTAGTTTGAGGAAAGCGATTGATCAGATCGCACCGGAGAAGCTTCAACTAGCTAAAGGAGTAGGAAAGGGGACACCATGGTTTACACCGTCTCTAAGAGAGTATAAAAAGAAACTCCGTCAAGCTGAAAGAAGCTGGAGGAAAACTGAAGATGAAGGGGACCGAATGCAGTATAAAAATCTGCTCAACGCATATAAAAAACTTATTCTGGCTACGAAGGCTAATTATTACGAAACTCGGATAAATCAAGCTGAAAATATCCAGAAAGAAACATTCAAAATTCTAACTGAGTTGAGCAAAAAACCTGGAAATACTGAAACAATAATTAGCTGCAACATGTTTCAAGACTACTTCCTGGAGAAGGTAGACATTATCCTCTCTGATATTAGGCAGAGCACAGTACCTGCGTCTAATATACCCCAGGTTGTTCAGACCCCCTCTGAAGCTAATATTTCACAATTTCCATCAATAGACCCGATGAGTCTGGAACAACTTATGAGCAAAACCAAATCTGGCTCCCCGGCAGACCCTTGCCCCCCGAGTATCTTCCGTCTGGCATTGCCCATTCTAGAAGACCGGATTATCTCCCTCCTGAATAATTCACTGGAAACAGGGATGGTACCAGCTAGTCTCAAGGAAGCCCGAGTGAAGCCTCTGATAAAAAAGCCAGGAGCAGATCTTACCATTCTGAAAAATTACAGGCCGATTTCCCAACTACCGTTCTTGTCCAAAGTCCTAGAACAACATGTGCTGAGGTCCTTGGCCTCGTTCCTGGAGTCTCACCATCTTTTCCAGGAGCGTCAGGCGGGATTTCGTGCACACCATAGCACCAAGTTGGTGATGCTCTCGGTGCTAGATGAGCTTAGGGGGATGGCTGACAGTAAAAAACCGAGCGCCCTGATACTTTTAGATCTTTCAGCGGCGTTCGACACTGTCAGCCATACCCTGATAGGCTGGCCAAGTTCGGGATTCGGGATAGAGCCTTTCAATGGCTTCAATCGTTCCTGTTAGGTAGGACACAACGGATTCAGTTGGGGGATGGTCTATCAGAGGTGGGTAACTTGACATGCGGAGTCCCGGAGGGCTCCGCATTATCCCCATTATTATTCAATCTTTACATACAACCTCTGATTAACTCCCTGGTAAACATGGGCTGTCGCGTATTTGATTACGCTGACGAGACCCAGTTACTATATAGCATAGACAATACAGTCTCTGCACAGGAGCATGCTCAGGATACTCTCAGATTTGTAGTCAGCTGGATGACGGCAAATCTGTTGAAAATAAATCCTGAAAAAACTGAGGTGTTAGTAGTCTCGTCCATAAGCTCGCCATGAAGTGACCTATATTGGCCTCAATAATTAGGTCCTACCCCAACACCCTGTGACAAGGTGAAAAACCTTGGAATCAAGATTGACAGTGAATTGTCAATGGCTAATCAGATCTCGTCGGTTGTGGGGACCTGTAACGGTCTAATTAGACAACTGCGCAAACTAGCTCCCCTTCTCTCCACATCCATGCTTCGCACTGTAGTTTCTGCTACAATTATCTCGAGGATAGACTACGGGAATGCTCTTTATTTAGGTCTACCGAAAAATCTGACAAATAGACTGCAGGTTGTTCTGAATGATGCTGCACGACTCATCTTCAGACTCCCAAGAAGGTCCCACGCCTCTCCCTTGTTGCAGAGCCTCCATTGGCTTCCTATTAGGCAAAGGGCAGAGTTTAAAAGCCTCTGTACAGCCCATAAGGCGATTTATGGCCGAGCACCTGCTTATATTAAGGAACGACTGGAGATTTATAAACCCGAACGAAGGTTGAGGTCATCTGACGCTCAGCTGCTAGTTTGCCCACGGTTTAAACTGGCAACGAAGGGTGGGAGATCTTTCTCAGTTTTAGTCCCCCAAATCTGGAACAAATTACCTGAGTCCCTTCGTAAAGAAGGTAACCTCCTACGTTTCAGGAAATTATTAAAAACACTGTTATTTAGAGAGGCTTTGGGTGTACATTAACCTGTGCACGCTACTGATCCATCGATCTGTTAAAGAGCTGTATTGTTCCTTTGGTCGTGAGCGCCCTGAGACCTGCCGGTGAGTTGGCGCTATAGAAACCAAAGTTAACAATAACAATAACAATAGTATCCACTGACACCCTCTCAAAGGGAGTCCCACCCACTGGCAGTAGTATCAAAGGATCTTTGGCTTGCCCCTGTCTTACCACTGGCCTAACAAGTGACACATAAGCTACAGAACTCCTTTAGCTCCACAGACACATGGGGTAGTAGAAATGGTTTACCAACCAGTTCAAGTCTTGTTCTGCCCCAAATGACCTGCTATGGGGATATCATGACTTGAGGTCAAGAGGAATTATCTGTACTTCTGGGGGACCACCAACCTCCTGGTGATCCCTTTCTTGAGTTTTCTGGCCTCAATGTAGAGAAGTCAATCCTCCTAGTAGACCTGTCAGACCCACAGTCATCCCCATCTTCTTGCTTTGAGGCAGCCCGCTGTAACCTCCCAAGGGTGGGGCACTCTCTCTGTCCCTGACAAAACTACTCTCTGGAGGGTTCACCGGCTCCTGTCAATTCTTCCAAATCTGACAGACCTTGAAGGGATGGAATCCCTTCCTCAGAGGTCAGATCCTCCCCCTCAGGGTCAGATTCCTGCTGCACCTCTGGAGTTTTTTTTATCTGGCTCACCTGACTCATTGCCCTTTCCCTTGCCATTGGATGCATGGCCCATTGTTTCAGAGTCCAAGTGTTTAGTGTTTCCCTTCCGTGCGGCCTTTGACCTACTCACAGCACATACCCACTCACAGAGGTCCTGCATCCTGGCATGGACTATTCTGTCCACCGTGACCAGTCAGACGCTTCAAGATCATTTCTCAATGGACACTCTACTGGGAGTGCAGGAGACACAACTACCTTCTTAGGGCTTCTCACACCTCCTCATTCCAAACTCACCATTGCAATGGGATGGAGTTTGGATCTGCTGTCTACTTAGGTTACCTGAAGATACACACTTGGTATGATCTGCTCTGGAGAAACCAGCTTCTTTGTTACCATAGTCACACTGGCTCCTGCATCTCTCAGAGCCTCAACCTCAGTTCTATTTATCTTAGGCTTCTGCCTGTACCACTTCCTGCTGGGAGGCAAGACGGCCAGTGTTGCAATAACCACCCTAGGAAGGATGTATGACATTACAACGCATGCTTTTACAACGCATGCCTTTACAACGCGTTTTTTACAACGCATGCCTTTACAACGCATAGTGCTTTGGGGCGCTGGATAGTGAATTGTTTAATTTACTATTCCAACTCTAGTCCCCGTGGATAGTAGGGAAGGTGTTGGATAGTAAATTAAACCTATTCCCTATCCTAGAGCGCCCCCCAGCGCAATGCGTTGTAATGGTTTGCGTTGTAAAAGTTGCGTCGTAATGGCACTGCGTGGTAAAAGTTGCGTTGTAAAGGATGTCTCCCCCCTAGGAATGCCTCTATCGAACCCTTCCACATCTCTGGGATAATCTCCACCCCCACACCTACACTAACAATCCCCTAGCACGGCCCACCAGTGTTGGGGCTTCTTTGTGCAGATAGCCTCTCCTTTCTTGTGCCCTTGCGGATTAGAGTCACAGAACTTCCCTATCTTTGAGGGATCAAATCACCTAACATTGTTTCCCTGATATTCCCTCCTTTTGTAGCTCGAGTGGTTTGTGGCCCTCTCTACTTGCGCAGATTTTGTGGGTCTTGAGACAACTCTTTTTGTATTTGACCTTCTTTCCCATGGACTTTTCCCTGGGGGGACCTATCCTCCTTTCTTCTGATTACCCCCCAATGCTGATTAGTGCTGATTGGAAACCTGGGATCTTAACCACTTATCAGCTAACTCTCCCAGCTCTCTGGGGCAGTCAGCTTAGAGTCCAGTATGCGTAACTTCTCTTATACTCAGTGAGTTAAAATGTGCTCTTTAAGAATTCAATTATACAACCCCTCATAAATAATCACTTTGTTACCTTCCATCCAACCCTCTAGTGCCTTCTCTGAGATGTCCAGCCAGGGCTAACTTTCTGGGTGTCCCTGAACTTCACCCTGTACTGCTCTGGGGTCAAACTAAATTTCTTGACTAGACATTTCCTCATGTGTGGGTGGGATTCTGCCTCATCCCCCATAGGATCAGGAGCCTATTTATCCCAGCTACTGGAATCAATTCCCACCGGAGCGAACCCCAATACTTAAAGTGGACCCTTCTAATTTAAGGGTCCTTTCAAATGCAGTGAGCCATTTGTGTATGTCATGTCCTTCAAGATATATTTGAATTATTCTCCTGGGAAGCTTGGGATCAAACGCTCCCCTCCTCCCCGGGCATCTCAGCATCTTGTTCATTTTCCCTGTCACCATTTCTTATTGCATTCACATTCTACTACTTCTCCCTTTCTAATTCCTGCTTGTCCTTCTCTAAAGCGATGGATGCTTACTGAGCCTCTAGTTGTCTCTCTGCAAGGATCAGCTCTTATCAATGTGGGTAAAAAATCCTAGGCCATCCGAGAAATAAGTGACCAGAAAGTCCAATACCAGTAGAAGAAAAAGAATAATCGAAGAATAGTGTGTATATTAAAAAATATATATATTTAATTAAGCATAGATAAAAATCATATAGAGACTTAAACACATAAGTCAAACTATATGATACAGTAAAATGGCGACATATGAAATTATTGTATATGGACAGAATTCAAAAACAATAAATAAAAACCAGATACATCATAATAACATTATAAATCATAAGGAATCACAAATAGTTATACATTGAAAATTTTAAAAAAGACAATTGCAAATATTACAAAATAAATTTTAAGGACTCGACGCGCGTTTCGGCAGAGAAAAAAACGCCTTCCTCAGGAGCCAAAGGTGAAACTCTGAAAGAACATCATGAGAGGAATATTATACATCAAAATACAAATAATGTTTCACATAATTAATATATATTCCTAACAGCATTACTATTAATCTATTACATGTATCAGAATTCGAAAACACTTATTCTATCTAGCAGGTTTAGACATAAGATTTGGTCACTTAAAGTCATATGATAGACAGGTAAGAATACAGTATCTAATACAGTACTTAGCCAACACAAAGAGTAAACGATCAACCTTATAACATAAATCGATAAACTTACATTTACAATGTTGTCTTTCATTCCATTGATTTAAGGGAATCGATGATAACTTCCTTTTATTAAAAAAATATACTCAGAGCCACTTGATAAAGGCTAATCCCTAATCGAAAAACAAAAATATGTAATAGTCAACAACGTGGTTGGAAATGGATGAGGACACTTTGAACACAATAAACCATCCAATGCATAGCTAGATGTAGTCAAGGTTGTCTATATTAGAGAGGATGTAAATTTTTTTTTATAACATTTGGAAGCGTTATGCCGGGGATAATATGGTTATGGAGTCATTAACGTGCTTATTGCCGCTGATTTTTGACCCATTTCAGCTAGTTCTTCACATGCATGTCTAAACATGCTGTAAAGAGAACCACTAATTACCCAGAAGAAAATCAGTATTAATTGTACTAGTATCAACTGCCTCTCACCATGGCTAGAGAACGCATATAAAGAGGGAGGAAGAATAAGGAGAAACACGTAGAGGAACTCATAATACTGAATTCAAAAGACGGTTACCTAATATCTTCTCAGCGTTGCTTGAGGGGCCCACTGTATCGAAATATTTCATTTAGTATGCGTGTCCAGATATTTGCATGCAGTTATTACTGCAAAGGAAGATACAGGGGATGTAAACAATTCTAACGTTACTTATGGTGTTTAATAAATCGCATAACAGAAACTTCCACTAAAGTGCAGCTTCATGAAGGATTTATACAGATCTTATTAGATCTTAAAGGACATGTGGTGTACCTTAGAGTATGAAGCTGATGGTTCTTCAATCGTAATTCCTTTTATTTCATTGGTGTAAAAACGAATCGGAATGCCAGGGGCACTGAAAAGGATGAAAGAAACAACAGACATCGAGTGTTTAGAAGTAAGCTAGCCATAACTCTGTGTGTACTGACGGGTAGAAAGTAGATGACATGGCTGGGGATGTTACAGACAAGAAATTTCACATAGTCCAAGCAAGTAGCAAGTGGGTTTACGGGCGTCGCTACATACGTGAATGATATGACGACCGAAAATACAAAGCATATTTAGGTATTATTACCTTCAAAAGAACAAGGAGATGCCGGCAGCAAGATGGTGCTGTTCCACTAATGGAAGTAGATAAAAATAATAGCCGGACATAGAGTGGAGCTGTTGTAGGTATTTGATAATGGCTGAAAATAATGGGAAAATGAAAAGAAAATCAGCCGCTGGCCACACATAACAATTACGTGTAATTGATAACAAAATCGCGGGGTGTTTTCTTACCGGTATACGAAAAACGTCTCGTGGACTGCAGGATGGTGCAGTTCCAAGGGCTACAGAGTAGCAATTCAGCCTCGCCGGTCAGAAAAGACTAAACGCCATAATGACAGCTCTTTTAAATTTAACCGATGGCGCGAAAAGGTTACTTCCGATGGAATTGGTGGGGAAAGTGAAAACGGACTACAGTGTAGTGATCAGCTCTTATTCCAGTGTGTTGGAGCCTGCTTTTCCTCCATTAGATGTAAGTATAAAACTGGTGCTAGACAAAATTGATGAGGTGTTATCATCCTCTGCCTTGACGTTGTTTGAAATGGCATTGTCCCCCTCCCCATCACTCTCCAGAGCTGTCTGTACCCAGGTCTTAAGGGATCTAAACAACTCTGCCTTCCTAATCTTATTGGGAGCAGGTATCCCCCTAGACCTACACTGAACATTAAGCTCAGCCACTACTGAGTTTGGTCAGGTTAGCCAGATCTAGCTCCACAGTATCCCTAGTTTCGGGTTACAAAAATATCAATCAGAAACAGGGCCATAGCTACTGGGGGACCAGCAGGACCGGGCACCCACATCTTGATGCTTGGCCTCCCCAAAGTCCGTGACAGAGGGCAGGTGACAACAGCCGCTGTCCGTGCAGGTAACAGCGGTGAGGTGGTGGGGCCATGTGGGGGGATTTCGAGGGATGATACAGAGGGAAAATTAAATAAATAATTAGCTTTAATCCTGTTTCTGGTGGTTTGGTATCACTATTTATATACTGCTTCATACCAGTGACAAGGATATTGAAGCACTCAATTTGTATCAGCTGCTTGGTGCAAGATTGAAAGGGTGGTTGTGTGGTTTGACCTTTATTGGGTAGGTTAGGTGAAGTGTGAGGTATGATAGTAGAGGTTGTGTTGGGGGTGCGAGTCTCAGCATCAGCTCAACATCCTGTGATTCCAGGCAAATCACTTAATCTCTCTGTGCCTAAAATAAATAAATAAGTATGACGTTGGTTAATGCAGCTGGTGCTCTTGTAAAGCACTCCAATACCTTCACGTTGAGTTTGCGAGCTATAAAACTGTAAAAATTATCAGAGACCATACGTACTTTGGAGAGATTTTTAAATCACCAAGTAGTATTATAAATAGGATAACGTTTCCCCTGCCGGACATTATAAGGATATTGCAAGTCACCAAGGAGTCCCTAGACCATATAGAGGAGCAAAGCCGAAGGACACATATAACACCCCCCTTCCTGCAAACATCTTAAACCCTTGGACCCAGGTAATCAAAAATGTTACAAATTGCAGCACAGCACCCAAAGTTGCTGCGCTGTATTGCGTGAAAAGGAGATAGGAGAATAGCACCATATCTACAGAGATATGGAACTCTCCACTACCCTCCCTAGCACCAATGCACAATCAGGCCGCTGAGTGCCATGCACATACATTTGCACCATTGTGCAAAGGTGTCTGCCTGAGTCTTGTATATGTTTTGTACTAGAAGGGCATCTTTCCAGCACAAAATAATATGCATTGACTATCTTCAAAACTTTTCCCACTTTGGATGTATGCTGTGCAGTGCAGCACACATGCAAAGTGGGAAATGTTAGGAGAAATAAATGCATTTCTTCTTTTGAATGCTTGTTTCCAAATGGCCTTATTTTTGGCATACAACCCTGACTTTGCAGTACAGCACACATGTGGAGTGAGAACAGTTAGGAGAAATAAAATAATTTCTCCTTTTTAATGTCTACAACACATGCAACACCCCCCTTTGCAAGAGTAATAAAAAGCTAAGGGCTTATTTTCATTTCTTTGAAGGAAGTCAAGTTTTGCGATGGAAAGTATATTATTTTTTTTTTAAATTGCACAGTCTTGCATCACTTTTGTGACACAAAAGCAGCAGAAAATATTTGGTTATCTGGGCCTCAGTGTCTTGCTCTTTCATGTTCATTACAGATAAGAAGTATGAAAGCGTAATCTGTAGTGCGAAATTAAGCAAATGCATGTACTATTTTTTTCTAACATATAATAGAATTAGTTTACTGCAAGTCAGGTTAAAAAGGCTGTGGATCAAATTGTATAGAAACGTGAAGAGATTCTAACTTTCTTGCAATGACCTTCAGCGTTGAACAAAATAACCTCCTTTGCATGAATTGCTCTTTATTGCTGTTCAGCTTTTGTTTTTAGAAACATATATGAAAAGGAATAGCCAGCTCATATTTTCATTGGTTAAACTGCCTTTCATACTGGCTACTGGCAGCAGGCATTCTGATGTATCTTCCGAACTGTAGTAACTTATCATAGTTGAGCAGCTATGTTGCTTCTTTCTTATAGATGACTAGATGTGTCCTAACTCAATGGTTATAAAGAAGTTAGGCATTGGCATTTATATAGGGATTGGAGGTTTCAACGTATTATGTGTAGTCTGTCTAGAAGCTCAGGGAGAAACATAAGAGCAACTAATTGAAGGTGCTGTTGAAAGATAAGAAGAGTGATGGATAACGTTAACTTATGAGAAACAAAGGAGTAATCCATTGTAGGGATTGTTAAACTATAAAGGAGTCTAGACATGTGGGACATGGAATCAAGCACCAAAACAGTAGTGTATGACGTTCACCCACGGTGGAGTGGGTCGGGGCTCGGAGAATCAGAGAACAGAGATGTAAGCTAACCAAACCCTGGCTGAAGCCTTCATGTCTATCGGGTACAAACAGGGAACACACCACAGATATACAATGTTATCCTTCTTTCTTGTAGTTGGACGCCGAGGTGGACACATTGATTGGTGATATAAAATAAGGGACCTGAGCAACATTTACTAGGGGGAGGAGGGAAGGCCTGGTCTGCAGAAGGCCCAACTACTGCACCTGTAGGCCAATAGAGATATGAAGAGACCAGCCCTTGAGGTGGAAGTAGTCAGTGTAAGGCAAGGAGAAGGCAAGGGGCTACAGGGTATGAACATAGCCCAATAATTTCAACACAATGCTATACACATGGGTTGAAAAACAACACAAAGCAGGGGAGGAATCATTTCAAACTTAAAGTACTGTAGTTGCACAATCGTAACAAATGGATGCCTTTAAACTTTCTGACTTTCTCGTACATAGGTGGGTACCTAAGACCACTCACACATAACACCAAAGGTGCACAAGTCAAAAGTAAAATATGAGAGTAGTTAATCACATGTATAGAAGATGTCTAATTGAAATAAGATTGCCTATCTATTTCACACTTACTCACAAATACCTGTCATCTGTCACCGTTGTCATCTTCAGCCAGACCACCTTATAGCCAACAACAATTTACAACATCCAACTTGTACATTGTTTGGAAAAGTGAGTCTGCGAATCCCAGAATACCAAGAAGATGTTAGCTAAAACAACACAAGTAAATTAAGGCAGCCACGCATTTTGGGGCCGTTTGGCAGTCATGATCACCTCCTCACTTAGCTGCAGACATTAAGCCATCCATCAGGCCTATTTGTTTTCTGCTGCTGGAAATATACACATTGTACTCCCAAGGAGAGAGGCCCCCAAGGAACAACAATGAGCATTGTAAAATACCCTGCCCATGATCTTTGTTATGTTGTGTTAAGCTCTAAGAGGGGAAGGAACCGTTTCCCTATCTCTTTAAGCCAATAACCAAATGAAGAGTGATCATAGAAATCTGTTAATTGTATAACCCTCTGCAAAGGACATTTACTATGCAATTATTATGAGCAATTCATAACAGAAACTTGAGGCCGGATGTACATAATTTTCAGCATTCATTTTTGTGGCAGCTAAATTATTTGGTGAACCATCCTATGTATTAATAGTTTGGTTCGCACAATAAGGATTTGGAGTGAGGCACAATCCAACCTACCACATTACTCTTCATGAATTAGATAGCAAATTGTGACTTACTCCTGTGGATGGCCATTAGAGGAATGGTGGTCTGCTGTCAGCAGATCACCCTGTCAGTGAGCTCCTTTTCATTTTGTTTTGCGTTAAATGCAGTCCTTTTGTCTTGAAAGAAATAGTGCTGCATTTAAAATTTTGCTTTTTAAAGTTCCACTGGAGCACTTCTCACTCCACACTTTTGTTTTACATTGACAACAGGAAAGTGTCTTAAAAGGACCACTTAGCTACATTTGAAGATTTGGTAAATTAGGAATGGTTTGCAGCCCAATCATGGTCGCACACATTTGTTACAAAGTATTTTGAAATGCAATTTAATAGGGATGCTGTACCCGACTGTTGGACCTGGGGTACCCAGTCCACATAGGGTAGCCTGGCACAGAGTGGAAAGACCTATCCCAAAGGCAATTGTGTTATACTTGCGTCACACCTTTCACAGTAATCCAACGCCCATCCACCAAAAAGGAGACACCACACCTTATTTAGAAAAGTAGAAAATCTTTATATTTTCTTTTGGTTAGTTTCTTATATTTCTCTTGTTCACAAAATCATTACCTCATTTACATTTCTGACATTGCATTTGAGTTACTTGTCCTTGTAAACACTCCCAGTGACATAGTATTTTGGTTCTCTGGAAAATCTTACTTTGTTAAAACATTTTAAAACGGAATAGCAGTGTAATTCATCTCAATTTAACATCCCCCCTCCTTTATCTGAGAGAAGACCAGGCCTTAGGCACTTCTGTTGTACTCGGTCACCCCGCCTAAGCCTTAAACTTTAGCATTCATACATTCTACACACACAGATGTGGATCAGCTTAAGATATCAGGCAAGTAAGTAATTAAATTGCTCTGTAGACAGTTCATCCGGGGGCAGTGAATTCGGCCAGTCAGTTATCCTTCGTTATCTAGCAAAGCCCTGATGGACTCGGCAGTTCCCAATGAACTTGCACTTACTGCCGTTTAAGTTCCCTCTTCCGTGAAACTGTGTGAGGAAGAAGTTCTGTCTGGTATGCCCCCCCCTCCTTTATCTTCCGTGTCCTTCAGCAACTCCTTATTAAACTTTGAAGGCAGTGGTGAAGCCCTCTCAACACTTTTACGATCTTACCAGATTACTGCCGGTTCAATTTTCAGTCCGCTCGCTCAGCCGCTTACAGCCCAACTCACGTCTCTGCGGCTTTGACCGGTTCCCTGCCCTAACGCTGCAGGTTCCCAGCAGCTGTCCGGGCGGGGGCTAGGCCGCGACTCCCTCGGCGCTTCTCTCGGCCTTGTGTCCCGCCCTCTCCACGCTCGTCAGAGAGGGAGGGTACTGACACGGACCGGCCTCCTCAGTTTCCGCCCCTTCCTTCCGGCGCTCACTTGACAGCGCTCCCGGCCTTGCGCAATCGGCTACAGGGGAAACTGACACTTCGCCGACTAACACCGGGCCCCCTCCCTCATCTGCAAATCTTCACAATGGGGGCCCGTGGACGCCGTCAGCCCGCACATGAGGCAACAGTCTATCAGCGGGGACCTCAGCGTCCAGCCGCACTAAGGTAGGGTTGTTCTTACGTTTGACAGCCAAAGTCCTGGGGCCAGTGGCGGTGATTTATCCGACCCCACGTTCTGTGACAACAGTTTGGTTAGGATAGTGGGCCGAAGGGGAAACCCTGATAGGGTCTGGATACTCTTACACCAGGCAGCGGCAAAATTAAGGTGAGCCCGGGCAGAGGTTATAATTCTTTTTCCAATGGCAACCCGGCTTCTTTCCCACCTTCTTTGGACCCGGGTCAGATGTCCCTCACCTGTCAAACTTGAAACAGGGTTTTACACCAGAGTTCAAGGGGAAAGTTACTCCCAAGAAGGCTGAGAGGTTCAGGGCTCAATCGGCCAGCAGGGCGTAGCGTCAGCTGAGAGGGCTAGAAAGTCCAGTAATAGACAGCCTCCCCCCTCCTCAGTGCACCGACCTCCCCACAGGCAGCCTCCACTCCTGACCTCTCTCTCACTCCTTCACAAGAACTTAAGACCTAAAATGGCCGCCCCTGTCCACCTTTTATAGTCCAGGCCAGGTGAGTCCAGAGGGGTCCAGAAGGTTCTAGGACTCCTCATAAAAACCTATGGCCACAGACCCTGAGGTGAAAATTGGCAGTTGGCAGGCCACCATTTTATGTTTCCCTACTCTCCATTTTGAAAGGGCACCTGTGCCTCAGGATTAAGTGGATATGATGAGGCACCCAAAGCCCTAAGACAACACCAAACATTTTAGTAGACACTAAAATAAAAGAAAGTTAGGAGGTGAGAAGGGAACAAAATAAATGAATAAATAGGAGGGACCACCCAAAGGGCTGACAGGTCTAACACCGACCTTTCCGAATTTCGATTCGGAATGCATTTCTAAAGCCATTGTGTGATTTGGCAAGGGAGTGTTTGGCGATTTATTGTTTTTGTGATGGTTAACAAACAAATGGTCCTTGTTTTCACTATCTAAACCAAAAACATTCTGTGAGCCCTTCTCACACTATCCCAAAATGTATACACTTACTCTCACTGCATGTCCTGCTTCCAGCAGTCTTTACACTCTTACCAACATGTGAACAGTTTTTAAACAATTCAACTAGAAAGCTTGTTTTACCAACCACTGAACTACTCTTATGTTTCTGTCGTTGCTCGGGCCATGCCCCCCAAATAAATGTTCCTGGCTACAGGCCTGATCAGAGTTGGAAAAAATAATCAAAAATATGGATTCAAATCAGTTAAGCCCAAATTTCAAAAATATAAAAATCAAAAGTTTGTTGTAATTCACCTTAGTGGATTTCTAAAGGTTTAAACATAATTTAATGTATGGTGTAATTTAAACACAAGTATGTATCCTCACCACTGAACACCAAATGTTGAAAAGTGGATTAGTGGTAGTGACAGGTAGTGACTTACCACTAGTAATAAGGGCACAAACACAATAAAAGATCAGTCAAGATCTCAATAAATAATTCCATTGCTCAATCCTTGGTAGCTGGCATCAAACAGGCAGGCGCAACTTAGAAGACAGATTTGTAAAGCATTTAAAAACATCAATACATTAAAAAAGTAAGAAACAGCACACATTAAAATTCCAACACCAATTTATAAAATTAGATTTCTTTGAACAAATAAACACCAAAATGACAAAGGTTCAATGTAGAGAACCGGAGATATACATTTTAAAAGAATAGATAATTTCTAGTGCTTAAACTTAAAAAATTATAGCGCCAAATTGGGACATCTTGTTGCGCTTGATAGGGACAAAGCCTAAGTTTGAGGCTGACCTCAATGGAGCCCAGATCTGATATACTGTGCGAGAAGCCTCTAAG
This sequence comes from Lissotriton helveticus, assembly GCF_964261635.1. Lineage (NCBI taxonomy): Eukaryota > Metazoa > Chordata > Amphibia > Caudata > Salamandridae > Lissotriton > Lissotriton helveticus. The sequence continues at coordinate 561,507,682 of NC_136073.1, forward strand.
CAAGGATCTTCTTCAGGGCAGATTTGCGTTAAGGTAGTCTGCTTGGTCTTCTGTGAGACCCCTATCAAATCCTGGAAGTCCGAAGTCCTGTAGCTTTTAGTGGAACGTACTTGAAATCAAGGCCGGGTTGCAGTTGAAGGTAGCTGGCTAGATTCTCAATGGTTATTCGGTCATCTGATGGAGCTTTTAACCAAAAAGTTCTCAAACTTCACCAAACTTCTGTATCTTCTTCTTGAAGGTCTCCTTTAGGATTTAAAGTGTCCACAGCACCAATCCAGGGGTCTAGACTCTCTTAGATGGTCATTTGGATGTTGGGACTCCAACTCCAACAATGCACCTGGCCAAATCTTTAAAAGTCCACCAGGATGGGAACTATTGGAGAAAAGGATGCAGGTGGGCTCAGTAACCTGTAGCTTACAGGGAGTTCACTCCTTAATCCTTCTTGAAGGAGGGCCAAGTCCTTAGGGCTGTAGTCCCAGAATGTGTAGCAGGTGCAGTACTTCAGAGTGCAGTCCTTTGGGGTGCAGATCAGGTTTCCAGCAGGGTGTCCTTCTTCTCCCTGTAGTTTCAAGCAGCAGATCCTAGTTGCTTGCAGCCATGATCCGTGTAGGTAACAGTGGTGGGGCCGGGTAAGGGGGATTTCAAGGGACGATACATAGGGAAAATAAATTATTTATTTAATTTCCCCTCTGCATCATCCCTCAAAATCCCCCATTACTCGGCCCCACCTCCCCACCGATGTTACCTGCACGAACCATGGCTGGTTGGTTGGTAACTCTCTATATTTATGCTGTGCTCCTGAGCATCAAGCAGGGGGTACCTCTGAGCAATGGTATGCAGTGCACAGCCAGGTATATGACCACTTCCTCTAAAGTGTGGCATATTCTTGTCTCTGAAAGTACTAATCTCTGAAAATCTAACATGTAGAAATTCTCTAATTTGATGTTTAGACCAGGCTAAGCTTACCCACTGGCATGGCTAAGATTCCCTAACACTCCACTTCAATCCCTTTCTTTAATCTAATTACAAGGGCTCCTGTGTGGCCAGGGTGGTAGGATGTGGGGGTGAGCATGTGCTGTCCTAAAGTGACATTTTCCCTTTGAAGACCAGTTTGACCACCCCTCCTACCTCCTGCCTTCTGCAGTTTCACTTCTCCTCCCACAGGAAACCCTTTGTCTCCTGAGGACACTACTTCACAACTCATTACGACAGCTTGGCTCAGCCTGGCAGAGGCTAGACAATCAGGAGAGAGCAGTTGGAAGGGTGGATTTTGGCTTACAGGAAAGAAAGTTTTATAACTTATTTTTGGTGATAGTTATCCAACAGTGGCAATATGTTGGATTTATCATAACTAATATTCTGATACCACAAATTATATTTTTATCTCTCTTCTGTCAATAATTATACTTAAATAAAATATTTAGGTGTTAGCTCATGGATCTAATTATCTGCAATGGGGAAAAACAAATGTGGCATTTGTGTCCCTCACCAGGGCTTATAAAACATCTCTCATAATTACCCTGCTTATAACTACATGCAACCCTACCATTTGGACACGTAGGGGAGGCCTCAGTGGTGACCTATGTGTAAAAATAAGGTAGATTACTGTGGTCGTGGGGTGTCCGCGGGCCGGTAAATCAGGCAAGGAGGCCGGAGATAGTGTGCTATAGTTAGGGTTTTTATTTGAAATACAACAGTCTCGCAAGAGGTGAATACAGTGGTCTCTGGACGTTCGGATCCGGCGTCTGTGAGATGTAGCTCCCTTCGGATGGTCCTTGCCAGGCTCTGGGTCGTCGATGTTGGTGGGGAGACCTCGGAGGGCAAGAAGAGAGAGAGAGGACCGTTAGTCCGAACAGGGACTTGGCGAGTATGCCACTACCAACACCGGGAGGTGAAAGGGCGGAGCGGATGGAGGTGAGGGAAGGAGGGAACGGGGAAGAGGGACGGAAGGCAAGGACAAAGAGAGTGTACCAGCAAGGGTGTTCAGGACGTGAGGGGGGGGTCGGGCCGTGCACGGTGCAGATGCTGTACAATACGGTTACAGTGTTACTTCTAAGTGATTGGTGCCTACAAGTGCGGAGAGTATGTACAATATATACAGAGAGCACCTAGCGCGCTCCAGGGGCGGTTACAGGTACTCACGCGGTCTGCCGTAGCTCTCCAGGTGAGCTACGGCCGCTCTTCAGCTTCCTCCTTAAGGGTTCCACCACTCCTCTGACCACTCGTCTGCTTCGGTTGGCTCCTCTCCTCCGTCCACGGCTCCAGCCTGAGTATCCTGCCACGATTCTCCGACACTGCCTATTCCGGTCGGGTTGCTTTTCACTGGTTCTGACGCTGCCTCCGAGGCGGGACTTCCGGGTTCACGGCGTAGTGCTTCCGGTGCTTGCAGGTCTGTGATTGGCTCCTGTATTGGAGAGAGAGGCGGGGGACTGTAGGTCACTGGTATTGTACCGGCTCGGGGGCGGACCCGAGGGTTTGGCCGGCCTGAGTTCGTGTGGACGTCCCCGGGATGAGGTAAAGACTCAGGGGGAAAGAATCCAGGGGGGGGGGACACCGGGACTCCGTCACATTTACTACTATGGAAGTACCTTTAATTCCAAAGTCGAATTTGCATATAATTTAATTTTGAAGACAGACTGCAAAGCCGGGCTACCTTTAAAATGACAGCAGGCAACATAGCAGTGCACACTTCAGGAAATCTACTTTGGCTCTAAACCTCACAGGCATATTATATACTAGGAACCTATAGGTTGTTTGAATCTAACAGGGGTCTGTCATTGTCATCCTGCATTATGAGTCATGTTATTATTTTCAGGTATGATGTGCTTTGTTCAACCAATTTTGGTGCCGGTGATGTGGATTTTACATGTTTTAGTCATGCTGCATGTGGAAAAAACCCTCATAAGAATCTAACTGCCAAAAGCCAGATACATTAGGAGGGGACATTTTTCTACTTCTATTCAAGGTAAATTTCACCGCATGTGAAGTAATAAGTCAAAGTACTTAGAGACTCACATATAGTTCAGACTCCCACTATGCGTGTTGAAGGAAATCACTGTTTCTCTCAAGCTAACACAGCTTTAACCTTCTCTCTCCAAGTATCCAAGGAAAGTATCACTGCACCTGCAATTCGGAAGCCTCAGCCTCAGTGTTCCAGGTTCCAATAATAAAGCCATTATAACATCATCAGCAATCCCAGGCTTCTTATGTTTTTATCACTGCAGCCTGGCAATGCCCGATAATGTCACCGACACAGAATCAGGAGTGGTTGGAAGATTCATCATAATATACCTAGTGTCTGTGGGATGGTCAGTCAAGTGGCAGAAAGTGCAGAAAGTAAATACTCTCAAAGAAAGGAATCTTCACATTTGTGAATTGAAAGGAAAGAGCATAATATCTATGAATGTTTGTGCCTTGCGCACCAGACTCAAACATTTTACCGCTGACCTGACACTGTGAAATATCTAGTCTGTTATGGGACTTGTTTACCAGCCATTAATATTTTGCTATGTGTGACTATCAGTGGGAGCCATTAGCATGAATACCAAATTCCAAATCCTGTTATTGCTATGACATAGAAAAACTGGGAGAAAAAAGTTGTTTCACACTGTTGCAAACTGATAAATCAGTTCCAGGTCATCCTGCCATGGCTCTCAGAGAGCCTGTCAGCATTGGATAGAGAGCAGAGAGCACAACTTGGAGCAAGGAAGGAAAGGAAAACTCTAGAGAGAAATGTGGTAGGGTAGCCAGAGGCCAGGAATTATTTTTTTATATTTTGGCAGGAGAAAGATTTAAAGAGAGGTGTGGTGGGAGGCAAAATGCCAGGCTAATCAGTGAGTAAGGCAATGGCTTTTGCCTCAGGGTTCTGAGATGCATCATAGACAGGGCCAGACTGGGCGTAGCGAGCACCAGGCTTTTCCCTGGTGGGACGCCAGGGTGGGGGATGGTTTTTGGCCTGTGGGGTGTTGCTTTTGTTACAGGGCCGTTTTTGCAGCACAGTTACAATATCGGACCCTGTAACAATATCGGCCGAAACCGGCACTGGCAAACAGCTTGGTCGCACCCCTAACCCCCCAGGCGGCCCGCCGAGCACTTTGCCGGGGCTGGTTTTGTTTCTCAGTCCAGCCCTGATCATAGACAACTCAAGCTTCCATCTCATCATCTATTTGATGCTACCTAGGACACCTGCGTGCCAAACATGGCAGTTGTGTTAAATGATCGCTAGTCCAAAATGTTTAGTTGATGCATGAGAAATTGCAAGAGATCTAATTCAATAATCAGCTTCAAAATGTATAAGTGGGGTAAACGGATAATTTCACTATAAATATTATTCCGCTAATAGGAACAAAACAACATGTAAAGGGTGATGACCCTTTGTGATTCAACTTAAATTTGAAGAACTGTAAAGTGTCCTTTACAGCTAAATTATTTTGGGGAAAATATACAATTGATGATGGCACTTTGTGGCAATAACTTTCTGTTGCAAAGTGCACATGAAATTCCGATGGTCTTGTTTAGCCTAAGAGAGTTATGTTAAAATGCCTGATTGAAGTATCATTAGTGAGAAAAAGGTCTGGCTAGAGATCATTGAAAACCCTACATCACTGGCCCCTCTGCCACAAAGGATAGATTCATTCTGAGGTCATCCATGTGGGCTCAATTAAAAGAATTCATTGCATCTGAGAGACTATCCAGGCATGTACTGATAACTCTGCTTTGGCTTCATTCATAAACAATTCATTTAAACTGACCAAGCGTTAGAAACTGGGTGAGAGGGGGTGGAAACACCACTCAAGTAATAAACATAATCCTTGTCTGGGTAAACCACAAAAGTCACTAAGTAAACCTGTGCTTACCCTCTGGTGCCTTGGCACAAGATCACTTATGCTTAAGATAGGGTTCATGTGTATAGTACTTATGCAACACGCAAACAAAGTAATAAAGTGATAACACAACACAAGACAAATCCCAAATCTATCAATGTTGCTAGTATTTCTCTTTGACAGTCATTGCAGTCTACTGTGCTGGTGCTGGTTATCTTCACTGGGAGTGAATGTTTGATTCATTCAGCATTCCGTCCATCATTTGTTTGCTGAGCACTTTTTGCCGTAAGTGGGATTAGTAAGCCTAGATGTGTGTCCTTTACTGGCTGTGCCACTGGATTTAAGCTAGCCTAGCTGATGACGAGTGATGCTCTGAAATTGGTCCTATGATACTTTTTTCTGGTCCAAGGAAGGCCTTGCTTGACAGTACAGGCTGGACTGTTCCCATCAGAAGCAGGATCAACACTGATTTGTATATGGCTGGGTGTAAACTGGGATGGCATGGAGAGCAAAAGAGCAATGGGTTTAACCCAGATCTCTTAACTGGGGATGAATGTTTGATTCATTCAGCATTCCTTCCATCATTTGTTTGTATAGCACTTTTCACCCTAAGTGGGACGGGTATGCCCAGACGTGGGTACCTTGCTCACTGTCGCACTGGATGCCCTGGCTTTTCAGTTCGGTCTAGACTGTTACCATGAGAAGCAGGGTCAAGACTGTTTTGCATTTGGCTTGGTCTAAACTGGGATGGCATAGTGAGCACAATATGCAAAACAGTCTTGACCCTGCTTCTCATGGGAACAGTCCAGACCAAACCGAAAAGCCAGGCCATCTTTGGACCAGACACAAGCATCCTAGGACCGATTTCAGAGTATCACCCCTCATCAGCTATGCGAGCTTCAATCCAGTGCGACAGTGAGCAAGGGACCCACATCTGGGCATACCCATCCCACTTACGGTGAAAAGTACTATCCAAACAAATGATGGCTGGAATGCTGAATTAATCAAACATTCATACCCATTCAACAGATCTGGGTTAAATCCATTGTTCCTTTGCTCACCATGCCACCCCAGCTTAGACCCAGCCATATACAAATCAGTCTCGATCCTGCTTCTCATGGAAACCGCCTAGCTCAAACTGTCAAGCAAGGCCTTCTCTGGACCAGAAGCAAGCATCCTAGGACCCGTTTCGGGGCATCACCCCTCATCAGCCAAGCTAGCTTGAATCCAGTGGCACAGTCAGCAAGGAACACACATCTGAGCTTACTAATCCCACTTAATGTGAAAAGTGCAGAGCAAACAAATGATGGACGGAATGCTGAATGAATCAAATATTGACCCCCAGTCAAGTGATCTGGGTTATATATAAACTGGGATGGCATAGTGAGCACAACAACGATGGATATAACCCAGATAACTTGACTGGGGTCAATATTTTATTCATTCAGCATACGGTCCATCATTTGTTTGCTCTGCACTTTTCATGTTAAGTGGCATGAGTAAGCTCAGAAGCATGGTGAGCAAAGGAACAATGGATTTAACCCAGATCTCTTGACTGGGGATGAATATTTGATTAATTCAGCATCCCAGCCATCATTTGGTTTCATAGCACTTTTCTCCATAAGTGGGATGGGTATGCCCAGGCATGGGTCCCTTGTACACTGTGCCACTGGATTGAAGCTAGCCTGGCTGACAAGGGGTGATACCCCTAAGCCGATCCTAGGATGCTTGTTTCTGGTCCAAGGATGGCATGGCTTGGCCATTCGACTGGACTGTTCCCATGAAAAGCAGGGTCAAGACTGTTTTACATATGGCTGTGTCTAAACTGGGATGGCATGGGGAGCAAAATAACGATGATTTTAACCCAGATCTCTTGCGTGGGCGTCAATTTTTGATTAATTCAGAATCCCATCCATCGTTTGTTTGAGTGGTGCTGGATCTAGGAGCGAACATGAAGAGCGGGTCGTCGCAGGAAATTCACGTTGGCAGGCATTGCATATGGTTGTCGGGTGACATGAGGAGTCCATTCGCAGTCGCACAGTGGCCAAAAACTTCAGAATCTTCTCCTAGGACTCAGGACTTGTGGTTTCAGACAAGAAGGGAACACTCTGATGCTAGCCAAGGGTCGAAGACTTGGATGGTCACCTATTGGGGATCAGAGTTCACTCCAGCAGCGGCGGGCAGGAGGGCTCAGGCAGGCCCCGTTGATACTGGTCAGCTTTGCGGTTGCAGGGAGGCCCCTGGAAGGTTGCCTTGTCCCTGTAGCTCAAACAGGAGGTCAGTCAGCTGACTCTTGGAGTCACTTCCATGGAGCCTGAGCTAAAGTCAAGCAGGTCCAATCTACCATCTTCAAATAGCAGGACAGTTCTTCTTCCTAATCTTTCACAGGTCAAGGAATGTTCTGATGAGAGGTTTTGAAGGTACCACTTTTATTTTCAGTGCCAGTCTGCAGGTGAGGGATGTCCCATTTGTCTAAATTTCACTCTTTCCTATATTTGGCTCAAAACTGTCCAGGGTGACAAAGGGGAAACAGTGAATCATGCCGTTAAGATATTCTCATTATCAGGGCATGTAAAACTGAAGTAAACATTTGCTAATTTTTAAATACACTGCACCCTGCCCTATGAGCGATTGGAGCTTGCCTTAGGGGTGACTTGTAAGTATTAAACAGGAATGCTTAGGCCTAGCAAAAGGCTTATTGTGCCTGGTTGGAATGGCAGTTTAGTTAAAAACTGTACTACAGATTTAGTGGCAGGCGTAAGATATGTTTTGCAGTGCTACCTTAGTGGGGCAGAGGGGGGCACAATGAGTGCTGCAGCACACTAGTAGCATTTAATTTACAGGCAGTGGGTACATTTAGTATCATGTACTAGGGTTTTAGAAGTAAATTAAATGTACCAGTCAGGTGTAGGCCAATTTTACCCTGTTTTAAAGGGAAAGCACAATCACTTTACCAGTGATTAGCAGGAGCAACATGCACAGAGTCTTAAAAGCCAACATAACTGGGTTCAGCGAAGGAAGGCAAAAATCTTGGGGTGACCTGGCATAGAGGGCCAGGTCGAACACCACTGTTGCTGCTTTTAACATTTAGAACTCATATTACCAGCCCACTAAATAGTAATATTTCTGCAGGTTGTAAGGCTGACCAAGAGATAATGAAACCATCCCCACTGACATTGATTAGATGCAAATATTTCTAATAGGTATCTCACCTTTTCCTATTTGATAGGTCGACAAGCCCAGACCCAATGCCAACATGTACTAGATATCTCTAGATGGTAAATAGTGTTTGATCAGAACACAAGTAACCCTTCTTCTTTTCCCCACAGCCTGTACGTTTTTCTCCTATGCCTTACCAATACCCAGGTTCATAATACAGGTGTACAGCCTGACATCCCTCAAACACAAGACTCACATGAACAGACAGGAGGAAGAGCAGAGTTTCATAACAACAATACCAGCCCAAAAGTGCAGCAATAAACACAAGTTACCAGAAAATGAAATAGCTAAGCAAAAACTAGAGATGCCTGTAAAATGTTGAGAACAATACATCAACAACAGTATTTTTCACTTCAGAACATCAACTCTGAACCACTAAGAGAATGTTTGACAATGAAAGAATTCTACGAATTAGGTATGTAGTAATATGTACAGACTTCAGGCCCTAACAATTAAAACACGTCACGCTCAATTACCACATTTATAGATGTTTTGAAAATACACACGCAAACACAACCAATCACGAAATAATTAAACATGCAAACATAGATAATATCCTTTTTTTAAATTGAGAAATCATCTAAACGGGTGCTTAACGAACAAAATTCTGTGGGCACTTAGTTTAAAGCTAAGAAAGAAGAGGATCAGAGAGACATCTATGACTGTCGTAGGGACTATTATAGATAACAATAAAACTACATACTCAAGAGGTCGGTATTTGAATGTATGTGTTTGTGTACCTAGATAATTCATATTGTTTACTGAGAAATAGATGCCTGGTAAGTCATGTGTGTTCCATTGAAATAAATTGAGTGCAATGTTACTATGAAAAGTAAACTTGCATATTTTTCATACAGATTAATATAATTTCTCGAAATACTCATTAGCATACCTCATATGTAAAACATGTTTCTCTATATTATTAAAGAAATGTAATAGCAGGGTTTCTTTAAACCTAAACCCACATGTTTAACCCTCTTCACCATCACCTTAAAAAGATTCCTGAAATACTTAAGTCATACCCTTAGGCCCTATACCTTATACTCAATGTGTTAATCTCTGTTCCCTTAATCCATTAACCCTACACCCAAAAGTGTCAATCCTAATACCGCATTTCCCACAACATTAAACCCTACCACCTATAACCCTCATAACCCTAACTCCTAACCTTTTCACTCCTCAACATTATACACTAAACCATTAACACTTAAATCTGTACCTCAAAATCTTAACTATTATACCCTGAAACTCTAACATAAACCACATTTTTTTAACCCCATACCCTCACATCTATTCCCCGAATGCATAAACACTAGTCCCTGAACTTTACCGTAAAGTTTCATCATTTGTCCCCAGTATGTGTGTGTGTTTATGTAAGTGCGCATGGATTCCGAAAATACAAAGGCCTTTAGAGGCAGAACAATGTCTATATTCTATTTAAGTTTAATATTAACATAATGTTTTAGATTCAAAACATAACATATATCCCATCCATCAAATTCCAAGTGTATTATAATCTAAGGCACTTGTAACATAGGGGAAGAAGTATCTGTCACATTTTGACTGAGTATCCCATCCACAAACCTCTAAATAAGACCCTCAGTCAAGCATTCTAACACATAAATGACCTTACCAGTTGTTGTTGTATTCAAGCTCACTAATAAATGTCAGTGTTTAAAGAAATTGCAATTCTCACAAGCTAACACAGCTCCAACCTCGTCCTTCCAAGTCTCCAAGGAAAGTGACTACTGCGCCAGAGATCTAGAACTCGCAGCCTCAGTTTCCTAGGCAGCACTAATGGAGCCCTTATGACACTATCAGCAACGATCTGCTTGTTATGTTTCTATTTCTGCTCCTTGGCAATGTCTGATGACGTCACAGACACAGAATCTGGAGAGGGTGGAAGATGAGTTCAGAATCCTGGTGTGTGGGAAATTCCAACAAACAACAGAAGCAGGATTAGCCTTACGTAAAATGCAGAAAAGGTTACAGTTCCTCAATATGGGAATGCCCACAAGCTTTCAAATGCAGGTAAAGCTTTGTTCCAGTGGCACAGTGTCACTGAAACCACGTCTGGACATACACTGTGTCACAGGAACAAAGCTATTCCTATTTGATGAGCCCTTACCAGGGCAAAACCAGTTCTGGGTTGCTTGGTTCCAGTGATAGAGCAAGATTTCGCATCGCGACTTGCTCGATTCATGAACCTCGAATCGGTTGTAACCTCATAACAAAGATGTACGTTTTACTAATATCTTTATTTTTGAAAATGCGTATGTGGTAGCGAAGCTTGCCTATGTGTTTTACTAATATAAATAACCGTTGTACCTAAAAATGGCCGCTGCTTGTATTTCTGTTTCTGCGCATGCGTGGGGCATAGTCACGTGACATGACGCAGTCACAGTTTGAGAGGGAAAGGGTGCGCATGCGTAACAGCCTAGAAAGGCTGCTCAAACATAACCATGTGGTGAAGCTCGTGCCTTTGCTCTCGTGTCGTTAAGTATTGCACTAATATCTAATTGCATAGTATATTTTTATAATGATAAAACTGAAGTACGAAATCATGACATGTAATACATTCGTTCATTTTCTATGTTTTAATTTGTTTTCGCTTACTTTTCATGTATCGCGGGAAATGGGGGTCCGAATGGGTCGTGAGCCATCTTGAAGGTCCCTTCCGCGCATGCTCATGATGTGAGGCAAGAAACAACCTTGGACAGTGGAACTCAGCCAGCTGGCAGCCACAGTCAAGATGCTCATGAGAAAGCCACCTCTGACCCAGGAGAATGGGAAAATGTGTTCCCTTGTTGAAACAAATGTATATATTCATTGTTTTCTGTGACACTTTTCCGTGAGAACCCCAATCTTGCTAGGCGGCACCTTAGAATGCAAAATAGGCCTTAGAATAGTCTGTTCTGATTGGTGTGTTAACCAAATCCTACCTTAGGACCAATCGAAATTGGGGATTCTGACACTTTGCTACATTTGGGGGGTGGTACCCCGTCCCAAAACAGTATATCTAGCCTAGGTTCACCTAGGGAATTTGTCCGACTTGTCCGAATAGCTGACCTGTCACTGACCCAACGCACTCAATAGGTGACTAAAGATACAGAGCGCTGCGGAGCACTCTGTCCGAAATTGACCATAGACTAAGGTTTTTACTAAACCTTAAGTGCTGGCGGAGCACTTTGCTGGGGAGTTCGGTAACCCAATCGGGGTTCTGACTGACAGCTGCAGAGAGGGTGGAGCGCAGGCGTTGCTTCCGAACTGCGGGTGCTGGTCGTGTCCTGGTGGTCCTGTCCTGATCCTAATCTGGGTTTCCTGTCCTGTCCTGGGGTGTCCATTCTGCACCTGCTGTCCCGTTGATGTCTATCCTTCCTGGGGGTATTTCCTGCCCTTAACTGACCCGTGGCCAGGGTTGGTTTTCATACCAGTCTAGGTAAATATCTTGCTGAAACCTCTGAAACTGCACCTTCCTATTTTCTGTCTTTGCTTTAATAAAGACATACCCTTTGCATATGTAAATTTTCCATGTTTTTCTCCGCAATCATTGCATCTCATTAAAGTCCTTTTTACATTTGCATTTCATAGCATGTTCCTATGTTACCCTAACTTTTAGAAATCATTTTCTCCATTGTTTTTTCCAAATCGCTGATGTAGTTTATAATTTCTCATATAAATCTGACTAAGGTAGTTCCTATATGCATAGTGTTTCTCTTTTCTCGCTCTTCCTATAGATGTATAGGATCCCTGAATTTTCCTTTAGTATAAAACACTTCTCCAATAGTATAACCCTAGTACGTACATAAGTTTAGGAATGTCCATTAGTAGATCTCACTTCTGAATCTACCTAGTATATCCCTGTTTTCCACTTCTCATATTTCCATTCATAAATGTTTTATTTTAGCATTTGTCCTATATGGATATGTTATTTTTGTCATCTTAGTTATTGATTGTCTGCTCGCAATAAATTGTATGCTCACTGAATTTGAACTTTAGATAAAGGTTTTAAAAACTTCCCAGTTGTTCGTGGTCATTTCATGAAAATTAAAAGTACAATAAGCGAGGTTTTGTATTTTGCTGCCTTTCCTTTTACAGCTAGCTCCCTGACCCATCGTGGTCATAAGTACCCATAACGGTGGATGGTAAGTTGGGTACACTGGAAATAATCGAAAGGGACTCAATGATTATTGGTAGTAGATTGTAAGGTCATCTGATCAATGTATATATAGTGAATTGGAGTATATGGGCCCGAAGCCAGAGTGGCGAAATTATTGGTCCGGTGACCTGCGATCTCTATCACCAGTTCAGGGAGAACTTAGCCTGTTCTCATTAGAGCAGAGTCAAAAGTGATTTGAATATGGTTGGGTCCAAACTGAAGTGGCATGGTATGGAAAATAATGATGGATTGGGATGATGGAGCAAGGATTCACATATGAAGCGACTTGCTTGTATTCATGAACCTCGAATAACGTTAACGAATTAACCAACATGTGTGTCTTATTAATTTTGCACCTTTTACATTCATATTGGGCATCCGAGTGAAGCTTGCTTATGTGTGTTACTAATCCTAATACGCTTGCACCTAAAAAAGCTGCTGCCACGTGGGATTTTCTATTGCGCATGCGTCTGTCATACTCACGTGACATGACGTACTTTCAGCTTTGGAGGGAAACTGTCGCTTCTGCGCAGTAGTGTTAATATGGCTGCTCTATGTTCTCAAATGCGAGAAGCTTGCACTGCTGCTTATGCTAAACTGTTTGTTCTGCCTAATCCTAATGCTATAGTTAAAGTTCAGTTAATGGGGATATAGTAAAAATTCATGGTATACAGTGTACTCATTTTTTCCGTGTTCTAATCATGTTTCCTTTTACTTTTCATGTGTCGTAATTTTTGGGCCTGGGAGGTGCTATTACTCCATTTTGAAAGTCTTTCTGCGCATGACAAGATGCAGAGAAAAGCTGAAGTAATTTGTCATTGAAATCCAGCCAAAGACAGTCACAGCCAAGACGCGCCTGGGAAGATGACTTCTGACCCGGCTAGAAGAAGCTAAATTGCATACAGTGTATTTGTCAATAGAACATCCATTGTTAGGTGAAATGAAGAGGTCATGAGAATGTAAATTGATGGGGCGGGAACGGAAAATTAATATTCAACACTGAAATAACAGAAATTGGGGTGGTGTGATGACCTCTCCTCCTTTTTTGTCCAATCGAAATTGGGGATCCTTACATTTGCAACATTGGGGGGTGGTACACTGCCCTGGAAAATGGTAAAACTAGAGTAGGTTTAGCTAGAGAAATTGTCAGTCTTGTCCGAATAGCTGACCTGTCACTGACCCAACACACTCAATAGGTGATTAAGAGCAGAGGGCTGCGGAGCACTCTGTCAGAAGGGGGAACATCCTTTACAACACAACTTTTACCCCGCACACCATTACAACGCAACCATTACAACGCAAGTCATTACAATGACTTGCGCTGCAGGGCGCTGTAGGATAGGGAATAACTTAATTTTCTATCCAACACCTTCCCTACAATCCACAGGGACTGCAGTTGGAATAGAAAATTAAACTATTCCACTACCCAACGCCCCCCAACGCAAGTCGTTGTAACGACTTGCGTTGTAAAAACTGTGTTGTAATGGCATGCGTGGTAAAAGCATGTGTTGTGATGTCATACAACCGTCAGAAGACTCGCAGACCCAATCGGGGTTCTAGGGAGCTGAAGTGCTGGCGAAGCACTTTGATGGTATATGCTGTAACCCAATCGGGGTTCTGGCGGATTCCTTGCAGAGAGGGAGTCGCGCAGGCGTTGCAACTGAACTGCGGGTGCTGGTCTTAAACTTTGGTGATCCTGTCCTGATCCAAAACTGGTTTATCCTGTCCTGATTTCCATACTGCACCTGCTGGCCTACTGGCAACTGCATTCTTTGGGGTTTTCTTCTGTCCTTTCAACTGACCCGTGGCCAGGGTTGGTCTTCACAACGTTCTAGGTAAATATAAATCTGTGTGGGTAATTGTCATTATAATTTGCATCCTTTTCTTTACCCTCCCTAAATTAGCAAAGCTTTGTTTGCATATGTTCCTTTTCTTACCCTTCCCTTGGTAAATGAAAATTCATGTTTACTCTTTCTATTAGCATGTTCCTTTTTTCTTACCCTCCGTTTAGTTAAACGCTGAAACGTTTTTTTATGATTGCATAAATGTTTCCCTTTTCTTCATCCTTGAGAGTTATTAAGCTTGGTTATTCGATTTATTAGTGTGTTCCTTTTCTTACCTTCCCTTAAAGTCATATTCTCAAATAGTTTTCGTAATTGCATATTATGTTCCCTTTTTTACCTACCCTTTGATAATTGCTTAAACTGTGTGTTAGACCTGTCTGCCCTTTGGGTAGTCCCTCTTATTTATTTATTTATTTTTGTCCCATTTTTGCCCCTCAAAACCCTTGATTTTTATGACCACTGAATTTTTGCGGTGTTGTCCTAGGGGTTAGGTGTTCTCTGCCCTCATGGTCCTTTTACCTGGGGCTTAGGTGTCTTTCCTGACTGAAAACTAGGAGGTATCTAAAATGGTGGCCATTAACTGCCATAACTGCCATCCCTTGAGAAAGACCCATAGGGTAGTATAAAGACCTTCCAGAACCTTCTGGACCCTGCTGGACTTTTGGTGGTCAGTCTATAAAAGACGGAATGTTGGTCAGCCATTTTGTGTGGTCGTAGGTGTTGGTGTGAGAGGAGCTGAGGAAGGTGCTTTGAGAGCAAAAGTGAGCTGGAGTCCAGGCTGAAGAGTGAGGAGGAGGGCACGCAAGGGAAGAGGATCTGAAAGCCTCTAGGGGCTGCTTCCTCTCCGTTGGCTGATACCCCCCCGCATCCTCAGATCTAACCTGGCGGAGTTCTTGTGGTATCTTTGAGGTATAAGGAAGGAGTGTCTTTTCTTCCCCCAGCAAGGAACACTGATCGGGACTCAAGTGAAGGTAACGAGAAAGTGTGGCTGGGACTACCTTGGTATTGGGCAACTGCGGGAGAACGCCCGCGGAAGTAATCCCCTTTCTGAGGGTCCCGGGTGGCAGGCATTGAGACTTCCTCACGGCAAGCCTGGCCGGAGTCTGCCCTGTTTCCCCTCCCCTCCCCAACTTCGTCTTACTGCGGCAGTAACCTACCGGAACTGGCCTGTGCTTCCAGCGGTGGCCGTTTTCCCAAAGTCCGAGCAGCCGTCCCAGTCGAGCTGCCAGGGCTCCTGTGAGGTGGGGGATGCGGCGCTGAAGAGCCGCGAACGAGAGCGCCATCTCGCCACAGCCGCAGCCCAGGGTAGCAGAGAGCCGGCTGAGAGGCGGAGCAGGCATGACCGGTTCTCTGTCGGTGGCACGCCTGACAGCAGGGGAGGAGAGAGTTGTGGAGGCCGACCCGGCACCATAAGGGAACCCGACCCGGAAGGGGCGGGCAGGAGTGAGGAGAATCAGGAAAGGAGGAGTCGAACCTCCAAAGGGGCGGGAAGCGAGTAGAAGACGACGGAGTGCTTCAGTGCCTCAAGGTCCAGTGACAGAGGAGGGGCCGACTTCTCTACCCCGGTCTGGGTTAACCCGTAACCTGTTCAGAGAACTCCGACTGCTGGCCTCAGCTGATCAAGATCCAGCCGTACTCGGGGAGAAAAGTAAGGAAGGGTTTTGGCTGTAGGGACAGGGAGGGAAATATTGTTACACCACCTCCTTTGGCTGAGTCAGGGGTTACGAGTCCTCGTGCCCAGTTTTAACAAGCGAGAAGGGTGTGACTCAACCGGAAGTCAGTGAATGACAAGACGAATAGCAGAGATCACATTAGTCTGCGCAGTGAGTTAATAAACTCGAGGTTCATTACAGAACTGCTGTTATTGAAGATTAACCGTCTATAAGGAGCTTATACAGTGTGATAAAGTGGATAAACCTGTAGTGTTAATGCATGCCCATTGAACAGCCTCTATTTTGATTTGTGAATAAGCTACTAAGTTGTAAGAACTGTACAAATGAGATCAATGTGTAATCTGTGCAAGGAATTGAGCTTCTAACTTGAATTTTGATATTGGCAAACTGAAGGATTTAGGAACTGTCTGGTTATTGCTAAAAGTGTCCTACTGGTAGACCACTTAAGTCTAAACTTTCATCCAGGTTGCATGTGAATAAGGTAAACACTGGAATAGCTATTGTCCACTCTTCATTAACTGTGTAGTACTGCTAGGAAACTGGTGGGTAAAGTTTAGTGCTGAACTTTTATGTAAATGACAAAGGAAGTATAATATGACTCTGCAATGTGTTATCAAGCTCTATAAGTGAAAAGGAGCATTAGGAGAAATAATGGTGTGAAAAAGTAAAAGCGAATCAAACTATTTTTATAAACCAGTCCATATTTTTCCACAAATTGGTGTAGTATCGTTTTTGTGTGGAAGTACATTGAGTTACTGCTGGGTGGAGTGCAAACTTTACACGTGTGCTTCTAGGATCTGACTGTCTTACCCTAGGCCAGGCTACCCTATGTAGACTGGTAACCCCAGGTCCAACACTGTGTCTTCTAGTATGTTCCTTTTCTTTACCCACCTTTAGTCAAGTGTTGAATGTCTGTTTAATAAATAGCATGTTCCTTATTTTTTCCTTCCCTTTATTATAATTTACTAAATGGTTGGCATAATATTTCTTTTGCATAGCTATACACTGTTTCTAATCTAGGTTATTGAAAGCCTCATTGCTTTTAATTTCTGGATCATGACTTATGATGAAATTTAGATAAAAAGTTTAAACCTTTTCCGAGTCTATGGTTATTATATGAGTGCAAATGTTATTTTGTCATTGACTGCCTACTTTAAACTAACTCCCTGAACCATGAGGTCATAGGTACCAGTGACAAGGATTGGTAAGTCAAATGGTATAGGACCTAGAGGTATTAAAAATATCTGGTAGTAGAGCGTGGGTTTCCTGATTTTAGAAATGTGTAATTGATTAGGGGCCCAGGTGAGTATGGTAAATTTATAATCGGGTGACCTGCGCGCTCTATCAGTATATTTCCTTGGTAGCAGAGGAAAGGTTAGGGCTTAGTAAAAGAAAGGTAGTTAGTTAGTTAGTTAGTTATGATTTTACCTTTTGGGGTTGATCGATCAAATGTGATATTGTTTGAAATGTTTTGAAATTTTATTGATTGTTGATATTCATGAATTTTATGTATTAACCAGAATTGTTCGTACCTGTTATATGTTTGTCTGGAATCCCCGGGGGCAGAATAGCGGGTGGTAAATAGAAGCCACATCGCGGTGAGGTAACTTGCTCGCAGGAAGTTAGTGCATGGTTGGGCAGAACCGGAAGCACTATTTAGGGTTTTTCTGTATGAATGTGTGAGTAAATGATAGCAAAGAGTTCGCTGGCAAAACTTTTGTTGTGATATCACCTAGAAAGGGTCACACGGAAGGAGTAGCAGGTTCGTCTGAGCTTGATTGATAGCAAAGGGGTTCGCTGGTGAAAATTTGGCCCTAGAATATATATCGGGGAGTTGATGAGTCCAGAGGAGTAGCAGGTTCTCTAATGCTTGTGTGAAGAGTAGGCGGAAGGGATCTACTCGGAGTGTATGAAAAGTAAACGGAAGGGATTTACTTGCAGTGAGAAATTTCTTTCCTATCTAGTCACTCGGGTACAATAGCGAATGTTTTACGTTGTTGATTAAATAAGAATCGCACTTTAAATTAAAAGAATTGAGGTTTTCAATTACCTTGTGAAGGAGGGAGTCAGTTGCGGAGCTGGTATTGGCTGAGACAGCGGGTGGGTAGCTGAGATAGGACTGTAAAGGAGGGGTGAGCACAGGAGCGTGACAACTCATCTCACGAGAGCCATTTTCCAGTTGCTGTACAGATTAGTTTGAAACACAAACAGAACATTTCTGTATACAAGTCCTAAATAATTCCCCACTACCCCTCCCTTTGTATGTCTGTCACCTTATTTTTCAGGTACATTGAGACCCAAGCATGAGAAGGATTAATATATCCGCCTTTCCACTTTTCCACATGAACAGCCAAAACTGTTTATAGGAGATTACACTCACTGAGACGCCCTCGGTCTCTTCTCACCCTTCACTTGGTCCTGAAGAAAGCCTATTTGACCCCACCAGGCAACCAAGGGCAGAAACATGTCAACCTTTTTTAATCACTAATCATAGTGTGTGACAGCCCTAATCACTCTCCTACACACACCAACAAACTTTTTAATACCAAACTCAAATCCAGACCCATTAAAGACATTTATCTGGCTGTACGAGTACTTTTAATAAGACATACCCAACACATCACTGATCACTACTGTTTTAACCAGGGGTAAACCTCCGGCTGGAGGATGCATAACTACTAACCCTGTGATTATGCAAACACGTGATTGAGTAGCGGAGGATCAAGATATACCGCTGTAACGTAAGATCAAACACGTGTATGAGGGTTTTTAATTTGGGACAAATCGGTACGCGACCTGCTTACCCAGGTTATGCAGGACAAGTGATCCTTCCCCATTTGATTTAGAGATATTGAACTTTAAGGAAGCTGAATGGATCACGTCTTCCTTCTCCCTCCACAATTGATTTTTTGTATATAAGCAGCGCACAGCTATGGGAGCAAAACCGCCAAACAAGTCTACACTGAAAATTCAGGGGGACTCAACATGGCAGAAAATCTTGGCTTAAGTCACTCGACTGAGGAAATAGATGCAATACTCGCTGGACCACCACTCCTACTGGACAAGGACCTCACTCAAACCCTGGCAAATACTAATGACTGGGACGAATTAACGGAAATAAAGAGAGAACAAGTCAGGACAGCAGTTCATGGGATCATCATGACTGAGTCAATGCAGCACCCAAAGGACTTTGGGTAACCAATGCACCGCGGATTTTTCTAAAAGATCTCGCCTTTAGGAAGGATTGGTCGGCCATTTCATGGAAATGCACAAGGGACTACCTTGTACTCATAATTAAAACAACTACCAGACTCACCGATGAATTAACAATAAGAATTCAAGTCATTGAAACTAAGCTCAATAACATGGTTCACGTCATGGTGTACAAAAAAAGACTAGAAGAGATAAATAAAGAGATGAGTGAAACGCAAGAATACCTAACCCAATCAAAATTACAGAAACTGGGCAAGGAACTCAAGAAATTCCCTCTAGAACGGATACATCCATATAGCCAAAAAGACTAGACCACAAATGATAATGGCTCCAATTACTGCTCCAACAGCGGGTCATCGACTGATGGATCCGATTGGAGTGGTGATGAATTCCCTACACATGGAAGGGGTAGAAATCAGAACAGAAGAAACAATCGGAGAGGACGAAATATGTGGCACACCCCGAACTACCAAATGAACTCACAAGGGATGCCATCCCAACCGTTTAATCCACATTTTCATGGTTGGGTTAATCCATATTTCCAAGGACCACCACCTATGAATCCTCAAATGCAACATCAAACAGGACCAAATTACCAACCAAGGCTCCCTTTTTTAGGGAGAGGCCAGGTGAACCAGAGGTCGAGACGGAAAGGGGTGACCTGGTCAGACCAAGCACGCCAGGTTCACACCAGGAGCATGACCAGAGCAAAAACCAGAACAAACACAATGCCCTCATAGTAAATCTCACAGACAAAATACTTACAGAGGATCAAGAAAAAATTCTTAATAAAGGTGTGGGATATGTTCCAACACCAAATCTGGACATCTTTAAGATCAAATGTGAGATTGCAGAGTTCTGCCAAAAATTGAAACTGAAGGCTTTTTTCAACAATCAAGAAATCCCGAATCCGGATGGAGATACTACGTTACGGAGAAAATCTAAATTCTGCCCTTTGAACTCTCAAGTCCCAATAGAGATACTTACTTTTCAAGAAGCAATTATGAAAGAAATTGATGAACTGAGAGATACAACAAAGAAACCCTTCCAGAATGTATCAAAAGCGGAGCAAAAAGCCCTTGATGATCTAAGAAATGATGGTGAGATCATAATAAAACAGGCGGATGAGGGTGGCGGCATAGTCATCCTGAGCAAAGAGGGTTATAACCAACAATGTATGGACCTCCTCTCTGACCAGAAGTTCTATAAAATTATCACCGTGGACCCCACACCAAGACTACAGAGGACCATTGCACTGATGGTAGAAGAGGCAGAGACAAACAACTGGATTTCTAAGAAAGAAGCAGAGTTTTTGGAGACTAAAACCCCAGTAATACCATACTTTTACTCGCTTCCAAAGACTCACAAGGCACGCAATCCACCACCCGGAAGACCCATAGTTTCGGCCATTGGTTCAATTCTTGAACCATTGTCCCAGTTTGCTGATCAATACCTCAAACCCATCAAACAGAAAACACCCACGTATCTAAGAGATACTAGGGACCTCTTGAATCTCCTTCGAGATATCAACTATTCAGAAGAGAGCATGATCCTGGTGGTGCTAGATGTAGAGAGCCTCTACACTAGCCTCCCACAACAAAAGATCTTGGACACTCTTGAAACACTACTTTTCAACAATGAGTGGCACTACAAAACACCCAGGCATTTCGTGCTGGAGTGCTGCAGGCTAGCCCTTACAGAAAACTATTTTCAATACAACGACACCTTATACAAACAGTGCCATGGCACGTCGATGGGGAGCACATTCGCTCCAAGCATAGCAGGGCTATACGTCAGCAACTTTGAAGAACAACATGTCAACAACCCCTACCAACAAAGGATTTTATTCTGACGGCGATATATAGATGATATCATCATCATCTGGGAAGGAGACATAGAAAGTTTTCAAGCCTTCTACGCATGGATCAACACAAGAGATGAATGGTTAAAATTCACGTACACAGCAGACAAACAAAAACTTGACTTTCTGGACATCACCATCTACGCAGAAAATCACACCCTACAGACAAAAACATATTTCAAACCAACTACAAAAAATAGCCTTCTCTCATACCAGAGTTTCCATCCTCGTCTCTTTAGGGAAATTCTTCCCTACAGCCAATTCCTCAGACTACGTAGGAATTGCAGCAAGACCCAGGAATACAAAAAGCAAGCAGCTGAACTCTGCCAGAAACTAAAGGATCGTGACTACCGACAAAGAGTGATCAATAAATGCAAGAAAAGAGCAATGAACCAAAATAGGGACAGCCTGTTGGAATCAGCACAAAAACCGCCTGAACCAGACCTTATGACATGTGTTACTACCTACAGTACTGCTTCAAACAATATCAAGAAGATAATCAACAAAAATTGGAGAATCTTAACCTCTGCAAATATCAAATGGCCAAAACCAAGATTTGCAAACAAAAGAACTCGTAATCTCAAACACATTCTGGTCAATACAAGAGCCCCACCTAGAAAACAGAGATCTGAAGTCCCTCGTCTGTGAGATTACCCCCCAGTGACTGGACATTTCCCCTGCGGGTCTTGCTCAGTTTGTGCACTGACCAAACCAGTAAAAGAAATACAACTATTAACAGACTTCAAGTGGACAATAAGAAATCATACCAATTGCAATATGAGTCATGTCATCTACATGATCACATGTCCTTGCGAGAAGCACTATATTGGTATGACATGCAGAAAAGTAAAACAACGCATTTGCGAACATCGCAGCAATGTGAAATGCAAAAAAAGCACCACAAAAATGTCTAGCCACTACATTGAGGCAGGCCACACAATAGGAGATCTGAATTGGATTATACTTGAAACCTTGACCAACAAAAATCAGAATGCTGAAAAAATTCTCTTTGAAAAAGAGCAAAGATGGGTACATAGACTCAAAACGGATTCTGAGGGATTGAATGACAATATCCCTTGGCTGAGCCTGAACAATTAGCACAAAAATAAACTTTTGTGTAAGCCGCCACATGCCCATCTCAATATCTCAATTCCAGTTACTGGACTACTTCTGAAAACATTATTTCCAGTGCTGCATCTCAATTCCAGCAACAGAACTACGTCTGAAAATAGAATTACCAGAACTGCACTGTGACCAATAAGACCTACAGGAATAATACACCTGACATGTTAAAATTCACACTCTGGAGTAAAAGATAAACAGTTCAAAATAAGCCCTTTACGAGGGACCAATGTCACGATACTTTGGGTCCCCGTTACACAAAATGCAGAAGTTATTGCAATAATTGACTAAAACCTCTGCAATTTATTAGTGTTATCGGAGTTTCGATTTTCAACTTTCATATTTAATTAGGTATAGTATTGAACACTTAAGGAAAAACAGACTTCACACTCCAAGTCTTTCTTCGTACTTTAACAACCTCACCAGCATGATTTAAAAGGACCCGGAAGCAACTCCCGTCTCCCGGGCCCTGAGAGGTAGAGTCAGCACAAGTCGTGCACGGAGGACACAGGTAGCAGGAGGACGAGCCAGAAAACCGTAACGTATTACCATACTCTTCGCTAAATCTCTATAATTATCCCAGTAGGCCTCCTCGACTCACATGAGGAAACCGTTGAGGCACGAATTCAAATCCACAAAGGTACGTGCACAATATCGCCTCTTAGACAGCTTGGGCATTTCTTTAAATACAATGCGATCACTGAAATTACACTTGTCGCCCCGCTTAATTAAAGCCCGCATTGAATCATCGGGTGATGGGGGCACCGCGCATAATTTAATTAAGACCGTGTGTGAGTATGTGATCACTGGTCATATTTAATGAATGGCTGTGAGTTGAAACGTAACACCGCGTGTTAGTGCTTATCGATACCATTAACCCTGTGTAAGCCGACAATGAAATATATAAATATCGAGGCACCGCGTAGGATCTAATTATGATCTTATGTGAGTATGTGACCACTCGGCATGTTTGGGGAATGGTTGCTACCTGACGGTTAATATGGCGCTTCGAAAATTACCTGAATGAGATTTATAAACAGAATATTAAGAATGCCAACAGAATGAGTAGAGAAATTTTGCCAAAAGTTTACGATGAATTTATAAATATACAAGTATAGATTCATAGAATGAGTGAGCCATTCTTTACCATGGTGATGTGTGTTCTATCGAAGTATTGCCATTTTCCAGTTGCTGTACAGATTAGTTTGAAACACATACAGAAAAGTTCTGTGTACAAGTCCTAAATAATTCCCCACTACCCCTCCCTTTGTATGTCTGTCATCTTATTTTTCAGGTACATTGAGACCCAAGCATGAGAAGGATTAATATATTCGTCTTTCCACTTTTCCACGTGAACAGCCAAAACTGTTTATAGGCGATTACACTCACTGAGACGCCCTCGGTCTCTTCTCACCCTTCACTTGGTCCTGAAGAAAGCCCATTTGACCCACCAGGCAACCAAGGGCTGAAACATGTTGACCTTTTTTATCACTAATCATAGTGTGTGAGAGCCCTAATCACTCTCCTACACACACCAACAAACTTTTTAATACCAAACTCGAATCCAGACCCATTAAAGACATTAATCTGGCTGTACGAGTACTTTTAATAAGACATACCCCACACATCACTGATCACTACTGTTTTAACCAGGGGTAAACCTCCGGCCGGAGGATGCATAACTACTAACCCTGTGATTATGCAAACACGTGATTGAGTAGCGGAGAATCAAGATATACCGTGTAACGTAAGATCAAACACGTGTATGAGGGTTTTTAATTTGGGACAAATCGGTACGCAACCTGCTTACCCAGGTTATGCAGGACAAGTGATCCTTCCCCATTTGATTTAGAGATAAAATAATTTGAAACCACATTGTTGATTGGTTGAAGAAAATAATGGATGCACTGATATTGGAAGTAATTTGTAAACAAAGTTGAGTGATCTTGAATTTTGCGAAAATATATGTGGCAAATAAATAGTCCAGAAACTCGACCGGACCCAAGATATTTAGGGTTTGCTAGAGAACAGATGATAAGGGGCAGACCTTGCAAAATGTATGGAAGCAAAAGAAAATTGTCGTTCGTGAGCAGGGTAAAGAATTACTTTAAAAAGGATAAGCAAATTAAAACTAGAGAAGGAGTTATTATTCCACCACCAAATACTCCTGCATCATTCATGATGTTTGACAGGGGTTACCACACGTGTATGGTTAGAGAATTGGGTGGATGACGGACTTTTGGCATTTCCCTTAGATGGCACATTTAACGGCAGAATCTTGTTCAATTTGAGGACCCGAATGAATGGTTTACATCCTAGACCTAGACTAACGCAATATGAGGTACTAGAAGGATGGGAAATTGAGGCTTTTGAGTGAGATAGACCTAGAAGTGAGAAAGGGTTGAGTAAATTCTACCCTAAAGTTAAAGGAGTAACCAGAGATAAACAAATGAAAAATTGGAGACAGAACATGTTAGTGGAAGGATTATATCCAGTATTAACTTTAGAAGAGCCCATTGGAGGTAAAAAGATGGAGAAAACAAAACATTAAATGACTAGTGGTGATTCAGACGATGAGTATATGGGGGATTTATTACTGAAAAATCCACCACCTTATAATAAGGGACCAAGTACAGTAAATCCAAATGCCCCGTTTTTAAAACCACCTTTGATTCCGCAAGTGATACATGAGACCTCCATTGAAAGGGTACTACAAGAAAGAGAAAGAGAAGCATTAAACAAACAGAGAAGTGAATTAATTCAGAAAATGTCCCAATTAAATACAAGTCCCGAAGCTCTGACAATTCCAGTAACGATTGGCCCAGTTGTTCCATTGTATGGAGAGAAGCAGGCTAGTTCAAAAGCTCCAGTTATAACCACATCGGTAGTACAGCCAAAAAGAGAACCATTGATAGTAGATGACCAGGCAAGTGAATGCGAGTCAGTAACCTCATTAATGGATTTACCAATCAGAGAACCAGAGAGTAGTTCAATTAGGAAAACCACTCCTTTAAATTTAAGAGAAGTACAGATGGAGACCTCTTCAGGTACGCGAAGTGCCATTGTAGTGACTCCTGAAGAAATAGACAGATGGACACGAGAAATAGAGAAACCAAAGCCACAGCCAAAGCCATTACACATATATAAATTGAGAATTGAATTGGAAGAATTGATGGCTGGAAATGTGAGATTGGACAGGCTAAATACCCTTAGTAAAGATGAATTATTATTTATTTGTAAAAGCATTACTCGAAATACCAGGGTGTACCATGAAAAACTAATGGACACTGCAGCTAGCATGGGAATTGATATTGGTAAATCTAAAGTATTACAAAAACCATATCAAGCAGAATTTTCTGACAAAGATTTTGAAAACATGAACGTGTCAGGAAGAAAAGTGCAAATAAGAGAGCTACTAGCCTTATTACAGAAGTGGGGAGAATTATATAAATGGAGAGCCAGATGGGCAAAGAAAAAGGAAGAGGTACGATCAAAACAAATGACTTCAGAATATGTTTTAAAAGAAACAGAAGAAGTGGAGAAATTGTGTCCTATGCGAGAGGTACCAGGTGGCGGTTATGTACATGTTCCATGGTCCCGACAGGATATTGTGTCATTTACCAATGACTTTCCAAAACTTCGTGAAAAACCTGTAGAATGGTACAGACAAGTCGACTGATTTGTAAAAGTTTCAAAGTGTCTTTTGAAAGACTTGGATGGATTATTTGATATTGTAGTTCCAGTAGACTTGTGGACCGAATGTAAAATTGCTGTTGATTGGCCTAGTGACGAGTACCCTAGAGACCCAAAGACAGTGGCAC
This sequence comes from Lissotriton helveticus, assembly GCF_964261635.1. NCBI lineage: Eukaryota > Metazoa > Chordata > Amphibia > Caudata > Salamandridae > Lissotriton > Lissotriton helveticus. The sequence continues at coordinate 561,533,417 of NC_136073.1, forward strand.
CTTCCGAGGATGTCATAAAGAAGTACAATCAAGTAATTCTTTACCTTAAAGGGAAGGTGCCTGCAAAGGAGACAGGCTGGATGAGAATGGATCACTGACATTATATCGACCACAAAAATATCGAGATACAAAAATATCGAGGAGAAAATATCGAGGGACAAAATATCGACTGCCTATCTTCAAACAGGTGAGTACTAAAATATCGACTCCAAAATATCGAGTTACAAAAATATAGACTGTCAAAATATCGATTTTTTAAAATGTCTTTAAATTAAATTAAAACTAATATAATAATAAATAAATTTAATATAAACTTAGTAAAAATTATTAAATTAATGTAATATTAATAAATAATTAATATAAATAAATAAAATTATGTCACAAAAATAATACATATATATATATATATATAAAAACATTTTATTAAATAAACATATATAATATTTTTACCGTAGCATAGCAAAATGGTTAAAAGGTATTGTTACAACTCTAGTGAGTTCAACTGTAGCAAAAGCGTTGGATATTGTAGGGGTAAAATTTACTATTCCCACTTCAGTGGGTGCAACAGTAGGGAAAGCGCTGGATAGCGTAGGGGTTAAAATTACTATTCCCACTCCAGTGGGTGCAACAGTAGGGAAAGCGTTGGATAGCGTAGGGGTAAAAATTACTATTCCAACTCCAATGAGTGCAACAGTAGGGAAAGCGTTGGATAGCGTAGGGGTAAGATTTACTATTCCCACTCCAGTGTGAGCAACAGTAGGGAAAGCGTTGGATAGCGTAGGGGTAAAAATTACTATTCCCACTCCAGTGGGTGCAACAGTAGGGAAAGCGTTGGATAGCGTAGGGGTTAAAATTACTATTCCCACTCCAGTGGGTGCAACAGTAGGGAAAGCGCTGGATAACATAGGGGTTAAAATTACTATTCCCACTCCAGTGGGTGCAACAGTAGGGAAAGCGCTGGATAGCGTAGGGGTTTTTATTACTATTCCCACTCCAGTGGGTGCAACAATAGGGAAAGCGTTGGATAGCGTAGGGGTTAAAATTACTATTCCCACTCCAGTGGGTGCAACAGTAGGGAAAGCGCTGGATAGCGTAGGGGTCAAAATTACTATTCCCACTCCAGTGGGTGCAACAGTAGGGAAAGCGCTGGATAGCGTAGGGGTTAAAATTACTAATCCCACTCCAGTGGGTGCAACAGTAGGGAAAGCGCTGGATAGCGTAGGGGTAAAGATTACTACTCCCACTCCAGTGGGTGCAACAGTAGGGAAAGCGCTGGATAGCGTAGGGGTTAAAATTACCATTCCCACTCCAGTGGGTGCAACAGTAGGGAAAGCGCTGGATAGCGTAGGGGTTTTTATTACTATTCCCACTCCAGTGTGTGCAACAGTAGGGAAAGCATTGGAAAGCGTAGGGGTTAAAATTACTATTCCCACTCCAGTGGGTGCAACAGTAGGGAAAGCGCTGGATAGCGTAGGGGTTAAAATTACTATTCCCACTCCAGTGGGTGCAACAGTAGGGAAAGCGCTGGATAGCGTAGGGGTTAAAATTACTATTCCCACTCCAGTGGGTGCAACAGTAGGGAAAGCGCTGGATAGTGTAGGGGTAAAGATTACTATTCCCAATCCAGTGGGTGCAACAGTAGTGAAAGCGCTGGATAGCGTAGGGGTTAAAATTACTATTCCCACTCCAGTGGGTGCAACAGTAGGGAAAGCGCTGGATAGCGTAGGAATAAAGATTACTATTCCCACTCCAGTGGGTGCAACAGTAGGGAAAACGCTGGATAGCGTACAGTTTAAAATTACTATCCCCACTCCAGTGGGTGCAACAGTAGAGAAAGCACTGGATAGCGTAGGGGTAAAAATTACTATTCCCACTCCAGTGGGTGCAACAGTAGGGAAAGCTCTGGATAGCGTAGGGGTTTAAAATTACAATCCCCACTCCAGTGGGAGCAACAGTAGAGAAAGTGTTGGATAGCGTAGGGGTAAAAATTACTATTCCCACTCCAGTGGGTGCAACAGTAGGGAAAGTGCTGGATAGCGTAGGGGTTAAAATTATTAATCCCACTCCAGTGGGTGCAACAGTAGGGAAAGCGCTGGATAGCGTAGGGGTTAAAATTACTATTCCCACTCCAGTAGGTGCAACAGTAGGGAAAGCGTTGGATAGCGTAGGGGTTAAAATTACTATTCCCACTCCAATGGGTGCAACAGTAGGGAAAGCGCTGGATAGCGTAGGGGTTAAAATTACTATTCCCACTCCAGTGGGTGCAACAGTAGGGAAAGCGCTGGATAGCGTAGGGGTTAAAATTACTATTCCCATTCCAGTGGGTGCAACAGTAGGGAAAGCGCTGGATAGCGTAGAGGTAAAGATTACTATTCCCACTCCAGTGGGTGCAACAGTAGGGAAAGCGCTGGATAGCGTAGGGGTTAAAATTACTATCCCCACTCCAGTGGGTGCAACAGTAGGGAAAGTGCAGAATAGCGTAGGGGTTAAAATTACTATTCCCACTGCAGTGGGTGCAACAGTAGGGAAAGCGCTGGATACCGTAGGGATTAAATTTACTATTCCCACTCCAGTGGTTGCAACAGTAGGAAAACGATGGATAGCATAGGGGTAACAATTACTATTCCCACTCCAGGAAGTGCAACAGTAGCAAAAGGAAAAAAATCATAAATAAATATAATTAATAGAAATATTATTACCAATTAAATTTAATTTCCAATATCAATTACTTTTATTTACCAATTAAATGTTATTTAATGGACAATTATTAATTAATTAACAATTTTAATTAATTAACATAATTAATTAATTATTATTAAATTACTTACCACCCTATCCCCCTATAAACTCACAACCCACTACAGAAACTAATGTACTAAATATTAATTATTAATCAATTAAATATTTATAATTAATTACCAATTATATTTTAATTAATTACCAATTAATAATTAATTAACAATTATTATTAATTTACATAATTAATTAATTAAAATTAAATTACTTCCCACCCTATTCCCCTATAAACCCACAACCCGCTACAAAAAACAATTTAGTAAAAAATAATGATTTATCAATTATTCAATTATAATTATTTACCAATTAAATTTTAATTATTTACCAATTAATAATTATTTAACAATTATAATTATTTTACATAATTAATTAATTATATTTAAATTACTTCCCACCCTATTCCCCTTTAAACCCACAACAGAAAATATTGTATGAAAAATTAATTATTTATCAATTAATCAATTATTATTAATTGCCAATCATATTTTAATTAATTAACAATTCATAATTAATTAACAATTACTATTATATTACAGATTTAATTAATTATATTTAAATTACTTCCCGCCCTATTCCCCTATAAACCCACAACCTGCTACAGATTTATATTACACACTTATTACAAATTATTAAAAACTTACCTTATTTCCGATATTTTTGTTGTCTATATTCTATCTAGTCGATATTATGTCTAGTCTATATTTTTGATTCGATATTTTGGCTATTAATATCGATAGTAATCGATATTTTTGTAGTCTATATTATGTCTGGTCGATATTTTGTCTAGTCTATATTTTCACCTCGATATTATGTCCAGTCGATATTTTTGCATCGATATTATGTCTGTTTACCGATGAGAATAGATAGAACCACTCAGAATAGAGATGAGACAGTGCATGCATATTATGAATGGTTATTGCAGGTATTTAAACAGGTACAGTGGACTGGACAACATTGACATGAAGGACATGACCTTTTTCATTTATCGATTTGTGTTAGGATTAAGACCTGAAATTTCACAGTGGATTAAAGATAATAACATTTGTTGGCAGGCAAAACCCATAGATGAAGTCCTTAAATATGCCAAATATTGTGAAGATGAGCTAGAAAATAAACGAAAAGAGTTAAAGGAAAAAGTCATGTGGGCACAAGTAAAATTAGCAGAACAACAAGAACAACAGTTGAACCAGATAAATAGTAATCAGAAGCAGGGAGATGGAAATGGAGGAAAGCCAAGGGGTAAATTCAATAGGGAGGAGGCTAAAAAGAAGTTCCCGTGTCACGGGTGCGGAAAGTTGGGGCACTGGAAAGACGAGTGTAAGGCTGTGCAGAGTGGTAATGTGCCGATTAATGATTTAAATCCACAGACGTATGAGGTGCCACGGAAGAACCAGCAGCAGGTAAAACAAAATCAGTTACCCCCTGCACCTATGTCAAGATACAGGATCAAAGCACAACAGAGTGTAGATAACACAGAGTGGGAAGGAAGGGAAAGAAGAGATAAAGCAACTTCACAATTTCTTCTTCTGAGTGATACATTCTTTTGTGATGAACCTTACTGACAGTGCCTGAGGGGGGAGGACGAGGAGTGCGTACTTGGCGCCTCCTTGCCGGTAGACCAGTCAGGGCCATACATTGAAGGAAAGGTTGAAGGAAATGATGTCACCTTTCTGTTGGACACTGGTGCTACCCATTCTACTGTGAGAACAGCAGACGTTCCAAACCTACCCCTCTCGGGAGAAGCGATCCAAGTAGTGGGCGTTTCTAATAAACAAATGAGTACCCCAGTTACAGAACCAATGGAAGTTAGAATAGGCAATTTTAAAGAAATGCATAGATTTGTTGTATGTGATTCAAGTCCAGTAAACCTGTTAGGTCGAGACTTGTTGTGCAAAATGAATTGCACTATTTTCTGTACTCCAAATGGTGTGGAAATTCAGACCCCCGACGAAGATGGAATTTATAAATTAATGTTAATAAGACCCGAGACAGAAATTAAAAGACTGACAATAAAAGACCTACCAGAGGAACTGCAACAGACAGTAAAACCAGAAGTATGGGACTTCACTGGAAAAGAGGTAGGATTAATGGCAAATGTTGACCCAATAAAAGTAATCATAAGAGAAGATGCAGTTTACCCAAATACTCGACAGAATAAAATGAGTGCAGAAATAAAAGCAGGTGTTGCAGTAGAAATAAAACGTTTGGTTGAAGCAGGCATTTTACAAGAAGTAATGAGAAGTCCATGTAACTCTCCTATAATTGGTATAAAGAAACCGAGCGGAAAGTACAGAGTAGTACAGGACCTGAGAAAGATTAATAAGATTGTTGTCCCATGCTGTCCAGTCTTGCCAAATCCTGCAGTGATTCTGTATCAGATACCGTGGGAGGCTGGATGGTTCACTGTCATTGACCTGTGTCACGCATTTATTTCAATTCCATTACATCCAGACAGCAAATTTATTTTCTCATTTGAATTTGACAGTCATGTCTATGTTTGGAATTGTGTCCCACAGGGGTACACAGAAAGCCCCTCGATTTTTAATCAGATTTTGAAAAAGTGCCTTGAGTCATTAGTACTACCTGGACAGTCAGTCTTGGTTCAGTATATAGATGACCTACTGATGGCATCTAAAACTCGGAATGACTGTGTTGTCGATACCATTGCTTTTCTGAATCATTAAGGGGAAGGAGGACATAAAGTGTCACCAGAGAAATTACAATTTTGTGCTACATCAGTGAAATACCTGGGGCACCAGATAGAGAGAGGTGTCAGAAAAGTTACCTCAGAAAGAATCAGGATAATTAAAAACATAAATTTGCCACAAACACAAAAAGAGATCACAATGTTTCTTGGAGTTGAAGGATATTGCAGGCAATGGATTGTGGGATTTGCAGTCCTTGCAAAGCCCCTGATACAGATGACAAAGAAGAGAGCCAAGGATCCAGTAGTGGGATGACAAAAGCATGACTGCTTTTGTAAAATTACGAGACTGTCTGTGTACAGCTCCAGCATCGGAGATGCCGGACTATTCAAAGGATTTTGCACTTTTATGTGACGCACGAGATAATTGTGCACTTTTGACTCAAATTCATGGTCTAGTGAGACGTCCTGTGGCATGTTTTTCTTCCACATTGGACCCAGTAGTGGCCGCATTGCCCGGATGTCTGAAAGCAGTAGCTACAACTTGCATGAGCCTTGAGCAGAGTGAATCCATCATTATGTGACATCCTGTAACTGTGTATGTTCCACATGCAGTTGTAATTTTGCTAATGAGAACTAAGACTCAGTATCTCACACCTAGTCGACAGACTAAGTACGAGAGAATTCTTGTAGGTGCAGGAAATGTAACCATTGCTAGGTGTAATATTCTGAACCCAGCAACCATGTTGCCTAACTCACATACTGCAGAAGTGAAGGGAGAAGTGGAACATGACTGTATTGACCTAACTGAATACAGCACTAAACCACGACCAGATATAAGAGAAGAGCCGTTAATTGATTCAGATTATGAGCTATTTGTAGATGGCTCATGCATGAGACATGAGGAAGGAGGGCTAAGCGCTGCTTATGCAGTGTGTAAATTGGGAGGTCCAGTAGAAGCATCCTATTTGCCTGGAGTCAAGTCTGCACAAGTAGCCGAATTGGTTGCCCTGGCAAAGGCCTGTAAATTTGGGGAAAATTGGAAAGTAACCATATACACTGACAGCCAATATGGTTAAGGGGTTGTGCATGACTATGGCAAACTATGGATGCAAAGAGAGTTTTTGACTTCTTCAGGTACTCCAATCAGAAATGGTCAATATGTGAAAGATTTACTGGAAGTTATCCAGTTGCCAAAAGAAGTGGCTGTGGTCAAGTGTGCTGCTCACAAATCTGGCAATGACAAAGTGACAGCTGGTAACCGATATGCTGACCAGTTAGCCCAACATTGTGCAAAATATAAGATGGTTGTTAATAAAAAGGTTGAGGTGGGTGGGAACAGCTGCCAACTTATGTTGCTGGAAGGTGTGAATACGTGGGAAGAAGTGAGAGATTTGCAGAATGCAGCAGAACCAAAGGAAAAGGAACAATGGAGGAAATTAGGGTGTCAGAGAAGGGCTGAAGATGGTGTCATTGTTTATCTTGATGAAACGGTAGTGCTACCCAACTGTTTGCTTGCTCCTATGGCTAGGTTGATTCATTGAGATTCACATTTGGGAAGAGACGCTATGATACGTCTGTTCAGACGAACATGGTTTAATGCGAAGTTCAGGAACATAGCAGAGGCACTCTGCCAGAGGTGTTCAATTTGCCAACAAATGAACCCAGGGAAGAAAACAGTAATGTTACCAGGAAAGATTGGAAAGGCAGAAGGTCCTTTTATTCGATTACAGATTGACTTCATTCAGTTACCCCCTTGTCGAGGACAAAAATACGTACTTGTCATTGTCTGCCTGTTTTCAAAATGGGTGGAAGCTTACCCCACATGTAGAAATGATAGCATCACTATACCCAAACTGCTGCTTAGAGAGCTTATCCCACGTTTTGGTTTTCCAGTAACAGTTGAATCAGACAGAGGAAAACATTTCAATAGTAAAATATTGGGTCTAATTTGTGAAGCATTCAAAATTAAGCAAAAACTGCACTGTGCATATCGCCCAGAGGCTTCTGGAGTGGTAGAACAATTGAATGGCACTATCAAGTCAAGATTGGGAAAGATGTATGAGTCAACTCGATTGGAGAGGCCAGATGCTTTGCCACTTGTTCTGATGGGACTTAGAAGTATTCCAGACCGGAACACTGACTTGAGTCCCCATGAAATACTGATGGGAAGAGCAATGCGGTAAGCATGGGTGCCAGGACACAAACTGCTAAGCATATCTGATGATTTAGTACTGGAATACTGCATAGAACTGGCTGACCAGGTGCGTTCTATCTCTCGCCAGGTTGGGGAAGACGCTGTCGCCAGACCAGCAACTCCAGCACATGACCTTAACCCAGGTGATTGGGTAGTGATAAAGAAACACACTCGAAAATCTTGTCTTGCACCCAAGTGGGGTAAACCAGGTCAAGTGATTTTGGTTACCACCACAGCTGTAAAGTGTGCAGGAGTTCCACACTGGATCCATGCTAGTCATACGAAGAAGATGACGGAATCTGATGAAACTGAGGCTGCAGGTTGGGCAGCTGAGGGGTCTCAAGAAATTGATCCTGAAGTAGCTGAAGAGGAACAGCCGAGCACCAGTCAAAATTATTGGATTCCAGTAATTGACATATCTGCAGAATATGTGAGGACAAGAAGTCAAACCTATCTAGATAGACAGAGTGATAGTGAGGATGAGACAAGTGTAGAAAAAGATACTCAGATCATAGAAATCCAAGTCAAAAGGGATTCTGAGGAGGACGAGATAACGAAAGGTCAAATAATCGACACTCCACCAAGAACTCCTGAGCCTGAAAAGGGACAGATAGAAATTAGGGCGGAGACTCAAGTAGAAAAAAATTAAGGGTTCGAAGAGCTTTCGTAGGACCAGACAGGAATAGAAAATCGTGTTCAGGACAAAGAAGGTGAAACAGACATAAGCCAAATTCAGCAAATACCTGAACAAGGGCAGCTTAGTGACCAGGCAGAAGAAACCAAAATAAGACCTGGACCTAGTCAGATAGAGAGGGAAACAGAAGACAGCATTGAAATTGATGTGCCACAACTGAACGAAAACAAAAGAACATTAGAAGAGGGCCAAAGCACAGTGCCAGTTAAAAGACTCAGAAAAGGAGACAAGTAGCCTAGATTTGTCAAAAGACTGAGACTGCGTTTAAAGACAATAGATGAAGAACCTGAACAAGTAAATGAAATCTCAAGTCAAGCTGATCAACCTGTGATACAACCCAGAAGGAGAAGTCCATGATTAAAGAGACTGAATAATAAATACAAGGGCCCTGAGTGGACCTACATCCTTTTAGAAGATTTTGAAAATCTAGACATAAGTGACGAAAGTGATGAAGAATTGATTACTGATCAAACTGACGAAGAAGTGAGACCAACCTGAAATTCGCACAGGGTAAATCTGTGTAGAAGTTACAAAGAGGGGTTGATACTCCTTTAGACAGAGATGGCTGATCATACTGTTAATGGAAGACCGAAAATAAATTGTTTAAAGACATGTTGTAGAGTATGTTTATGTAGTATAGCAATAGTACTTGTAGTCTGGATAGGACTAACAATAGCTATTCCTTTTATGATGAGTAAAGATACAAAAGCGTACACTAATGAGCAATTGCCAAAAGACACAGAAGAGCTACAAACAAGAGATACACCACAAAGAGTAGATACACAAGAGAAAGCACTTAGCCTTAGACAAATGAAAGTAGACTTAGACACACCAGATGAGGAAGAACTGCATTATAATAGAATTAAAAACAGAACTCATTTTTTGTGTTAACATGTCTAAGAAAACGCACAGAAACCGTACAATTGGGGAGGGCATGTTTAAAGGCAAAAAGCTGTGACATTTAGCACTTGCGTTTATTTTACTTTTAATGTCAACTTCCCTCCCAATGCACGTGTGTGGCTTAGCCTAATCCGCTTTTACAGTGCACACACAACCACACACACAACCGCACACACAACCACACACAACCACACAAACACACAACCACAAACACAACACACCCAACCACAACCACACACACAACCACACACAAGCACAACCACAACACCACACACACATACACACACACACACACACACACACACAAGCACATCCGGCTCTTATTATGCGGCAGCTTTTCATAGACACACACAACCACATACACAACCACACACAACCACACACACACACAAGCACAACACAACACCACACACACCCAACCACCCAATCACAAACACAACACACACAACCACAACACACACAACCACACACACAATCACACACACACAACTAGACACACACACACACACAACCACACACACAACCAAACACACAAACACACACACACAACCACAGTAGCATTAACGATTAAGTAGAATGCATGCTATGTACAAATCTGGAGATGTGCGATGAGTCAGCACGGTGGAAGGTGAACCAAAACTATTGATGAGTCATCATCATGACTCGGAGAAAGTGTCTGAATATCGAGACAATGGAAAACGGTTAAAAAAAATACCAGAAATTGCAGGTTTATCTCTAGAGTCAAGACGAAGGTTCAAAGCACAAAACAACCACTGACCTACACAGGAGCTATAAACGCCTCTGTAAAGCACCCTTAATAGACAAAGGAAGTCACTTCAGAATCCAGTTACCTCTCAGATGACTTGACTTTACTAAAGTTTCACAGTGCACGTTGCCTTTCGGCTAGGTCAGGGCCGTGGAAATACATCATATACCCAAAGCACAAACTGTGCCAATGCTATTCGAACAAGCATTGTCAAAAGCCTAAAGGAGCCTTGCGTTTGGTAAGCCTCTTCCAGAATGGAAACCGTAGGGCGCGCTTTTTGTGCTCCTCCTCTGGAGGAGCGAATCCGTAAGTAGTATGAAGCACGCGCACAGCACAGGGGTTGGCTTGCATGCGCCCACGTCCCTACGCAAACAAGAGAACTTCTCTTTGTTTTATGCAGATATGGGCACTATATTAGATGAAAAGCTAAGCAAACATCTATGGCCTCTCTATAATCCCCCAGAAACTGTACCAGAAGCACAGACTTGAAAACATCCGTTGAGCTCCTGTTCAGTGCTTTAAATGGGCCGGTACTCACCGGTACTGAGTACCGGCACTTCTTATTTTTATCCCTTCAAGTACCGGCACTTCTCCCCCTGCCAAGGAGAGTACCAGTACTATTGTCTAACATGTTGTTCCTTTCTAATTCTGCAGAGGCAGGGTGGCGCCTGCCTCTGTGATACTCTGACAGCCAAACTGCCCGTGTAGCCCTTTGCTGAACCCCTGCGGAAGTGGAATCGTTCAACAGCAGATCAGTTTCATTCACGTGTAGGTGTTGAGAACTTCACGTTCACGCTGAGCTTGACAGAGCAGTGTCCATCCATTCAGACACTGCTCTGTTAATCACAGTTAGACAATGGTGTGCATTTGTGCGCACCCTGGACTCCAGGCGACCCACTGAGAGCGACAATTTAGGAAGCCACGGGAGGTAAGTAGTTAAAATTGTCCTTTATCCTGTGAGCCTTTTGTGTGAGTGTTTGACTGCGAGTGTTTAACAGCTTGTGTGTGCCTTTTGGTGTAAGGGAAAGAGGAAGATATAGAACTTGGATTGTCTAAGAAGGTGTTTTAAAGAAAGTGCGCGGACTGCTTGGTATGTGCACGTATGCTCGGGCCTGTGTGTGTGTCTGCACACGCGAATTTGAGTACTAAGCCCAATGCAAATAAATAGCAATAATCAGAGCCACTCTAATTATGCGTCAGGGTTGATTAAATTATGTAGCAAGAAAAGACAACTTATGCTGTGTAAGGCAGAATAGTTCCTGATTGTATTAATTATTTCGTAATTTGTATACTTGTTAACACTGTCTGGGCATCGGTTGCACTTCAGTTTAAACATTGCAATAAGCACCAGGAAGGTGAGAAGTAAACCTTTGGAAAGGGCCTTCCACTGCGCAGGTGCACATGTTGGTACGATTTTACTAACTTTTGAACTGTTTAAAGGTAGAAACAATTTTTTGGGGTAAAACTGAAGATTATGCAGCAAAGGATGTGGCAAATGTGGCAGATCAATAATGTATGTGAAAATGAATTGCATACATACAATAACAGTGTGGCATCAAGAAGCTGCACTAGATAAACAAGTATTGGCAAAGCTATTAGGTGTGGCCTTGGTAAAGCTGGTGAAATTGTTAATTCCCAAAAAGATTATTGATAATTTGTCACAAAAAAAGAAAACATGCCTCCTATATGTGGTGAGCTTAAGCATCCAAAAACTATTTTAAGTAAAAAATAATTTTCCATGTCATATAATTTGAACAGTATCAGTGTTCCCTATCAGGCATGTGACTTAGAATAGTTTTTTGGTGGGGGGGGGGGGAGTTTTATACAGCACAAACTAGACTTGCGAGTAGTAGAGCACTTTACATGAGGACCAGTTGCGTCACAGATGGACACATTCATTTTTTTGCGAGGCACAGGGAGATGTATTGATTTGCCTTGAATCACAGGATATTGAGCATCCCTGTTGAGACTCGAATCCGGTTCTGCAGCTACAAGGACAGTTTCTCTAGTTGTTTGGCAACATCCTCTCCTCAACTGGTTTAGAACCCCTTTTTAGTTTCAATACACATCACATGAAAGTATGATTCCTATTGGTGCAAGTTAAAGCTACGTTGGCCCTTAATTACTGTAACCTGGAAACCTATTTTAAACAAACACAATGACTAAAAAATTGATAAAAATTGCCAAAGTAAAATACTGACACACCAGCCTGGCAGTGAAGTGCACTTTTTAAGGCAAATTTGCCAACGTGATTAGGAAAAATGTCATCACTCACAGTGCAAGGTGGTTAGTTGCCTTCATGGGCTGCCACTTTTACCGCATGCTTTTTAGGGCTCGCCTGCTAATGCGCTTGCGCATAGCTGGCGAGCTATATTATGGCTTAACGAGAGCTTAACCATCTCGGCGATTTGTTGCTGTGCCCAAGAAAAACAAGCTCAATGCGCAAGCGCATTGGCAAAAAGAGCATGCACAATAAAGCCACCAGCCTCCCTCCCACAGGCATCTCAAGCTTCCCCCAGCCGGCATTTCTCCTCCCCTAATTATTCACTGCACGGCCGGCCGGCACATCAAAGGCTGCTGCTGCCGTGACTCGCATTTCTCCTCCCTCCTCCCCTTTCACTGCCCAGGCCGGCCGTACTTTCACTTTACACGGCCGCCAGGCCATGTCTCGCGTTTATTTTAACATGGCAGCTTTTTTTTCCCTTCCTTTTCTGGCTCATTTAGGTCGCTATGTCATTCATCTGTGATTGTGGCAATGCCCGCTACTTGTGGCCCTCCTGCTCACCGGGTGCAACATTTCTCAGCTTCCAAAGCACATCGATTTTAAAGGTCTTGGCGGCTTTTTCAGTCCTCTCAGCACCCTCCCCTCACTTCTGTGCACATTTGAATTTTATGTCCTGTGCATGACTCGCCCTTACCTTTTCAAGGCCTTCTGCCTTTACTGTGCCAACTGCTGTTTCCAAATTAGCTCCAACTTGGCCTACTTCTGCACCCGCGCGATTTGCCAGCAGAGAATGGGTTTTCGCCCTGTCTTTCTTTGCGTTTGCTGTAGAGCCACTTAGTGTCCTTGCTGGTCTGACTGTGATCGTTTTTCCACCACCACGTCATCTGTCTCGTTAATGTCGTCAGTTAGCAACATAATGTGCTTAGTGACAGCAAACCCTGCCTGGTGTGAATGATAGCAATAGGTCCACCGTGTGCAGGTGTGTTCCCAGCACGAGCTCTAAGGTCCACATTAAACATGTTTTACAGCGCCTCGTTAATGCTCTGATGTGACTCCGGGTGACCGGGTTGAACAGTGTCCAAGCCAATGTTTACTGCTCTTGAATCTAATGAGTGAGTCACAGGTCAGCATGACGTCAGCTGCAGAGGAGTTTCATTAGCTGTTCCAACGCTGGTTCACTTCTGGGTCATGCACGTGCTCCGTGACCTAGGCCTCTCTAGTGGGAATGTGCCTCTCCCTCCTTCCCTCTCGACCTCCCTCTCTCTCCCTCCCCTCACTCTCACTCTCCCTCTCTCCGTCTACCTCTCCTGCTCTCCTCTCTCTCCCCCTCCCCTCTCTCTCCCCTCCGTCCTTCGCTCTCGTCCTCCCCCTCTCTTCTTACCCTCCCTCTCTCCCTCTCCCCTCTCTCCCTTTCCCTCTCTCCCTTTCCCTCACTTCCCTCTCCCTCTCTCCCTTTCCCTCTCTTCCCTCTCCTCTCTTCTCTCCCCCTCTCTCTCTCCTCTCTCTCTCTCCTCTCTACCCCTCTCTCTCTCCTCTCTCCCCCTCTCTCTCCTCTCTCCCCCTCTCCCTCCTCTCCTTTTTCTCCCTCTCCCCATCTCCCACTCAGCACCACCACAGCACCACTCAGCACCACTACAGCATCACTCAGCACCACCACAGCATCACTCAGCACCACCACAGCATCACTCAGCGCCACCACAGCACCACTCAGCGCCACCACGCGCCACCACAGCACCACTCAGCACCACCACAGCACCACCACAGCACCACTCAGCACCACCACAGTGTCACTCAGCAACACCACAGCATCACTCAGCACCACCCCAGCAACACTCAGCACCACTCACCATCACCACATCATCACTCAGCATCACCCCAGCATCACTCAGCACCACCACAGCACCACTCAGCATCAACACATCATCACTCAGCGCTACCCCAGCATCCCTCAGCACCGCCACATTATCACTCAGCACCACCACATTATCACTCAGTGCCACCCCAGCATCACTCAGCGCAACCACAGCATCAATCAGCGCAACCACAGCATCACTCAGCGCAACCACAGCATCCCTCAGCGCAACCACAGCATCACTCAGCGCAACAACCGCATCACTCAGCGCAACAACAGTATCACTCAGCACCACCACAGCATCACTGGTTCAAATATGTTCTTTCAATGTTTCAAGCTGTTTTCAAGCTTTCACGCTTTATTACAAATCACAAAAAGATGTTAATATTTCACTTCTGTTCTTGGATTTTCGTCACAATAAAAAACACTGAACATAATCTTCACAAAAGTAATTTACAAAAATGTAAGCTATTGCCATTACAAATTAAATAAATTAAGTATTAATTATTTAGGGGGCGCTAGGTGGCGCTAGAGCGTAATGGCCGCTCTGGTGTAGAGCTCCTGCCCGACCGGGGACAACCTTCAACATAACCCCCATCCTGACTACACAAAACCGGCTCAACATACCCTCGCTCCCTTCCGGGGGTCCTTCTCCACACTCTGTGAAAATCCCGGAGCTGTACCACTTACGGCGAGCCGGAAATGCGGGCTTGAAGCTGCCGCGAGACTGGGCTGCGGAGGGGACTGCACTACTCGGCGGCTGCTGAATACTACTGGAGGCCGGTGCTGCAGGGCCTAACGGGCCGCTCCAAGTAACGGGCCCTGTTCCCTCGTGCGCCGCCTCGTTCTGACCGTGCCGCCTCACTGCTGTGTCTGCTGCCACTTCCCCAGGGCCCTGGTGACCAGTGGACAGTGCCGAGGTGCCGTCGGGGGTCCCCCTACCCCCCTTCCTGCCGCCATTAGCTGCAACTACTCCAACTGGTGACCCGGGGATATGCGATGACCTTGTAAGGATTGCAGGCTGGTTCCACAGGAGCGTCAGGAATCCGAAGAGTAATCCACAGCCTTCCCCTACGGTCTTCCGACTCTATCAAGCACTAGAGTACGAGAGACACGCCAGGGGAAAACAGGGAAACAAAACAAGGAAAGAGGGGGAAGACAACGATGATTGATGGTACTCTCCAGTAGTGAATACGATGGTGTCTTTATGTAAGGAACCGGAACAAACAGGTAAGCTGTAATAACAAGAGGAGGTCAACAATTCTAGCTCTAATTCGGTACTAATATACCAACGTACATATACAACCATATCACATACCCCGGTTTCTTAGTATGTAGCAGATGTAACAAGTGAAGATGAAGCAAATGGCACAGCGTCTGGAGCTATAATAGAGATGACACAATAGACTGTTGAGCCCTTGCATGTGAGATGATATTAGGTACAATAATGGCCCATTAAACTCCCTTCTTACATCAACTACAATAGAGCAGTCTTCGAAGACACTTTCACTACTGTGTGGCATATAATGATCTTTCCACCCAACACTTCTGGAGATGTTTTACACAGTGTATCACCATCTAGAGGAACCAAAGCAAGACATTTAATTCATACATACGTATAGATAGTACTAGTAAAAGATTGGTAACGCATGTGCGTTCTTACCGCGATTCTTGGTAGTGTGGAATATAAACCCACCCTGGTCCACGCAAGAGTGCCACCAAATATCAAGGAATAGGAATCCAGTACTCTCACAGCGATGAATGGCTGACTGGACCAGAATGGGGAAATCAATAGGGACTAGTGGGAAATAGGATGGGAACAGGTAATAATTGGTAGAGAGGAGCTAACTAACTAGCTAAGAAACAAAGAGTGACCTGGGAATCTACTGACACCGGACAGCGGAGCAAAGCCCGGCCGCCGGGTGCAGTACATAAGGAGATGAATACAAATAGGGAAAGACAATCCCCACCGGATGGCGGAGCAAGCCCGGCCGCCGGGTGGAGAAAGCTGCCAGAGGAGATTTTAGGGAAGAACCCTCTGAAATAGACCCCACCGGACGGCGGAGCAAGGCCCGGCCGCCGGGTGGAGATCACAACCAGCGGAATGACAAGACGTATACTACAGTGCTGTATACGGGCTCTCAGTCAGCAACAGAAAATGCTGTGTCCGGCCGGATGGCGGAGCTAAGCCCGGCCGCCGGGCGGGACACAAGGAAAGGGGGAGAGAGGAATAGGCGTTCGTGAGATACGCCGAAGGCAGTTGAACACTGCCAACAAATACCGCGTAGGCGTCTCCCGAATATGGAGAAGGCAGGGGACGCATACGCTCTTCCCGCGAAGAAATCAGGGATTCAAAACAGGAACTGCAAAGACAGGCAACAATGAAGCGACGGAACCGGAAACAAGGGAAGCTTGACGCAAGAACGTGAAGCGTCGTTCCCTGTTTCCTGGTTCTTTAAATAGCTTGCCTCTTAAAGGGACAGCGTAGGGGAGTCCCGAGGCATGACAGTACACTCCCCCCATGATGCTCCCCACCTGGTTTGGGCTTGTCAGGGTGTCGGCGATGGAATTCCCTCACTAGTCGGGGAGCATGTATATTGTCCACAGGCTCCCACGTGCGTTCCTCAATACCATACCCTTTCCAATGTATCAGGTATTGCAATGAGCCTCTAACTCTCCGGGAATCTACAATGGCCCCAACCTCGTACTCCTCTGAATCCTGCAAAAGCACAGGAGCAGGCCTCACCGGAATCCTAGTCCCTGGTTCAACCGGTTTAAGTAGCGACACATGGAAGACTGGATGGATCTTAAAGGAGGGAGGCAGGATGATCTTAATGGCGACAGGATTGATCACCCTCTCCACCTTGTAGGGTCCTATGTATTTAGGGCTAAACTTGCGTGGACCCCCCAAAGTGATGTACTTAGTGGAGAGCCAGACCTCATCTCCTGGTGTATAAATGGGTTCTAGTCTCCTGTGTAAGTTTGCCCCTTCGGTGTATCGCACCTTTGCCATTTCTAGATTCTCTAGAGCTCTCTTCTGTACCTCGTGTAGATGTTCAACCCTGTCAGAGGCAGCTGGGGTAGGACAATCGGTGGGAACACCGGAGGGCAACAACCTGGGGTGATAGCCATAGGAACAATAGAAAGGAGAGATCTTGGTGGAAGAGTGTGAGCTTTGGTTGTACGAGATTTCAGCTAACCAGACTAACTCATCCCATTCATCCAAGGTTTGTAACGTTTGATTCCGAATATATTGCTCGAAACACTGGTTAACCCTTTCTGTTTGCCCGTCAGACTGGGGATGGTGACTGGAAGACAGACGGACATCAATATGAAGAAGGGAACATAAACTTCTCCAGAATCGTGACACAAATTGCGCCCCTCTATCGGACACTAGAGCAGAAGGGAAACCATGTAGTCGGACTATATGCTGCATGAAAATAGATGCCAATTCTACAGCGGTGGGCAATCCCTTTAAGGGCACAAAATGAGCCATTTTAGTGAATAAGTCTACAACCACTAGCAGTGTGTTATTCTTCAGTTTTGTGAGTGGTAGTTCAACTATAAAATCAAGTGACACAGTATGCCATGGACCTGCAGGTGAAGGTAAAGGCATAAGAAGGCCCACTGGATTGAGACGTGACACCTTGGTCTGGGCACACACACAACATGTCTTCACGTAGTGTTCGATATCTTTCAACATATTAGGCCACCAGAACCGATCACGCACTGCCTCTATTGTTCTCTTGACGCCGGGATGGCCTGCTACTGGATGGGAATGATACCACCTTAAGACTTGTTCTTGTAGTTCCTTCGACGGCAACACCACTCCCCCTTGTACCTGTACCAGTCCCCTTCGCAGCGACATTTCTTGTGGCCCTACAACCTGCATCATGTCTGCTGCAACTTGACTAGTTCTGACTAAGGTTAGGAAATCATCCTCGTTCTGTACTAGTCCTATGATGTTAGCTCTGGGGATGATGTTGACTTGCTCAATGGGGTCTGAGGGGATATCAAAACCCAATCGCGACAAAGCATCCGCCTTACCGTTCTTTCTCCCTGGTCTGTATTGAACGGTGAAGTCAAATTCGCTGAAATATTGGGACCAGCGTAACTGTCTCATGGATAGGGCCTTAGCTGATTTGAGGTACTGGAGGTTTCTGTGGTCTGTATACACTACAGCAGGATATCTAGCCCCCAAGAGGTACTGCCTCCATTCTTCAAACGCCTTCTTAATGGCTAAAAGTTCTTTATCCCCTACCGCATAATTGTACTCAGCAGGAGTGAACTTATGAGAGAAGAAAGCGACCGGATGGTATTCTCCAGTCACCGCATCCGCTTGGGACAACACACCACCTACGGCCACTTGGGAGGCATCTACTTCCACCACAAAAGGTAATGCAGGGTCCGGATAACGCAGGATAGGAGCACTAGTGAACGCCTTCTTCAGAAGTTGAAAGGACCTATCTGCTTCACCAGACCACACAAAGGGGACGCCTTTACGCAATAGCGAAGTGACCGGCGATATCAAGGTCGAGAAATCCCGAATAAACCGCCGATAAAAGTTTGCTAGGCCCAGAAAGCTTTGTATTTCCTTCACTGAACGAGGAGCCGGCCAAGCCAACACAGCCTCTACCTTGGAAGTATCCATACTAAGACCTCTAGGGGATACGACATATCCCAAAAATGGTACTTCATTGGTGTGAAAGGTGCACTTTTCCAGCTTGCAATACAAACGGTTGTCAAGCAGTCGTTCCAATACATTACGGACATGTTGTTTGTGTTCAGTCAGGGTATCGGAAAAAATCAATAAATCATCTATGTAAGCAATCACATAGATCTCAAGCATGTCTTTCAATACCTCGTTGATAAAGAATTGAAACGCCGCAGGGGCATTACATAGCCCGAAGGGCATCACGAGGTATTCAAAAAGACCATACTTGGTGCAAAAGGCAGTTTTCCATTCGTCACCCTCCTTGACACGCACAAGATGGTAGGCCCCACGCAAGTCTAGCTTGGTGAAAAACTGGGCACTGCGTATTCTGTCAAGGAGGGAGGCTATGAGAGGCAGGGGGTAACGATTTTTGATGGTAACATCGTTCAACTTTCGATAATCAATACAGCAGCGCAATCCCCCTTCCCGTTTTGGTATGAAAAATAAAGAAGAAGAAGCCGGGGACCGAGATTGTCTAATAAACCCTTTCTGTAGCATGGTATCTAGATAGTCCCTTAAATAAACGTTCTCCTTTTCGGTAAGGGCATATACTCTACTGCAAGGGATTCTGGCACCTGCCTCCAACTCTATACGGCAGTCATATACTCTGTGTGGGGGAAGAACCTCAGCTTCCTTGGCATCAAAGACTGCCTTTAGATCTTGATAGCAGGGTGGTAAAGACGTACTGGACTCTTGGCTGTTGCGATTTAAGTCTTCTACAGCTGCCCCCACTATGGGTGATGGCACGACAGAAGGAAAGGTGACCTTAGATGTTTCCCAATCGATAACCGGATTCTGAGCCCTCAACCATGGAATACCCAGCAATACTGGAAATTGTGGTGAACTTATTAAATCAAACACCACTTCCTCCTGATGGTCGGAACCTATAGTCATGCGAAGAGGACTGGTACATTGAGTTACGGGGCCAGAAATAAGAGCACTGCCGTCGATAGTTGTAACAGTACTGGGAGTCTCCTTTGTCATACAAGCTATCAGGTTTTCTCTTGCCCACACTTGATCCATATAATTTCCAGACGCCCCGGAATCAATCATAACTAACACATGTAAACCCAGCGCCCCCTGAGTCATATATACAGAAATATATAAATGGTTCGTGGGAGTGGAGTTAACATCAGAAAAAGAGACTGTAAGACCAGATCTACCTGGGTTCCTTGTCTCACACGAACCCAGGCTTGCTAGTTTCCCTGTAATTTAGTTTGTGGGGACTTGGGTTTCACAGGGCATTCCCGCAAAAAATGACCGGCTTTACCACAATAAAGACATAATCTAAGTGCTCTTCTCCTCTGTCGCTCTTCTGTAGTCAAAGGACCTCTAACAACCCCTATCTGCATAGGTTCACTGTCATCACTAGGTTTCTCAGGAGTGGTCTTCTTCTCCTTTGTACCTGTGTAACGGTAATCATATTTCCCTCTCTCTTTCTTTCGTTCTTTGCAGCGATGATCTATCTTAACAACCAAATCGATTAAAGCAGGACAGGAGGTGGGAAGGTCTACTATCTGAGAGAGAGCGTCTTTCAAATCTTCCCGTAAACCCCTATAGAACACTGTACACTGTTTGGATTCAGGCCAGTCAGATTCAACCACTAAGCTGCGGAATTTGGTTATATAAGCCACCAAATCTTGGGTACCCTGTTTAAGGTCTAACAATTCAGTATCAGCTGAGTGAGTGTATGTATGCCTATCGAACAATTTGCGAAATTCTCGCCTGAAGGCCGTGTAGCTGTGTAATAAAGGATCATCCCGGTCTACCAATGGAATCGCCCAGTCGGCCGCTGACCCACTAAGATACGATATCACAAATGCTACTTTGGCCTGATCTGAGGGAAAACATGCTGCTTTACAAGAAAAGTGCAACTGACACTGACTAAGGAAAGCAGCGCATCGTGCTGCATCTCCTGCAAATCTCTCAGGGGGTGCCAGTGGAATCACAGAGGGAGTAGTTACTTGTACCACTGGTGTACTCCCACCTGAAGCCCCCGAGGGCTGCTGTCTCTGGAGGGCATCCATCCTAGCCATTAGAGTTTGCGTTTCCACCTGGAGATTACCTAACATTCCAGCTAGGTCTGCCAGGGTCACTGCTTCGAGATCCATGACGCTCGGGTAGAACGTACCACTTGGGCTTCACGTTCTGTAAGGATTGCAGGCTGGTTCCACAGGAGCGTCAGGAATCCGAAGAGTAATCCACAGCCTTCCCCTACGGTCTTCCGACTCTATCAAGCACTAGAGTACGAGAGACACGCCAGGGGAAAACAGGGAAACAAAACAAGGAAAGAGGGGGAAGACAACGATGATTGATGGTACTCTCCAGTAGTGAATACGATGGTGTCTTTATGTAAGGAACCGGAACAAACAGGTAAGCTGTAATAACAAGAGGAGGTCAACAATTCTAGCTCTAATTCGGTACTAATATACCAACGTACATATACAACCATATCACATACCCCGGTTTCTTAGTATGTAGCAGATGTAACAAGTGAAGATGAAGCAAATGGCACAGCGTCTGGAGCTATAATAGAGATGACACAATAGACTGTTGAGCCCTTGCATGTGAGATGATATTAGGTACAATAATGGCCCATTAAACTCCCTTCTTACATCAACTACAATAGAGCAGTCTTCGAAGACACTTTCACTACTGTGTGGCATATAATGATCTTTCCACCCAACACTTCTGGAGATGTTTTACACAGTGTATCACCATCTAGAGGAACCAAAGCAAGACATTTAATTCATACATACGTATAGATAGTACTAGTAAAAGATTGGTAACGCATGTGCGTTCTTACCGCGATTCTTGGTAGTGTGGAATATAAACCCACCCTGGTCCACGCAAGAGTGCCACCAAATATCAAGGAATAGGAATCCAGTACTCTCACAGCGATGAATGGCTGACTGGACCAGAATGGGGAAATCAATAGGGACTAGTGGGAAATAGGATGGGAACAGGTAATAATTGGTAGAGAGGAGCTAACTAACTAGCTAAGAAACAAAGAGTGACCTGGGAATCTACTGACACCGGACAGCGGAGCAAAGCCCGGCCGCCGGGTGCAGTACATAAGGAGATGAATACAAATAGGGAAAGACAATCCCCACCGGATGGCGGAGCAAGCCCGGCCGCCGGGTGGAGAAAGCTGCCAGAGGAGATTTTAGGGAAGAACCCTCTGAAATAGACCCCACCGGACGGCGGAGCAAGGCCCGGCCGCCGGGTGGAGATCACAACCAGCGGAATGACAAGACGTATACTACAGTGCTGTATACGGGCTCTCAGTCAGCAACAGAAAATGCTGTGTCCGGCCGGATGGCGGAGCTAAGCCCGGCCGCCGGGCGGGACACAAGGAAAGGGGGAGAGAGGAATAGGCGTTCGTGAGATACGCCGAAGGCAGTTGAACACTGCCAACAAATACCGCGTAGGCGTCTCCCGAATATGGAGAAGGCAGGGGACGCATACGCTCTTCCCGCGAAGAAATCAGGGATTCAAAACAGGAACTGCAAAGACAGGCAACAATGAAGCGACGGAACCGGAAACAAGGGAAGCTTGACGCAAGAACGTGAAGCGTCGTTCCCTGTTTCCTGGTTCTTTAAATAGCTTGCCTCTTAAAGGGACAGCGTAGGGGAGTCCCGAGGCATGACAGACCTGAGGGCCCCCCCCCACCTTCCAGATATCACCACGTTGGCAACTCCTAAGTAGGGAAATGGGAGTGGTGATGACAGAGCGCAGATAGACGCCCGTAACGCTAAGGGCGCGCGCGCTGTGAGCTTGGGACCTGCGTCCACCATTTTGGCGAACTCTGAAGATCTAGGCCTTGGGGCTCCTTGAAACCTGGCCGGAGGCTGCATGATCCTTGTGTCTGCTGGGCCGTGCTCCGCCGCATCTACTGCGTCGCACACTTGAACCGACCTGACTGCACTGCGCTGGTGGAAAGCAGTCTGCTGGTCCCTACTTCTCCTCCGCCTTCCACTTGCCGACCGCCATTTTGCGGCACCTAGCGGAGCCACCACTGCACGCCTGGCCCTACTGCTGAGCTAGTAGCCTTCCCGAAGCGCTTCAATCCACGCTTACATCTGGGGACCCCGTGCGCTTACCTGGGGCCTGACGGAAGGAGGCGAGAAGAACTGCTGCCTACATTGCCTCTGCTGCCTGTGGCTACTGTGGCCGAAGGTCCTTCCACGCGCTCCGCCATTTCATATCCTCCGATCCTGCAGATGGTGAGACCGTTCGCCCGTCTGGGCTGCTCATGCATGGACCATCAGTGACTCTGGAGACAGTCCCTCGAGGTGCTTATGCCAAGTGGCACTGTTAACCCAGACGACACGCTTGCCATTACCTCGCCCAGGGCACACTAGCGCTGGATTTGCGTAGCCGAGTGGGAGACCGTGCGCTGACCTTTAGGAACCCTGACCTACAACGTCCTTGCTCGGCCCGGGCTGCCAGGATGGGGAAGGCTGAACCCAGGCAATCGAGCTGCCTTTCGAGGGCCGCAGGACACCGGGTGCCAGCTCTAAGACTCCGGTCGAAGCAGACCCTCCAGAGACACAGGACGACAGCTGGAAAACCCTGCTGGTCACCATGCAACAAAGCCTGACCTCAATAGACTCCAAAATTGACTCCATGAATCTCAGGCTGGACAATGTGGTGGCCAAGTTAGATGGGCACGAAGAACGCCTCAAAGAAGCCGAACATAGAATTTCAGGCCTGGAGGATGGCGCAACCACTACTCGGCTGCAAGTGACGCAGATGGACAAACTCTTGAAAGTAATTGCGGACAAAAATGAGGAGTTGGAAGCGCGCTCCAGGCGGAACAACGTGCGCCTGCTTGGCCTAGCAGAATCCACAAACACTGGCCGCCTGGAAGATCACCTGGAATGTCTGCTGAGTGACATTTTTGGCCGTGACTCTTTTTCGGCGCACTTAGTTATTGAACGTGCACATCGGTCACTAGCAGCCAAACCCCCTCCAGGAGCGATACCACGTCCGATTATCATGAAATTTCTTAACTACCGAGACCGGGACACTTTGCTACGCCTCGCACGAGAGAAGGGGGTAGTTCGCTTTGAGAACGCCACGCTATCCTTCTACCCGGATTTCACGCAAGCAGTGCAGGAGGCTCGGCGCGAATTCCTGGCAGTGAAGAAGCAGCTCCAATCCCGCAGTATCCAATATGCAATGCTTTACCCTGCATGATTGCGGATTCACCATCGCGGCCGCCAGCACATCTTCCAAACGCCTCATCAAGCTGAGGAATACCTGAAACATGACAGGAGATTGGTGTCGCGTGAAGCGGCTGCCAGACACCGGTCCCGCTCTCATTCGCCCATGTCGGAACCCTCTTGAGGAGTCACCTTCAAGATGAACTTATCCAGCGCCGTGATTCCTCCTCCTGGAGCCATGACGAAATCCTGCTGATTGGTGATGTATTACACTACAGTAGACCAAAGAATTTCTATTGTCCCCGGACTGCTCCTCTCCACCCCGTTGTTTCCGTCCCTGTGACCCAGGTGGTGGTAGATGGGTGAAATAGGGAGATGGAGGGTTATGGGCGGGAGCCTCTAGCGGTCCCCCTTCTAAGGGCATTCCCCATTGAGACTAAATGACTTTCCTTTGTTGGGACTGTTACTGCTGGGAGCAGCTTCTAAGTGGATGGTTTAAGGAGGGAGGGATGGTTTTTCCTGGCGAGTTGGGGTAGCCAGTGTGGGAGAGGAGGGAGGGGGAGGGCACATTTGTCCTAAGTCCGGAGTACCACTGTTCCATCAATTGCACATGCTATGTATTGCTAATACTGCAGTTGTTCCACTTGTGTACACTTACCCGTTGCCTACGCCGCCGATTCCTACCATACCCTTTTCCCGGCCACCATGACCCGCACTGATCAAGCACAGAGTATTAGGTTAATATCCTGGAATATAAGAGGCATGAACGATCCCAGAAAGCGTAGACAGATACTAGGATACCTTGACAGACAGGGCGTAAATGTTGCTCTTTTGCAGGAAACGCACCTTTCCCCCGGCCAAGCCCCTACCTTCGCAACTAGGTGGGCCTCCAGCCGAACCTTCTCACGGTATTCTAACTACGCTAGGGGAGTCACGATTTTGATTAAAAAAGGAGTGGCTTTTATACCCGCAGGATGCAACACTGATAATGAGGGCAGATTCTGTCTAGTATGGGGACGTCTATGCTCGCACGATGTACTGTTAGCTAACTTCTATGGCCGCAACGTAGACCAACCATGCACCCTGATGGCGTTATGGAGTAAGATACACACATTAGGCATCACGCACGTTATTCTGGGCGGGGATTTTAACACTGCTATGCAGCTCTCTGCCGATCGGTACCGCCCGCTCCCTGCACATTATACTAACATGCAGCGCGCCGTGTGTGAGGTCGCGGCGGATAACAACCTAATAGATACGTGGCGACACCTCCACCCTACATTACGAGAAGACACACATTACTCTTCCCTACACTCTACCTGGGCAAGGCTCGACTATGTGTTTATTTCTGCTGGGTTAGCTCCCTGGCTGGCCCGAGCGGTGCATCTTGCTCGCACCTTCTCGAACCACTCTCCGGTCCTTGTAGAGCTCCAAATACCCCTGAATGTTTCCCCCTACCTGTCGTGGCTTCTCAATCCTGCTCACCTTCGAGATGCGGCCTTTAAGGACGAACTCGAACAAGATATTCGCGACTTTTTCGAGCGCAACATCTCCTCTGTAGATAGCGTGACCACTGTCTGGGAAGCCTTTAAGGTTACCGTCAGGGGATGGTGCATCGCGAAAGGAGACGGAGTGTTAAAATCTCTGCGCACTGAACTGCATAAACTGGAAGTTGAGCTTAAGGAGCTAGAGAGGTCCAGAGCTCGCAACCCAGTTGACCCTGACACTCTCCTACGTTTGCATAGCAAAATTTCTGAATACACACAGGTGGCGGATAAGGAGGGAAAGTTCTTAGGGCGTCCACACATGGCTCGTATATACGGAGAGGGAGACAGACCTGGGAGAGCTCTGGCGAATGCTGTTAAACCCCCCAGATTTACGAATTACGTCACAGAATACAAGATGAGAGTGGAGACATACACAGGAACCTCCCTGACATCATCCGCATTTTCCGAGATCACTACCATACACTGTACACATCACACAGGGGGGAACCTATTGACCTCCCCACATATTCTGAAGACGTCGCGCTGGTGTGGCTAGGTGAGGGACAACAGAAGTTTTTACATGCTCCATTGGAGCTCGAGGAGATAACGGACGCCATTATGAGTATGCGCTCTGGCAAAGCCCCGGGCTCCGATGGCCTTCCCATCGATTTTTATCAACTCTACGCCCCCATCTTGGCCCCCATCCTGAAACAGGTATACTACGCCGCCCTGGAGGAGGGCAGCCTGCCCCGCACCATGAGGGAGGCGCTTATTACTTCTCTACTTAAACCCGGCAAGTCCCCTTCACACTGCGACTCCTACCGACCCCTTTCCCTCATAAACAATGATACTAAAATACTAGCCAAGTTATTAGCCACGAGACTCAATCTCCTCATGGAACGCCTAGTTCTTCCTGACCAAGCTGGGTTTGTGCCCAATCGGGCTACTTCCCACAATCTCCGTACACTTCACGCCGTGATCCAAGATCTCAACCCCAAATGTGATGCTGTGGCGGTCTTTCTTGATGCCACCAAGGCATTTGATTCCCTAGAATGGGACTACTTGCTAGGCACACTACAATATATGGGGCTACCGTTCAGTTTCCTAGTCTGGGTGAAACTACTCTATCATCAGCCCACAGCTACAGTACTCCTCAATGGGTCCAGGTCTGTTCCGTTTCATGTCCAACGAGGGACACGACAAGGCTTCCCCCTATCCCCCATCCTCTTTGCCTTGGCAATTGATCCCCTAGCTGCAATACTTAGGCAAAAACACAACCACCGCTCCCTCATTTATAGCTCCCGGCCTCTTCTGGTGTCACTCTATGCGGACGACATCACGTTGTACATTGAAAAACCCTGCGAGAATTTAAACCCGATACTTCGCGAAATTACTAAATTTGGAGGTGTTACTGGAATCCAGATTAATTGGGCCAAATCTGCTATCTTCCCACTCACAGATAATACGCAAATTTTCCAACTCGACTACCCATTGATGTGGGAGCAGGAGGAGGTGAAATATCTGGGGGTTCATATACACAGGGACAAGGAAGCAATGATGCGTGCCAACTATGGCACCACAATGGACAAGATTACAGACAACATCTCGAAATGGCTACATCTTCCTCTTTCCATGGCGGGCCGCATTGCGCTAATCAAAATGAACATTCTACCCAAGCTGCTATACCTATTTGTAAACATCCCGTACAACCCTGGCGCCGTTTTTTTCCTCACCCTCAATTCCCAGCTTTCGCGTCTTATTTGGGGAGGGAAACAAGCCAGACTCAGCCTTGACACTCTTATGCTCCCCTTCCATCTAGGTGGATTTGAAGTACCCAATTTTGAGAGGTATTACGACTGCGCCCAAGCTCACTTCGCAGTTTATTGGTATCACCCTCCACCATATATGGCTCACCTGGCCGTAGAGGAAGGATATATGAGCCCTATTGTCCCCACTGGATATATTCATACCCATGTCAGTCAGAGGAGTCGTGACCCTTCCACTGTGGACTGCACGGTTCAGGCCTGGGACCGTCTTCTCACTGTACTCGGTAACCCACTTGCCTACTCCCCCAACCTTACCTTGCTTAATGACCCAAGGCTACAAGTCACATGTGAAGTAATCTGTCACGTAATGCTCCGTATATTTAAAATAAGCTGCTGGGGAGACCTTTATGTACAGGGCACATTCCGCACGGCGGAACAGTTTTTCGGGGAGGTGCCCCCTTCAGCTATGGATACCTTTCTATTTACTAGACTGAGGCAAAATGTACGAGCTTTAACTCCCTCTATCCCCGCTGAACCTGATACGCTTGCTCCACTTCATGCTTTGGTACAACCTGAAGCCCCTCGACACGTCATATCCATGCTTTACAAACACGCGTTGAATGCGCCCAGTGTTGCCCCTGCTAGAGCTAGATTGGAATGGGATGGAGACCTAGACTCACCCCTCACGGACGAACAATGGGAAATCAGCTGCACTCAAACACAGGCAATTACCAGCAACAATAGACTGCGACTACTTCATTATAAATTTCTTCACAGGCTCTATCAGACACCTGCCAAATTACACAAGTTTCATTTAAGAAATAATGACTGTTGTCTTCGATGCGGCGCCGCTGGAGCCGATTTCATGCATTTAGCGTGGTTTTGCCCCCAAATTGCTAGGTACTGGGATCAGGTATTTGCGGGACTCACGAGCATGCTCGGTGTGACAGTCACCCCCTGTCCACTCATGGCACTGTTGGGACTAAAGCAATCTGTAGTCACCGTACACAAAAAATTTCTAGCCATGGGCCTGCTGCTTGCTAAGCGCTTAATAGCGTGCCGCTGGGGCAGAGGCCGCGCCCCCAAGTTTAAATGCTGGATTCACTCCCTGTCCACTTGGCAAGAGAGGTTACACGACTATGCTGAACTCCTACCCCTCAACTCACAGCCGAAAGACATATGGGCACCACTCACGGCATATCTTATCAGGTTGAGTGCAGAGGAAGAAGAAATTCAGGCTGGGGAGGCTCTACCCACTGCAGCGCTACACACTACAACATCTGAGTGAATCCTCATCCGCACACACTCCACTGCCGCTCACCTGCTATTAGTGTTGTATATGTATTTGTTGTTTGCCATGTCTGCATATGGGACTGGGCCTACTTAAGATTTCTGTGTCGGGGTCAGGGCCTGACTGTTATGTCTCCTTACTAGCAACTGGGAGGGTGGGTTACAGGAAATGGACGACATCCTTACATCGATCTGTGTACATCTGCTATGCATATAGAATGCTTCCGGACTACTATGGACATTTGCTTCCTACGAATGAATCCATGTTATGTAAAAGGGGGGAGGGAGGGGTTAGGGTAACTGTTGATTGTCCCTTCAATCTTAATTTAATGACTAATACGACACAGCATGGGAAGATGGGTTAAATTTGCTTTCTGATGCTCAATGTCATTATTCGAAGTTCTTGCAGTGTACCATGCTTTATGAATCAATAAAGGTTTTTGAAACTAAAAAAAAAAAAAAAAAGAAAGCCTACTTTACACCTATTGTGGCGCACAGGATAGACGCCACCAGGTCCCATTCTTGTTTGAAGTGCGCCACAAGCTGATTTTATGCATTTAGCTTGGTCTTGCCCCTGATTGCAGGCATACTGGTTAGACGTACACGCGACATTGGGGAAAATGATTAGTATCCCTTTGAATCCTATTCCAAAGATTGCGCTGTTGGGATACACGGTGCAGACCCCGACAAAAGTCAGGAAATTATCCTCCTTGGGACTGCTATTGGCAAAACGAGAGGTTGCCGTACATTGGGGACAGAGGACTGCTTCCAAATTGCAGGAGTGGTTAAAGAGTCTCGCATATTGAAATATTAATGCCGAATGCTATGCCAGCCAGATGCCATTGTCATCCCGCCCCAGAGATATATGGAGTCCGTTCAGGGATTATGTGGCCGCTCATAAAAATGCTTCAGACTCACAGATGGAAAAAGGCATTGTACCGGAGGGAGTGGGATAAACGGATGGATGTTATATAATGCTGCTGGAATAGTCCAGTGTTGGGCATGGATTGTATTCATGGGAATTGGGGATGATGGGTGGGAAGAGGAGGAGCGATGGTCATGCACTGCAGGGGAATGGAGTTGGGCTAAAAGTACGTTTTTTTTGCATGGGACACGTGTCATTAGAGACTATGTATTAATATTGCCTTGATATCGGCTGCCATTGAACCTTAGGTGTGAGTCTTGGAATTGATTTAATGTCTGATTGTGTTGATATGTACACGAAGTTCAAATGATCGAAAAAATAAAGTTATTAAAAAAAAAAATTTTTTTTAAAGTATTAATTATTTTTAAAAAATTAAAAGCATTGTTATTTGTAATATCAATACATCTAAGTCACGTAAATACAAAACATGTTGCATTACAAATGCTATAGGTGTCACATTTGCGAAAGTTATAACTATTGGCATTGAAAATGACAAAGCTATTAATTTAACTATTTGAAAAAATAACACATAAATAAAAAACAAATCATTTATAAGACCAATAGGTCAAACTTTTTTTTTTTTGCAGAGTTTTATATAGCGCGAACTTGAACCGAACCGAATCAGTTATCAGAGCGCTTTACATAGCACCAGTTACGTTACATGAGGACACACTCATTTTTTTTTTTTTTTTTAGGCACGGGGAGATAAAGTGATTTGCCCAGAATCACAGGGGGTTTTTGGCGTCGTTACCGAGACTCGAACCAAGTTCCCCAGGAACGAGGTGGAGCGCCTTAGCCGTTAGGCCAACCCCTCTCCCCAAACTTGCGAGCCCTATTGCATTTCCAATGTTGTTCTTGTGGTGAGTGGAAGCAGAATGTGGATGATGGCTGAAAAGACCCAGGGATGAAGACGGTTGAGTAAAATTCCCCTCTACAAACCAGGACCCCACATCACTTGCACAAGATAGTACATTGGCGGCCCAACATCACTCAGTGCTGGCCTAAATCACAGCATTGGCTCATGATCAGACAACGAAGGTTTAAAAATCTCAGTGTTGAGCAGTGTGAAAACATTTCTGGCCAAACACCACACAGAATATGTCAAGATCACTAAGTGCAAAGGGCTGCATACATATTTTAGTGGGTCATAACAGCAAAATGGCTATTAATTACTAAGCATGTGTTATGTTAGATGTGCAGAGGGAATCTGCACATATGGGGAATTTGAGATTACTAACAAGGATAATGCAAATGAATACACATCAGATGGAAGAAGTGCCATTGTATCATATCCCACCCTAGCCCTACCACCAGCCCCGCTCCTAGCCCAGCCCACTAGCCACACCCCTAACTCAGTTTGAGGAGTACCTGCACTTATTTTTTTCCATTTAAAGCACTGCTCGTGCTTAATTTGTAAAATATGAAGTACAGGTGCTCAAATGTTTGTTAAAGGCCACACCTACTTTTCTCCAGCTCCACCCACATCCTCCACTTGCTCCACCCACTTACTCTATTAGCTCCACCCATACCCTCAACCGGCACTGCTAAAAGTCTTATGTAATAATACCCCATACCCGATCTGAATTACAGCAAGGGAGCCTTCCTCCTAGTAAGGTTTTGATAGGAGGTTCCCCTGCCCTGTGGAAATTTGGAAAAAGATTAAATCAAAATACGGTGCGTAGCAAGCGAGCTTAATGGCTGCTATAGATGTTGGGAGGGGTGGGGGAATTCTCCCCTCAAGAACATTTTGTAAAAAGAAAGACCAAAATGGTGCACAACACATTTTCCATTAGATATTCAGCTGTATTAACTTTCAAAGCATAGTAAATCATAAACGATGATCTGACATAAGCACCCAGGCCAGAAATCATGGAAATCTCACACAATGGCACCCAGGCCAGAAAGTATGGAAACGTCAAACAAAGGCACCCAGGCCAGAAAGTATGGAAACGTCAAACAAAGGCACCCAGCCAGGCCAGAAAACATTAAAATGTCAAACAAGGGCACCCAACCCAAGCCAGTAGCGCTGGAACAATTTTCACAGTGTTGGTGCTACAGCTGTCCTAAATGTTACATCACTGAAGAAGTCATAAGAATGTGAAAAAAATCCAAACATCACAGTAAGGACAAACATAGCAAAGGAGCCTTGCCCATTCTGGCGGAGGTGGTGAGGGTGTGGTGGTTAGGTATGTTGCAGTGGAGCATTTTGAATGTTTTCAAAGAAATCTGCATTTCCTAAGCTTTGTATGTATGAAACACATCAATACCCTTTTATGCTAGGAATTATGCAAATCCTTTTGGCTTAGCCTAACCAAAGGTCTGTTGCACGGACTCAAGGCAGCACAGAATGACAGTGTTAGATTATCTGCCTGCATGGAAGCAATGGAGTACCAAGGATGCAATGGGCCCTGCTGCAAGCAAGGAAAATGCCCCCTTTAACCGTCATTGGGGTAGTCAGCAATTACCAGGGTTCATTGGGCACCTCAGGGCTCTGTGGCCTGGTGCCACTGTACCTGCTGCAACAATACTAGCTATACCCCTGCATGTAAGAGAGGTAATATATCCAATACCAGGAGCGGCGTATTTGCTCAAAATTAAAAGCCACATTAAGTTCAACTGCCTGGACTTTCCAAAGCAGTACATTATCAATTAAGCACTTAGCACTCTTTTACTTGAAGGAAAACATCTCTACCCCAATTGTGCCAAAGGGCCAAGGTCATTTGACTCAGGAGTACTTCTATGTTCAGAAACAGTAGACTTAATTATTAAGTGTATGGGTGGGGGGTATTTAAGCAGTGGAACACTCTGCTTTTAGACATCTAGTGGCAGCCTAAATCAATGAAATTTAGGACCACCCTAAAACTCTCCTCGTTGTATGATGTCATCATTTCTTATTACTAGTAAAAGACTCTAAAGTGCCTAGACAGAATAGGGCACAGTGTGTTCTATACAAGTGCTATTGCTATTATCACAATTCAAACCAAACGCCCAGTGCTTGGCAAAGTCACAACCATGAAGAAGATATTAAACAAAATTCCAAGCATATTCTTGTCAATTACAGTTGTTTAACCATAGCAAAGCTATGGACCAAAATACATTTCCTTCAATAACACAACCATTCATCTAAATAAAATGCAGCAAACAGATCAGATGAGATAGGAAAAGAGGACACAAGATATATTTTCTGAAACAGGAAGGCAAAGTGAAAGTGGTTTGCGACCTTCCAGGTTGAAATATATTATGTGAAGAATTTGTAGAGTTGTGCGTAGGCAGACTACTTATGCTTTCTGAGCAATTAAATATATTATGCAGAAAGCCAAGGGGGAAGATTCAGTGGAAGTTTCTGGTTTTCTGTTTCCCTGAGGCCTAGTGTTAGTTAAACCACAATGTTTTGTGAGAGTCGCCGTTCAATTTTTCTAGAAGCAGAAGCCAGTGGTGCTACAGTAATCTACTTAGGGTTTAAACAGAAAGCACTTGTACTAGGAAGTAAAAAGGAGGCGTCCTTTCCTTGCTTTATGCAATAGAAAATAAATCCATCATGACTCTCTCTAGCAGCATTTAGAACAACTTTGAATTTGAAACAAATAGACCCATAAATGTATAGGCTCCCATGCCCCACAATGTTTCTGTATGTTTACATGTAAAAGCAGTTGTGTGGCTGAGTTCTCTGTACTGGGGAAGCTTTTCATATCTTACCTTATACACCTTCCCTTCTGGAACCTTATATATACCATATATTTTTTTATATATATATATATACCATTTCTAATTTTACATACCATAACTAACATTACACCCCACAGCATATAAAACTTTAAATACCATACACTTACCAAACCAATCCTTCCTGATCTACCACACCCACTATACTGACCTTCCATACCTACCTTATCTCCAAACTAACCTACCATACTGTTGCTAACCCATGTGGCCATAGTACAGTGTTGTGGGTACTTTTATTAAACCAAGCACTGACAAAATCCTTAGGTCAAGTTCAGCATCGGGGATAAAATGTATTTTCTAATTGGCTGTGCAGCATAGGCGTAAAAATGCGGTGAGCGGTAAAGCTGAGTAAGCTGGGTGACTCTGAGAGCATAATGCACGCCTCTGACAATAAATACAAATGCTGCAGCAAAAAGGTAATACAAAGTTCTCCAGTTTTGTCAATATCCTTTTTAAATTGCTGGTATACTAATAGAGTTTTTGCCTTTAGCAGGCGATTCTGTGCCTGCCCCTGACCCCTGTTTGTTGCCACTTGCCAGGTTGGTGAAATGGGATCGGGCTGGAGCAGCAGACAGAAGGCACTAGCTCGGTTGCTGCCTGGAGTGGATAGATCTAATTGATCTGTCCATGTGCGGCAGACTGGTGCTCGTTTCCTCTCTCATAGCTTCCGTCTACTGTTCTTTAGAAATAAATGGTGAAAAAAAGGAATGTACGTGTACACAGAGATAATCGCTGACGCCTGACACAGAAATAAAGTCAAAAGTCGTATCTCTGATTTAACTGATGTTGATTCTTTCCAGAATAACACACATTTTTCAACACCTCATGTCTTCTCCGAGATCTAGGAGGTCAGTCCTCTCTGCCGACCCTTGTGAACTTCAAAGAGCCAATTCCTCGCATTCATAGCAACCCGACCTGAGCGGCAAGTTTAGGAGGCCTTTTCACCAGCCTCTCCCTACGAGTGTAATAATTTAAAAGAAATGTAAAGCAAATAATGTTTGTGCACTGGGTCCGCGCAGGAAAGTCTTAATGTAAACACTGACGCTGTTACCGGTGGCAGGTGCCGTGCCACACACCAAGAAGCTCCTTAGGCGGCCCAAGCTACTGCTAGCCTCTTCACTAAAATACTACTTAGTACTTACGGTTACGTGTGTGTTGGGCTGCTCCGAGGCACACTGCCGCTTAGTGCCTTTATTAACTAATATAAATACACTGGGCCTGGTGGTGCTGCTGCTGCGTGCACTGCCCTAAACGTCGTCAGACTGCTGCTGCCGTTAATATTGATCACTCTTTACGGGGAGCGCGTGTGCCAGGGCGCGGGGCGTGGCAATCTGAATAAAATAATTCTGCGTACGCGGCGCCGCACAGCCCCTACCCCCGGAGAACTAAATCCAGCCCAATCTCAGTGTCCTGTCCCAGTCCCGCCCACCGGAAACACTGAACTAAGGTCCTGCCAATGCTTGAATGCCTTCATAAATCTGAAATGAAACTTCTTGACTGAATCTTTGCTCAGGCTCGCACTGAGGCGCCGCAACACAAGTACCATGCAAAGTTTGCAGCACTCTTCTTCACCGGGAGTCCGGGACTCGGGAGCATTAATCAAGTATGTTATCAACCATGTGGATAATGCTGCTTGCTTCAGACGGGTAGACCCGGCCCTGATAATTAAGTGCCGGTGCTAAGCACCGGAAAGCACCGGCACAAATTAAGCTGCTCCTGTTTCAATTTGTTAATACCAGACCCCTTTATCTGCAGCACCGCGAAGCAGCAGCATTGGCCCATCTGAAGCGGAACATGGTGATGTTTTTAACACTACTGCAGACTTTTAGGCTCCCGTAGTTTATCCAAAATACATGCCAGTGCTGTAGGATTTCTTAACGCAGCTACATGAACCAGAGTAAAAATGACGTCTTTTTTTAACAAAATTCAAAGCGTAAGTATAGTGTTGTTTTATTTCATTTTCATAAATGCAACGAGTTTACAACTTAATGTACCCTCTATGTGCAATGCTACTGTTAGAGGGGCCCAGCAGTCTATACTACCAGGAATCTGGTATGCAAAAAGTTAGGGCTTTTGGCAGTTCATCAACCTACGCAGCATGAAGCCCAGGAAGGCGCATTTTGTGGATATAAAGCAGAAACCTTAAGATTGCACCCAGGTCTATGCAGCATGTGCTCAATTCACTGAGCTACT
The DNA here is from genome assembly GCF_964261635.1 of Lissotriton helveticus. NCBI lineage: Eukaryota > Metazoa > Chordata > Amphibia > Caudata > Salamandridae > Lissotriton > Lissotriton helveticus. The sequence goes on from NC_136073.1 coordinate 561,568,756, forward strand.
TTACCAATGCTTCTTGCAGTCTGGTCTGGTGCAGGGCTTGATTCTTTATCTTTAGGAATGTTTAAACGTTGTAATCTTCAGTAAAATGCATATTTGTATTTAATGCCTCCAGACAGATGAGTAGGTTGGCCTATGTATTTGCGCAGCACCAGATTACAGTCGCACAATGTGCGCCCGTGCCAGACTTTGCTTTATTTAAATACAAATACTGTTTACTTATTTTACCGAGCAACAAACCTCACATGAACAATGCAGTTCCAAAACGCTTCAGCAGTAATCCTGTTTTTATTAGGGCAATGTGAGTCGGTGCCATTTAAATATAAATGCGGTTTACTTTTTTACCAATCAACAAACCTCACGTGAGCGGTGCGGTCTCAAAACGCATTGGCGCTAATCCTGTTTTTCGGAGATTGTGAGGCACTTTAAAGTTAATGCTGTGTCTCTTTATATATTCTGTTTTCCACATTATAATTAGGTACCCTGTTTGTTATATCCAGTATATATATATATACTGCTCTCTCATTACACTGCGCCCTCGCACACTGCGCCCTCACACACTGCGCCCTCACACACTGCGCCCTCACACACATTGCGCCCACACACTGCGCCCACACACTACTTTAGGCCACACACACTGTGCCCTCACACTACTTTAGGCCACACACACTGGAGGGGTCTGACTTTTCAGTGCCACATAATTACACTGCACTCAATGCAACATACACTCCAAATCCAACTCATGCCACATAATTACATGTCACATAATTACACAGCACTCAATGCAACATACACTCCAAATACCTCTCAGAGCCACATAGATATATGCAACATAATTACACTGCACTCAATTCAACATACATCCCAAATACCACTCTGTGCCATATAATTACACACCACATAATTACACTCTACTGAATGCAACACACACTCCACGCAATACCACTCAGTGCCACATAATTATATGCTACATAATTACACTGCACTCAATGCAATATACACTCCAAACAATACCGCTCAGTGCCACATAATTACACGCCACACAATTGCACTCTACTGAATACAACATACACTCCACACAATACCACTCAGTGCCACATAATTATATGCTGCATAATTACACTGCGCTCAACACAACATACACTCCAAATACCACTCAGTGCCACATAATTACACGCCCCATAATTACACTGCACTCAATGTAACATACACTCCAAATACCACTCAGTGCCACATAGATATATGCAACATAATTACACTGCACTCAATGCAACATACACTCCAAACACCACTCAGTGCCACATAATTACACACCACATAATGACACTCTACTGAATGCAACACACACTCCACACAATGCCACTCAGTGCCGCATAATTATATGCTACATAATTACACTACACTCAATGCAACATACACTCCAAACAATAACACTCAGTGCCACATAATTAAACGCCACACAATTACACTCTACTGAATACAACATACACTCCTCATAATACCACTCAGTGCCATATAATTACACGCAACATAATTATACCCTACTCAATGCAACATAAATACACTCCACATAATGCCTCCAGACAGATGAGTAGTTTGGCCTATGTCTTTGCGCAGCATCAGATTACAGTCGCACAATGTGCGCCCGTGCCAGTCTTTGCTTTATTTAAATACAAATATTGTTTACTTATTTTACCGAGCAGCAAACCTCACATGAACAATGCGGTCCCAAAATGCTTCATCAGTAATCCTGTTTTTATTAGGACAATGTGAGTCAGTGCCATTTAAATATAAATGCTGTTTACTGTTTTACTAATCAACAAACCTCATGTGAACGGTGCGGTCTCAAAACGCATTTTGGCTAATCCTGTTTTTAAGAGATTGTGAGGCACTTTAAAGTTAATGCTGTGTCTCTTTATATATTCTGTTTTCCACATTATAATTAGGTACCCTGTTTGTTATATCCAGTATATAAATATACTGCTCTCTCATTACACTGTGCCCTCACACACTGCGCCCTCACACACTGCGCACTCACACACTGCGCACTCAAAGACTGCGCACTCACACACTGCACACTCAAACACATTGCACTCACACACTGCACCCTCACACTACTTTAGGCCACACACACTGCGCCCGCACACTACTTTAGGCCACACACACTGGAGGGGTCTGACTTCTCAGTGCCACATAATTACACTGCACTCAATGCAACATACACTCCAAATACCACTCAGTGCCACATAATTACACTGCACTCAATGCAGCATACACTCCAAATCCCACTCAGTGCCACAGAATTACACTCCACATAATTACACAGCACTCAAAGCAAATACACTCCAAATACCACTCAGTGCCACACAATTACACGCCACATATTTACACTGCACTAAATGCAACATACACTCCAAATACCACTCAGTACCAAAAAATTAGACACCACATAATTACACTGCACTCAATGCAACATAAACTCCAAATACCACTCAGTGCCACATAATTACATGCCACATAATTACACTGCACTCAATGCAACATACACTCCAAATACCACTCAGTGCCACATAATTACACACCACATAATTACACTCTACTTAATGCAACACACACTCCACACAATACCACTCAGTGCCACATAATGATATGCTACATAATTACACTGCACTCAATGCAACATACACTCCAAGCATTACCACTCAGTGCCACATAATTACACGCCACACAATTACACTGTACTGAATACAACATACACTCCTCATAATACCACTCAGTGCCACATAATTACATGCAACATAATTACACTCTACTAAATACAACATAAATACACTACACATAATATCACACAGTGCCACATAATTATATGCTACATAATTACACTGCACTCAATGCAACATACACTCCAAATAATACCACTCAGTGCCACATAATTGCACGACACACAATTACACTCTACTGAATACAGCATAACCTCCCCATAATACCACTCAGTGCCACATAATTATATGCTACATAATTACACTGCACTCAATGCAATATACACTCCAAATACCACTCAGTGCCAGATAATTACACACCACATAGTTACACTCTACTGAATGCAACACACACTTCACACAATACCACTCAGTGGCACATAATTATATGTTACATAATTACACTGCACTCCATGCAACATACACTCCAAATAATACCACTCAGTGCCTCATAATTACACGCCACACAATTACACTCTACTGAAAACAACATACACTCCCCTTAATACCACTCAGTGCCACATAATTACACGCCACATAATTATACTCTACTCAATGCAACATAAATACACTCCACATAATACCACTCAGTGCCATATAATTACACACCTCATACTTACACTCTACTCAATGCAACATAAATACATTCCACATAATACCACACAGTGCCACATACTTATATGCCACACAATTACACACCACATAATACCACACAGTGCCACACACTTATATGCCACATAATTACACTCTTCTCAATGCAACATAAATACTCTCCACATAATACCACTCAGTGCCATATCATTACATACCTCATACTTACACTCTACTCAATGCAAAATAAATATACTCCACATATTACCACACAGTGCCACATACTTATTTGCTACATAATTACACTGCTCTCAATGCAATAGACACTCCAAGTACCACTCAGTGCCACATATTACACGCCGCATAATTACACTCTACTGAATGCAACATACACTCCACACAATACCACTCAGTGCCATATAATTATATGTTGCATAATTACACTGCACTCAATGCAACATACACTCCAAATACCACTTAGTGCCACATAATTACACTCTACTGAATGCAACATACACTCCACACAATACTACTCAGTGCCACATACTTATATACTACATAATTACACTGCACTCAATGCAACATGCACTCCAAATACCACTCGGTGCTCCATAATTACACTCTACTGAATGCAAAATACACTCCACACACTACCACTCAGTGCCACATAATTATATGCTACACAATTATGGTCTCGCCTAAGCTATGCATAAGCGATGCTCTGGCGAGATGTTAAGTAAGGGGCTTTTGAAAGTGCTCCCATTGTCTGCAGGCGGATCGGGTACAGTGCATGTGCGCCGGGCGCAGGCACTATTTGTCAGCCTGCAGCCTTTGGGAGCACTTTTACGGCCACTTTGATGTTCTCAGTGAGCCGCGTGGCCACTGAGAACGTCAAAGCGGCCACAAAAGTGATCACCATTTGCCATCCTTTCTGCCACCAGGCATAGGCCTGTTGTCTCATGGAAGTACTTTTCACCCTCATCAAAAACTCATTACTCTCCCTGGAGAATAGCAGAATTAAATGAGTCTCCTGACTCTCAGACAGGGGTAAATACATTTTTAAGAATTGATCTTCGCAACCACACACACAACCACACACACACAACCACTCACAATACCACAACCACACACATTCACAAAAACATAACCACCAAAAAACACACACACACAACCACACACACACAACCACACACACAACCACAAAAACAACCACAACCACACACACAACCAAATCACATACACAACCACACACACACACCCACACACACAACTACACACACACAACCACAGACACAACCACACACATAACCACACACACAGCCACACACAACCAGACACACACACACAACCACGCACACACACACAACCACACACACACACACACACACACAACCAACCACACATACACAACCACACACACTCAACCACACACACAACCAACCACACACACACAACCACACACACTCAACCACACACACAACCACACACACACACAACCAGCTGTTCCCAGCCACTTGATTAGCACCTATTAGGATTGTTTTTGTGTTGTTCGTCTTCCCCTTCCTGAAGCTCCATCCTGTGCGTGGCTACGTGAGGGTGTATTGTAAGCAGACCCGATGATGAAGCATGTTACACACAAATGTGTGTGAGTGAGGGCAGTATTTTATAACACTATTTGTGCCACTGCATGCTCATTACTTTTGTTTCCTCCCTACCCCTTTTGGTGGTATGTTTGAGCAGGGGGGGGTCGGGGTAGGTGAGTTTTCGACCCTCACCCTTCATTTGTGTGAGATACCATTAAGGACTTAGCCTATTTCAAATTAAGGATAAAGATGGCAACTTCATAATTAAGTCAAGGAAAAAAAGATGTCAGTTCAGAAACCCAATGAAGAGTTCTGACGCAATAATAAGATGCATTAGCATAACGCTTTTGCACTTAAGCAATAAAGAAATTCTTAATCTGGAAAGTATTCTCAGCTATAAATCAGCATACATCGTATAAAAAGGATGATGGCTCAAATGGGGAAAATCTTTCCTGACAAGAGGTAATCCTATGGATCTCAGGAAAGGAGTCCAGATTGCCCTCAAGTGCTAGAAGCCAGAGTGCAGAGAAAAAGTCTGAGTCTCTCCTTTAGGAATAATTGCTAATATAAATTTACTAAAGTTCAAGTTGAAACAATTGACACACTCCCAGAAAATTTTGAAAAAAGAGTGGGCAAATGGTGCATTTTCAAGCAAATTTAAGAAAGCAGGAAGGGTAATAAAGCAATACAATTGAATTAATCAGCATTTGAGAAATTGCCAAATGTTATGAGCTATAGAGGACAATATTTGCGTATGCTGATGTTATCATTTGCCCATATTTACTTGTAAACACACTGATACACTTGTAACTGTTTTGTGCAATATAAAAAACATTTGCTCATGCAATGCAAGCAAAAACACGCATAGGGAGCACGGAGGATTATGCCCAGAACTGGCGTCTTATGCACACACGGTCACACTTTCCACTTTGGAGTGGCATTACACCTTTCCGCATAGTGGAGTCTGGAGCTGAGAGAGAGCTTCTTTGTGATAGGCGCCGCTCCTTTGTCTATAGTACGCACTCAGTCCCTCGAGGAGAGAAAGAGCTCCCTTTTGCACATACAGTGACACCTTAGATAAAAAATATCTCTCTTTTGCACGCTGAGACATTGTCAAAAAGATAGATTTATCTTGTAACAGATTCACTGGCCGCATGGAGAAGAAGGAACTGCTTCCTTGTGCCTACCAATAACACCCAGGGGCAGAGCTAGAATTCCCCCTGTGTACACTCCTTGCGAGGCCATTTTTAAGGTTACACAAATATTACACCTCTGAATAAACTCTGCAGTCACACTTCATATGCACCCCACGAACATTTTCAGCATGATACACAAACCCAGCCATCGTAACTGCGAAACGTAATGGCCAAGTACTGTAAAAACGACATGGTATAAACAGCTCGTAAGTAAAAGGCCACAAGAGCACTGTGACACACAGTAAGCAGTTACCATCGCCCTGTTCTATAAAACAAAAATTGTGCACGCATTCAAGCCATCTCTCTACCTAGTCTTAGGTTATGCACCCCATACAGACACACTACCTACAATAACTTTGTCTTACCACTGAGCATGCACAGCGGCATGATGCACGCAATTGTACACTGTACATTGCAATGTATTTATATAGCGCATACGATCCCTGACTAGGTAAATTCACACTTTTTAGGCAAGTAGCTCACTATTCCGGAACACCAATCATGCAAGCTGTTTGCAAATGGACATGGTACGTCGCAGAACCACTAATGAAATGTGCAGACGGTAGATGTGCGTCACTCACAGACAGACCGAAAAACACATAAAAGCGTGTGCACACTCAGTGAAGGTAAGCAATACAAGTGCACATGCAAATCACATAATGTACACATTGCAAGCAACCACATACGGAAGTAATGAAGACACATGAGAGGCCTAAAATGCAGAATCCTGAATTCACTTTATATTATTTGTTTATTTGAATGCTCTTTCTAATAACCTTTAACCAGGCTGAGAATAAAACAACACCCTAGCCGTCCAATCTTTTACAGCTATTATTCGACCTTTATTTAGCACTTTCAGTAGTGGCCCATCTCCGCTACCCACCCCTTCTGATTCTCCTCTCTTCATTCCACTTTCTACTCCGTAATCTCCCTGCACTCTACCCTCTCGCCTAAGCAGCCCCCGACTCATGCTCTCCCTGCCTCCTCCTTTCGCCCCCTGGCCGTGAGCCTCCGTAGGCCGGTGATAAATGTGTTCTCCGCGCGGCCTCTGCAGTGTATGTGGAATTGCTGCACTATGTATGGATATGTATAAAGAAGGAAGAAAAGTTAAACTTACCTGACCGCCGGTCAGCGCTGCATCTTCTGGGACCTTGGCGCCTTCACTGGAGCGGAAACCCCGCCCTCTTTCCTCAGCCAATCCTGGCGCTGGAGCAGCGCCAGGATTGACACAGGGCATGGTTGCTTTCTGCCCGCCTGCCCATTAGGAGAGCGAGGCTTCGCTCTTCTAATGGGCATGCTCCAACCGAGCAGACACAAGTGCGCATGAGTGGGCAAGGCTGAAAAATGTGCCCTCCGTCCCCACTCATGCGCACCTGTGCTGCTGCCTGCCCCTGACAATGCCTGTCAGTGTCAGTCAACATGACACAGGACCGCCCACGCCTTCAGACTCTGAAGGGGGTGGGCGGCGGTCCTGCATCATGCTGACTGACAGGCATTGTCCCTCGCGTCTTTGAACTTAACAACTGAGAGTTTACTTCAGTTCAGAACAGTACGCCGAGGGAGCTGCGGGTGGGGGGGTGGGGGGGGCGCAACACCCCAACGCCCCCAATGGACGGTCCGCCACTGCACACTCCCCGTTCTCTGCATCCAATAGGATTTCAGAAAATCCTGGGAGCAGGTAAATCCTTAGTTTCTCACGTCTTGAAAACAGAACACAGAATGAAGTCCATGAAAAGATACTTCATCCACATCTTGCGGTTCAGACAGTTCTCCCCATGAGTCATATTTCCTGCCATCTCATCTCTACTCCTGGTGAGAAACTCAATATCAGTAGTTTAATCCATAACAAATGCATATTCATTAACTAACAGAAGACTTCTGGAAAGTTACAGCATCTGCAGCGTGAGAGAAACATCTCATGCATCAAAATTCAACATGGAAAACAGGCCTTTAAATTCTAATGTATGTATCGCTGTGGCATCATTAGTTAGGAAAACTTACGTCAGTATATTATATTGCTTCACTTGTATGCTTGCAACATCCAGGTATGAATACCCACTACAAAATTTGTATTTATTTTATTCGTGTTATTTTACATAGACTTTTGCACTTTTCAGTTATTACATTTTTGTTTACAAAATAAGGAAAATCGCTTCAGCATATGCTTTATTCAGATTTAACTTTTTAAAACAAAGACTCAAGAAAATTCGGTTACAAGGCCTGAGGTAAGATTTCACATGATATATTGGGACAATCTACTGGCTCTTTATTGCTTTCCATGTACACGGCAGACATAGGAGACACTCTCAGTGAGGGGAAAAGGGCCGTTGTAATGTCGGCCCCTTGCACACGTTTGAAAGGTGGCACAGGGAAAGTGTACATTTGGGTGATGGGTGTTCTATGACCCCCGATTTTATAAAAAGGCGCAGTCTAGAAAATGTATTGTAACAACACTAGGGACTGGAAAGGAAGTTTCTAGGTTTCAGTCCTAGTTTCATGCAAAAACAGGCCTGATCCTTAGCGAGTAACTCTTTAGGTCTCCTATTGACAGGTTCAAGCCGTCTGTTGTCAAAAGACCTATTGCGTACAGTATGAATATTCACAGTGGGCTTTGGATCAGCCCATTTCTTGTCATATCAGTTGGCTTTCCTGTCTACTTCATTCATTACTTATTCAATGTTCTACGATATGTTTATTGAAAACACACACACACACACACACACACACACACACACACACATATATATATATATATATTCCAACAAAGTTTGCTCGCGCAATGAGGACACCCACACCTCGATTCTTTTTGCCTTTTATTGTTCAAGACAGCAGCAGCATGCAGGAATGGGCCGTTGAAAGCAATTCATTGCGCCTTTTCGCCACTGGCTCGGCATACTGGTGAGAAAGAAAGCGGCACATTAAGTTCACTCAGGTGTTCATTTAAAGCCATAGTGGACAACAAATATTTGCTTTGCATCCTGGTTCTTGTAGTGCAGGCAAGTGTTATATTCCTTTAGTAGGGGCCGCTTTTACTTCTCCTCCATATGTATTTACCCATCGGGTTGCTGCCAAGGACACAATCTGCCTGTTGCTTCTCTTGCGCTGAATTGTACAGGTTCGTGGTTCCCAATATCGCGCCCTTTCAACCAATCGCTGGGATCAGCTAGGATAGCCGAGGGGTAGTCCTCGTGACCAGAGCAGGCCATGTAATATTCCAACAAAGTTTGCCTGCGCAATGAGGACACCCACACCTCGATTCTTTTTGCCTTTTATTGTTCAAGACAGCAGCAGCATGCAGGAATGGGCCGTTGAAAGCCATTCATTGCGCCTTTTTGCCACTGGCTCGGCATACTGGTGAGAAAGAAAGCGGCACATTAAGTTCACTCAGGTGTTCATTTAAAGCCATAGTGGACAACAAATTATTTGCTTTGCATCCTGGTTCTTGTAGTGCAGGTGTTATATTCCTTTAGTAGGGGCCACTTTTACTTCTCCTCCATATGTATTTACCCGTCGGGTTGCTGCCAAGGACACAATCCGCCTGTTGCTTCTCTTGCGCTGAATTGTACAGGTTCGTGGTTCCCAATATCGCGCCCTTTCAACCAAGCGCTGGGATCAGCTAGGATAGCCGAGGGGTAGGAATATAACACTTACCTGCACGACAAGAACCAGGATGTAAAGCAAATCATTTGTTGTCCACTATAGCTTTAAATGAACACCTGAGTGAACTTAATGTGCCGCTTTCGTTCTCACCAGTATGCCAAGCCAGTGAACAAGGAACATTTCCGAAACGCGTATGGCGAAAAGGCGCAATGAATTGCTTTCAACGGCCCATTCCTGCATGCTGCTGCTGTCTTGAACAATAAAAGGCAAAAAGAATCGAGGTGTGGGAGTCCTCATTGCGCGAGCTAACTTTGTTGGAATATTACGTGGCCTGCTCTGGTCACGAGGACTACCCCTCGGCTATCCTAGCTGATCCCAGCGCTTGGTTGAAAGGGCGCGATATTGGGAACCACGAACCTGTACAATTCAGCGCAAGAGAAGCAACAGGCGGATTGTGTCCTTGGCAGAAACCCGACGGGTAAATACACATGGAGGAGAAGTAAAAGCGGACCCTACTAAAGGAATATAACACTTACCTGCACTACAAGAACCAGGATGCAAAGCAAATATTTTGTTGTCCACTATAGCTTTAAATGAACACCTGAGTGAACTTAATGTGCCGCTTTCTTTCTAACCAGTATGCCGAGCCAGTGAACAAGGAACATTTCCAAAACGCGTATGGCGAAAAGGCGCAATGAATTGCTTTCAACGGCCCATTCCTGCATGCTGCTGCTGTCTTGAACAATAAAAGGCAAAAAGAATCGAGGTGTGGGTGTCCTCATTGCGCGAGCAAACTTTGTTGGAATATTACGTGGCCTGCTCTGGTCACGAGGACTACCCCTCGGCTATCCTAGCTGATCCCAGCGCTTGGTTGAAAGGGCGCGATATTGGGAACCACGAACCTGTACAATTCAACGCAAGAGAAGCAACAGGCGGATTGTGTCCTTGGCAGCAACCCGACGGGTAAATACATCTGGAGGAGAAGTAAAAGCGGCCCCGACTAAAGGAATATAACACTTACCTGCACTACAAGAACCAGGATGCAAAGCAAATAATTTGTTGTCCACTACGGCTTTAAATGAACACCTGAGTGAATTTAATGTGCCGCTTTCTTTCTCACCAGTATGCCGAGCCAGTGAACAAGGAACATTTCCGAAATGCGTATGGCGAAAAGGCGCAATGAATTGCTTTCAGCGGCCCATTCCTGCATGCTGCTGCTGTCTTGAACAATAAAAGGCAAAAAGAATCGAGGTGTGGGTGTCCTCATTGCGCGAGCAAACTTTGTTGGAATATATATATATATATATATATATATATATTACCTACTGGCGGTCGCCAGTAGGTAGTTATAGTTAGGATCGATTTCCATAGGGAAATCGTAACATTCTATTTGGAATAACTTTGGCGCCGGTTAAGGAATCAGCCTGAGTTTTTCAGCATCTTTGCCTCGCGGCTCTCCGCTCCTTCCCTGAAAGTTTGGGGGGGATTCGTCAAGCGGGGGCCGAGATAAAAGGGGGTCCCAAAACGTGTTTTCCCCATGTTAATTTCCATAAGGCGGTCTGTCGCACTTTTAGCTCGAACGGCTGAATGGATTTTCACCAAACTTGGCAAAATTGTAGGGACTGGTAGCCCGATGTGCCTTTGCTATGTCTCAAGATATGTGCTCCAGAGGATTTTGAGTAATTTAGGTTCAAAAAAATTTATATATCTATAGCCGCGCCCCAGTACGCGCACCGGGGAGCGCCGCGGGCGCGCCACGCGACCTGCGCACGGGAAGCTGATTGGCTCTCGAGTGTCTGTAAACATTCGAAACAGTTCGCAGCGGTCGCTATCTTGTGTCTGGGTAGGATCGAGACACAAGAGGTGGCAAAAAACAAAGGGGGAAATGACCAAAAGGGGGCAGGGTACACCCCCCCGACCCCCTAGGTTTGATGTGGGGGCCATAAAAGGGTCCCTCGGGTAAAAAAAAAATTACATTTTTTTTCGATTTTCGCCGGGGGGGGGGGCGCCCGGTACGCGCACCGGGGAGCGTACCGGGGAGCGTACTTTGGTGAAAAATTGTGAAAATAATAGTGTAAAATAATCATTTTGAGTGATTACAGGTAGGGTAGCTCTGAAAAGAGCTTTTGGGTTCTGTGGCTGTTTTAGGTACCTACAATTACGTCCCACACACACCCACACGCACACAACCCCACCCCCCCACACCCACACACTCCCCACACACAACTCACACACGCACCCCTCCACCCACACCCAAACACCCCACACCCCCACACCGACACCTTACACATCCACACCCACAAACACACATCCCACACACCCAGACACACACACACACCTCACCCCCCCAACACACACATACGCACACACAAATACTTCACAGACACACCTCACACATCCCACACACCTCCCCCCACACACACATGCACACCTCACAGACACATCCACACATCCCACACATACACACACATCCTATACACATACTCCCCACACCCACACACACCCCACACACACCTCACACACCCACACTTCCACCTACACCGAAACACCCCACACACCCACACCCACACAAACACTTTACACACCCACATCCCCACCCACACCCACATACCCCACACAGATATACACCTCATCCCCCCCAGACACACACACACACACACACATACACACCTCACAGACACACCCCGCACATCCCCCACACACACCTCCCCCACCCCCACAAATGGGGAAAACTCAGTGAAACACTAAAATAATAATTTAAAGTGCTTAGAGGTAGGGTATCTCTGAATAGAGTTGTTGTGTTGTGTGGGTGATTTAAGTACCAACATGTAGGTACCAATGCAGAGTTTTAAATTTAATGTACACCGTTTACTCTGTAGATAATTTGCATGTTGTTATAGAAGTTATTGTGGTGTATGGAATCCATACCATAGTCTGTCAGGAAAACATAAAGAACAAAAAAGTTGCACAGTATACTATAAGTTTGACTTTACATTATAATCAATTTGGTAGTAGTTTAAGATTTACATATAAAAATGAATAATGTCTCAAACAATTTTAGAATTATTAAATATAAATTTATTTTTGAGATTCATTTTCAAAATTTGATAGAACGTCTAACAATTGACTGTCCGAAATGTCCTCTTTTTGAGTGAACATAACTTCCAACATTTGACTGTCAGAAACGTCCTCATATTGAATTAACAAATCCACAGATTGTACACATTGTAGAAGTTCATGGTCCCGTGATTCATCCATGAATTCCAAGTCATTGGGTTCAATGATTTCCTCATTGTTCATCTCTAGGACAATTTCAAAGGAAATGTTCTGTTCTCCTTCCATTTTTGTGCTGAAATTTGCATTAAAAAAAAATCAGTAGAAATATGGCACTGTTGGGTTTAAGTTCAGACAGGTAGTTTTTATTTTTTAACAGTGAAGTTAACTTTGGGCAATGTATGGTAACAGGCAGGAAGGTGAAATATAAAAAAGTGCCTGTGAAGAAGCGTAAGTAAATTCATAATTATAGCAGAGAAGCCTAAGTCAATCCATAAATATAACAGAGTAGCCTATCTCTATCTATAACTATAGCAGAGGGACAGTAAATAACTATCAGAAAACGTTTTTAAAAAATAACTTAAAGTGCCCCTTACAAATTATCAACTTACTTTACAGAGAGGTGAAGAAGACAAAATGCGAAAATCCTTTCAAGATGTACCTCAGGTAGTTGTAGTCAAAATGGCCGTGTTTCCCTCTCATTTTTCATTTATATTCATGTACATAACCAATCAAATGTCAGGAAAAACAAATAGAAAATGAAAGTAACATTTTAATTAGTTGTCAATTCTAACACTTCAGATGTGTTTTTGTGAAGTAATTTACCTCAGGGTATTTAGAGAGGTCTACAGGCTAAATGGCTCAATGGAATTCCATCGAATTTGGGAAAATGGTAGGGATTGGTATGTAGTATGAGCTATTCTATATTTGGTGAAAGTGTCTCCAGTGGTTTTTATGTAAATTAACTTTTAATATTTTTTTAGAGCGCTTCCCGGTGCACGCCCCGGTACGCGTACCGGCAGCGCTACGGCAGTCCTCCATTTTGTTTTCGGTAGATTTAAGACAGAAAATGGAGGACAAACAACGTTGGGAATGGGTATAAGGGGGCATCGTAGGCACTCCTTGACCCTCTATGTTTTGTGAGGGGGTCTTAGGAGGCCCAAATAGGCAAAAAAACAAAACAAAAAAAAAATGTATTTTTCGCGGGGGAGCGCCCGGTACGCGCACCGGGGAGCGTACTATGGTGAAAAATAGTGAAAAAAGTTAGAAAAAGATAATCATTTGGAGTGATCAGAGATAGGGTAGCCCTGAAAAGAGCTTTTGGGTTCTGTGGCTGATTTAGGTACCTACAAGTAGGTTCCAATGCACAGTCTTATATTCAGGAGGAATATTCTATTCCCCTCATCTGAGAAGTGCACACCATCTCCTCTGTAGATATCTTGCATGTTGTAAAGCAAGTTGTTGTTGTATATTGAACCCATTCCATAGTCTCTCATGTAAGCAGAAACAGATTTATTCACATGTTTCCGTGCTTTCTCAAATTGTGGACAAAATTGATTGGACCACTTCCATTTCTGTCTTTGGCATATATTGGAATATACTAAGGCAGTTTGTGGAAAAAGTGCCATCAAATGATCAAAGGTGTCCTTTAAAAGCATTTCCAGACCTACCCCAGTCAAAGTGCCCAAGTCATTTCCTCCACAGTGCACAATTAACAGGTCAGGGTGTGGCAAATACAAAAAGGTTTTCACCAATGGAATCAATTGGTGACATTTTAATCCTCTCTGGCCAATCCATTTGATGTTCACGTTTGATAAATCAAGGTTGTGAAAATTTCTGGTACTAGCATACCTTTGAGCCCAGTGGATATAGCTATGTCCAATAATCCAGACAGAATACACGGTGAGAGGAGATTCTGATGCAGTCAGATGAAGTGTGGAAAAGAAATGGCAGTTGGAACAATAGGAGTTTGCAAAAAAAAACCTGTGGAGTTTCAGTGCTTTTGAATGATTTTCAAGCAATGATTGGTAGAATGAGATAGGTGAAAACTGAAAGTTAGGGTGCATGGTTGTGTTCTGTGTAAGAAGTAATTTGAATGGTTAAAAAAAAGTCATTTAAAGAAACCTTACACCAGATAAGCTGGTGTATTTGCAGGTCAAACATCCTTGCAGAGGTGATTTGCAACATTGTAGAATAAACTTTTAACCCTGGCAGCTCAGTGAGGAGGGAGTTGCTATGGTAACAGGTAGAAAGGGCTGAGGGGGGAAGGGTGTTGGTTTGAAAATACAGAGGGAAGAGTTTTGATTGGTTACCATGAGCAATATGTGTGTAGAATTAAAGGTTTTCTGTGCCTTTATGGTTTGCAGTGCCTGGAGAACATACCTTTTGCTCTGCTAAAGAAATATTGGTGTGTGTATCTGACACTGTTCTGAATCTCCTAAAGCATTTGTAAAGGTGAGTTATGATTCATTTAATATACATAGAGACTTGTATACTCTATGGAGAAGATTTGGAAGCACATTTTTTAATGTTGCTTTGTGTCATGCTTTTTGATAATGCTTGGTAAAAAGTTTTTACTGCATAGAGGAATTGTATTTTGTAAAATTGTGAAGTTTTAGTAGTGATATGGAATGCTTTTATTTGGTACCTGTTCTGTGTTTTTTAAATGTGATGTCAAAAACGATTTTGGGGAAATTAAATGGTTTTTAAATTTTTGAGTATAATGTGGCGCAAAGGTTTAAAAAGTGACGCATACATGCGTCACTATTTAAATATGGGGAAAAAAGGTACATGTTTGGGCTTTCCTGGGGAGACTAGGTGGTGAGGCTTGTATCTAAGAGTGCAGTGGACTAGGCTTCATGAAGCATATCCCTGTCTGCATTCTTAGACACAGGTGTCAATTTGACTCTTTACAATGATGTTAGCTGTGTTTTAAATCAGTGTAGGAAGCATATTGAGTTTGTTTGCATAGAGGAATTGTATTTTGTAAAATTGTGAAGCTCCATGTGAAAGCGTTTGCCTCAGTCTTATCCCTGTTGTGAGGCAGGTGCAAGATTTTGCCTCAGTCTTATCCCTGCTGTGAGGCAGATTATTGTACATAGGATCTGTGCTGTGTTTCCTAAATGTGATGTCAAAAACGATTTTGGGGAAAATAAATGGTTTTTAAATTTTTGAGTATAATGTGGCGCAAAGGTTTAAAAAGTGACGCATACATGCGTCACTTTTTAAATATGGGGAAAAAAGGTACATGTTTGGGCTTTCCTGGGGAGCCTAGGTGGTGAGGCTTGTATCTAAGAGTGCAGTGGACTAGGCTTCATGAAGCATATCCCTGTCTGCATTCTTAGACACAGGTGTCAATTTGACTCTTTACAATGATGTTAGCTGTGTTTTAAATCAGTGTAGGAAGTATATTGAGTTTGTTTGCATAGAGGAATTGTATTTTGTAAAATTGTGAAGCTCCATGTGAAAGCGTTTGCCTCAGTCTTATCCCTGTTGTGAGGCAGGTGCAAGATATTGCCTCAGTCTTATCCCTGCTGTGAGGCAGATTATTGTAAATAGGATCTGTGCTGTGTTTCCTAAATGTGATGTCAAAAACGATTTTGGGGAAAATAAATGGTTTTTAAATTTTTGAGTATAATGTGGCGCAAAGGTTTAAAAAGTGACGCATACATGCGTCACTTTTTAAATATGGGGAAAAAATGTACATGTTTGGGCTTTCCTGGGGAGCCTAGGTGGTGAGGCTTGTATCTAAGAGTGCAGTGGACTAGGCTTCATGAAGCATATCCCTGTCTGCATTCTTAGACACAGGTGTCAATTTGACTCTTTACAATGATGTTAGCTGTGTTTAAAACCAGTGTAGGAAGCATATTGAGTTTGTTTGTATAGAGGAATTGTATTTTGTAAAATTGTGAAGCTCCATGTGAAAGCATTTGCCTCAGTCTTATCCCTGTTGTGAGGCAGGTGCAAGATTTTGCCTCAGTCGTATCCCTGCTGTGAGGCAGATTATTGTAAATAGGATCTGTGCTGTGTTTCCTAAATGTGATGTCAAAAACGATTTTGGGGAAAATAAATGGTTTTTACATTTTTGAGTATAATGTGGCGCATAGGTTTAAAAAGTGACGCATACATGCGTCACTATTTAAATATGGGGAAAAAAGGTACATGTTTGGGCTTTCCTGGGGAGACTAGGTGGTGAGGCTTGTATCTAAGAGTGCAGTGGACTAGGCTTCATGAAGCATATCCCTGTCTGCATTCTTAGAAACAGGTGTCAATTTGACTCTTTACAATGATGTTAGCTGTGTTTTAAATCAGTGTAGGAAGCATATTGATTTTGTTTGCATAGAGGAATTGTATTTTGTAAAATTGTAAAGCTCCATGTGAAAGCGTTTGCCTCAGTCTTATCCCTGTTGTGAGGCAGGTGCAAGATTTTGTCTCAGTCTTATCCCTGCTGTGAGGCAGATGATTGTACATAGGATCTGTGCTGTGTTTCCTAAATATGATGCCAAAAACGATTTTGGGGAAAATAAATGGTTTTTACAATTTTGAGTATAATGTGGCGCAGAGATTTAAAAAGTGACGCATCTACCTACATGCGTCAATTTTTAAATATGGGGCAAAAAGGTACTTGTTTGGGCTTTCCTGGGGAGCGTAGGTGGTGAGGCTTGTGTCTAAGAGTGCAGTGGACTAGGCTTCATGAAGCCTATCTGTGCTGCATTCTTAGACACAGGTGTTTTGAGGCAAAATCTTGCACCTGTCTCACAACAGGAATAAGACTGAGGCAAAAGCTTTCACATGGAGCTTCACAATTTTACAAAATACAATTCCTCTATGCAAACAAACTCAATATGCTTCCTACACTGAGTTAAAACACAGGTAACATCATTGTAAAGAGTCAAATTGACACCTGTGTCTAAGAATGCAGACAGGGATATGCTTCAGGAAGCCTAGTCCACTGCACTCTTAGATACAAGCCTCAACAACTAAGTTCCCCAGGAAAGCCCAAACATGTACCTTTTTGCCCCATATTTAAAAATTGACGCATGTAGGTAGATGCGTCACTTTTTAAACCTCTGCGCCACATTATACTCAAAAATGTAAAAACCATTTATTTTCCCCAAAATCGTTTTTGACATCACATTTAGGAAACACAGCACAGATCCTATTTACAATCATCTGCCTCACAGCAGAGATAAGAGTGAGGCAAAATCTTGCACCTGCCTCACAACAGGAATAAGACTGAGGCAAACGCTTTCACATGGAGCTTCACAATTTTACAAAATACAATTCCTCTATGCAAACAAACTCAATATGCTTCCTACACTGATTTAAAACACAGGTAACATCATTGTAAACAGTCAAATTTACACCTGTCTCTAAGAATGCAGACAGGGATATGCTTCAGGAAGCCTAGTCCACTGCACTCTTAGATACAAGCCTCACCACCTAGGCTCCCCAGGAAAGCCCAAACATGTACCTTTTTCCCCCATATTTAAAAAGTGACGCATGTAGGTAGATGCGTCATTTTTAAAACCTTTGCGCCACATTATACTCAAAAATGTAAAAACCATTTATTTTCCCCAAAATCGTTTTTGACATCACATTTAGGAAACACAGCACAGATCCTATTTACAATCATCTGCCTCACAGCAGAGATAAGACTGAGGCAAAATCTTGCACCTGCCTCACAACAGGAATAAGACTGAGGCAAACGCTTGCACATGGAGCTTTACAATTTTATAAAATACAATTCTATATAACTATATAACTCAATACTTTCTCGGGAAGCATAGGTGGTGAAGCCTGTGTATAAGAGTGCAGTGGACTTAGACATAGGTCTCATCTTCTTTGTACTTGTGGACAGAGCTGTCTTCCACTATACTCTTCAATACAGGCCTCACCTTTTGTGCACCCCTGGAGAATCTTCACCTGATCTGTAACCCTGTATAGATCGTTTGCTTTTTGTCATTGCTTTGTTGTTTGGTAATAGTGGTCTATAATGTGCAACTTTTTTCTTTAACACAGATTGAAATCGTTATTTGAAGAGTAAGCAAAGATGCCCACAAGGGAAAGGACAAGGAAGCAACGTAACCGGGATAAATCAAAAACAGCAACGGAATTACAGCACTCTTCCACAACAAATACTTCAAAAAACAGGAACCAAGCTCCTGGTAAGACAACTAAGTCTTTTTTACGTAACATATGTACATCCCAAAAAAATGATGGACAGCATGTAGAAAAAGAAAATGAGAGAGTAAAATTGAAAAGGAAGGAGAGAACGTCAAAGAATCCTAAAACTGGAGCAGGAGAAAATAATATGTATAGGAATAGAAGGCAGAATCAGTTTAGAGACATTCGTAGACGAATGTTTCGCAATAGAGTGGTTTTAAATTTGTTAAAAAACATTAGGAAAGGTAAACAGAGAGCTGCTTTTTATAAGAAAAAGAAAAGTGTAGAGAAGATTGTTGATCAGGCTTTTGAAGTTAAGAAAAAATTATTTATTTTAATAATCAATAGAATTAGGACACTTAACAAGACAATTGATGTTTTCAAATCAAACAGTAGATGGAAAAGAGTAATTAATCAAACTAATTTTTGTAAAGTTTTTTCTGGAGAATGGATGCACAGTTCAAGTTGTGAGCCATTTTTTAATGAGGAGAGTTACTTCCAGGAGAATGATTTAGTGCATGCAGTTGACACCAGTGGTCGAGCGTATGAAGTGAAAGATGGTTGTCCGATTGAAAAAGAGAAACTTGTGCCTAGAGAACCAGAAGAGGTGTTATCTGATGGAGTTTTAGGGAGACGTACTAAGGGTCCAGTGTACACTTGGAAGTGTAGTAGTATTTGTAGTGTGCGACAGGAATCAATTGATTTGTTTTGTAATTTCTTACGTACATATAGTAAGAAAAGTATAAAGCAGAAAGTGAAGTTGTTGCAAGACTTAGATCCTTGCAGAGTGAGAGGAATCACAGGTTTGCAAGGCCATTCACTGGCTTGTCTTTCTAGAAAAGTCTGTCAGAGTGTTTTTCATCATTTTAGGATGTTAGCAGTGCATCATACCAAAATGAGGAAATTAGTGAGAATGTTGTATTATGCAAAAAGTCCCGCACTTAAGCTTAAACAATTAAACAGTGCTCTTTTGCATGGAACTGATTTAGATGTGAAGAAGATTTGTGAAGAAATTGAGATTTGTTATTTTCGTGAAAAAGAGGACAGTGTAGAAATTGAGACAGCAATTCAAGGTAATGTGGAAGACAATGTACAGATTTTAAATACAGAAAAGTTTGAGAAGGAAATTACCAGTTTTAAGGTGAAATCAAGTGAAAGGCCGAATTTTACTTGTGTGTGTTGTCGACGGACTCATTATAAGATTCAGACTAGGTTAGTTGATTTATATGCAAAAAGTGAAAAGATGGATAATTATGAGTGGAAAGATTTAGCAACTTATTTGTGGGTGGAGAATTGTTTTGATTTGAGTTCTGATCAGCGTATTTGTAAATATTGTTATGATAAATTAAATCAAAACAGAATGCCTGCTAGAGCTGTTCATAATAATCTGGAGTTGGTAGACATTCCCCGTGAATTAATGGATTTAAATACATATGAGTCTATTCTGATTCAATGTGTCCATCCTTTTCAGGCAATTGTTCGCATGGAGCCTAAGATAGGGAAATTGCCTCCTACATATTTGCAGAGAGGATTAAAGGGAAGAGTTGTTTATTTGCCCCTAGATTTGAAAAAAAATATTGATACAATTGGTATAGAAAAAGTAGAAGAGGAACCTTTAGTTATTCTAGTTAATGGGGTTCCAACAAAGAGTAAAAAAATTTGGCAAGATTTAGTGGATGTTAGGAAAGTCAAAAAGGCAACGTTGTATTTAGTCAAAAACAATGAGTATTACAAACATGTATGTGTTGCAGCAGAGGAAAAAGCTGCAGATAAAGACAGTGATTGTTCAGGCGGCCAAATTGAAAAAGTTGATGTGTCTAGAAGTGAAGAAATATATGAACATTATACCGTTCATCCTTTGCATTCCAAAGAAGTAATGGGGAATGCAATTGAATTGTTTCAAATGAAAACAGCAAAAGGAAGTCCCATTAGTGTATGGGAAGAAAGTTTGGAAGCTCGTTGTTTTCCACAGCTATTTCCAACAGGTCGAGGTGGGCGATATGACGATCGACCACTTCAAATTCCTGCATCTGAATATCGAACTATAAGATTATATGCTGAAGATGCAAGGTTTCGTCAATGCATTCCCTATTTGTTTCATCTACTGTATGAAAGTGACTTGTCTGGGCTTTCTTATGCAGTAAACCATATTCTGAAAAGTGGAGCACATCTGCAAAATGTTTCGGCGAGGGACTTTATGGAGAAAGTGAATCTGCAAGATAATATTTTAGAATCTCATCTAATCAATCTCATGGCATGTCAGCGTGGTACAAATGAGTATTGGTACCGTCGCCATGAGGAATTGAAATGTATGCTAAGAAACTTAGGAACTCCTACATGGTTCCTCACTCTTAGCTGTGCCGAGTATGCATGGGAGGACTTACTTCAATTTCTACGAGAGGCCAATGCTAATATACAAAATATAGAATTCAAAACACCTGGAGAACTGTGTTCTTTGGGTCCAGTGAATGTATGCAGATATTTTAATCATAGATTTGAAGCTATGATGTCTTTTATTACCAACAAAAAAAATCCTACCCTTGGAGAGGTTTTGGATTTCTTTTGGAGAAAGGAGTATCAAGCAAGAGGTGCTCCTCACATACATATGCTGCTATGGATTAAAGATGCACCAAAATGTGGAACAGATTCAGATGAGACAGTGATGAGCTTCATTGAAAAGTATTCAACATGTGCTGTTCCGAAAACTACCGAAGAAAACAATTTAAGGCAACAAGTTTTACGCTTTCAATCCCATCGTTGTGGAAAGTACGGTCGTCGAAAATTCAAAAACAAGGACAAGTTCTACACAAAATGTCATTTCGCTTTTCCACGACCAGTGATTTCTAAAGGAAGAGTAAATAATTTAATGTCTTCTCTGCGACATACTGTGACGAGAAAATCACCAAAAAATACATACAATTTAAAAAGAAACGAAGAGTCCAAGTACATCAATGACTACAACCCAGTGATTTTGTCCATGTGGAATGCTAACATGGATATTCAATTCGTTGCTGACAACTCTATTGCTGTAGCTCGATATGTGACGTCTTACATCACAAAAAAAGAAAAGACAGAACTGAAGGAAATGTGGGAGGACATTTCACATGAAAAGAGCCTAAGCAAGAAATTGTACAGTTACAGTCTGAAGATGTTGTCGCATTGAGAAATTGGAGCATATGAATGTTCTGATCGATTGTCGTCAGCAAGTCTCTATGCCAAATCTAGAACCGTCATTTGGGTGAGTCTAGGTCTTGCTGCAACACGAAATCGAGTTTTGAAATCTGTACAAGAGATAGAGTATTTGGCGGAGAAAGAACCAGAAAGTACAGATATTTTGAAGACAAACATGTTGGATACATACTATCCAAATAGAAGTCCTCACCTTGAGAACGTTTGTCTCTATGAAGTTCTGCAAAGATATATTTATAAAAGAAACATCAGAGAAGATATCAATAATGGAATATATGGAATCATTGGATGTGAAGGATGTCTAGTGAAACAGAAAAAAGGTCATTTGATTAATCATCGAAAATTGAGTTGTGAAAATCCAGACAAAAGAGAATTTTACTATTTGGCTCTTTTGCAACTCTTTAAACCATGGCGAGAAGAAGAGGAACTACTTGGAGATTTTCTCTGTTATGAAGACTCTTTTAATGCTACGAAGGATACAATAGAATGTCCTGTTTTTCCAAATTATCTGCAAATGTTGAATGAAGAAATAGAGCAAGAATCAACAATTGCTGCAGAGATTGCGAGAGATAGTTCTCAAGGCAGTCAGAGTTCTGCTTCATTGAGTCAGGATCCACTAGGAGGACCAATTATCCAAAATGAAGCTGCCACTGCCATGTATGAAGTGGAAAGAGCTATGGAGCAAGCTCAAGAGGATGTAATTCATTTAGAAGATTTGGTGAAACAATTAAACCTTGAGCAGAAACTGATATATGACGAAGTCACAGAACAGGTTGAACATTGATTGAGTCATGAGAAGAAAGAGTGCTCAAGTACATCATTTAAGCCTGTCCAACTGTACGTGAGTGGAGAAGCGGGAACTGGAAAAAGTTTTATGATTAAGCAATTGCATCTTATCTGCAGAAAAGGACTGAATCACCGCTGTCTTGTGTTGTTACCGCTCCAACAGGGCTGGCAGCACATAATATTAAAGGGATTACTTTACATCGTTTACTGATGCTGCCAGTGGAGCATGATAACAAATTGCAATATCACAAGCTATCTGGAGATGCGTGTTCCGAAGTTTCGAGAGTCCTGAAGAAAATGAAACTTCTTATCATTGATGAAGTAAGCATGGTGTCAAATATAATGCTTGCTTTTGTGCATTTGAGAATGCAAGAAATTCTTAGAACAGACTATGATGTTTTATTTGGAGGAAAACATATTATTGTTTTTGGAGATCTTCTGCAGTTGACTCCAGTGAAAGGACAACCTGTGTTCAAAATGCTCACACATGAAGATACCAGGAAGTGCCTAGGAAGCATTGGAAACGTTAATATATGGTTAAACTTCAAATATGCAGAACTGCTTCAAAATATGCGGCAGGCAAAGGATGAAGATTATAAAAATATTTTACAAGATGTAAGAGTAGGAAAAATAAGTCAACAAGGGAAAGAAGCTTTACATGGACGGTTCATTTCTAATTTGTACCCAAATGAAAACATTCTTCCAGAGAATATTTTTAAGAAAATTAACGAGAAGAAATCTGCCATATGTTTGATGCCTACTCTGAAAGAATGTTCCATGTTCAACAACAAAATGCTGAAGTTAGAAAATGAAGAGATAGTGAAACTGGAAGCTATAGATAAAATAGAGCATATGGGAGCAACAATTATTTTGTCAGAAAATTTGAAATCAAAATTGGATTCATTGGAGAAGACTATATCTAAAACTGCTGGTTTTGAAAAGACTCTGAATGTGTGTTTAAATTGTCGTATTATTTTGAGAAGGAATTTAAATGTTGAAAGAGGTCTGGTAAATGGAGCAATGGGTCATGTTGTTGGTTTTGTGAATTACAAAAATAGAGATGGAATTGAAATTTTAAAAATTAAATTTGATGGCATTGATGAAATAGAACAAATTTGCCGTTGTTCAGCTAGATTTTTGCTTGTGAAAGACTTATATGTTCGCCGAAAACAGTTTCCTGTTTGTTTGGCATATGCAGTGACAATTCATAAATCTCAAGGTTTAAGTGTAGATAGTGCTTTGGTGAACATTGGAAGTTCTGTGTTTAAAGAGGGTATGGCATATGTGGCATTATCACGAGTGAGAACTTTATCAGGATTGTACTTGATTGAGTCTGATGAAACAAAAATTTGTGCTGATCTAGATTGTGTTAAAGAATACAATAGGTTAAGAAGAGAGTATGCTCCACATTTGCCTCAATATCCTCTGATTGAAAAACGTGTGGTAGGCCGAAAAAGAAGAAATGAGAGTAATTGCAGTAAGGTAGTAGCAAAAAGACAAAAAATAGATGAAACTGTAATTGTAAGCAGAAAAAAAAATGATTCTGTTGAAGATGTTGTTGGATTTCAGTTTGAAAACAGTTCTGGTATCAACTGCTATGCTAATGTAGTAGTTAATGTTGTTTTTTTTCTTCAAAATTTACAAAAACAGATTGTCGAAAATCGGGAACAAACATTGTGCTGTTTATTGAATTCTGTGTTAGAGAAATGTAGTAGTGATAGAGGAAACATAGAAAGTGTTTCAGAAATTAGGAATCTTGTAGACATATGTTCAGGTCAAAATCAATTTTCACAGATAATTCAGGATTGTCAGGAATTTTTAATGTATATGTTTGATGTATTGGAAGATGAAGGAGTAGATATAAAAAATCTTTTTAATCTTTCTTATCAATGGCAACATGACTGTGATAACTGTGCTTCATCAAGTACTACTAGAATAGACAGTGAAAGATTTATATATTTGACTTTACCAGACTGCAAATCAGTGCCTTTTAATAATCTAGTTAAAGCAGCTGATCACAATATGGTGTGTACCCAATGTAAGTCTACAATGCTTTCCACATTATTTCTACAAAATTATGGCCACTATGTCATTTTAATGTTCCAACGATGTAGACCTGATGGAACTAAATTGACAACTTCTATTAAAAATTTCGTGGCTTCTCAGTTATCGATATCAGGAAGAACCTTTGCAACTGTAGCTATTATTTTTCATGATGGACCTTCTACAACATCAGGGCATTACACATGCTATTTAAAAACTTCTAAAGGTTGGACCCAATGTAACGACACTCATTTGACTTTCAAACAACGTTTGCCTTTTGGCTTTATAAATTCATACCTAGTGTTTTTACAGCCAAAATTTAGGTAAAAGTAATTGGCATATGAAGACGGGAGTAGTTTATAAAGGTTATTTTGCTGTTTAAAAATATATTCTGAGTAAAAGTGTTCCAGGCAATATAAAAAATTGACTTGTCATATAGGTACTGTAATTGGATCTTATAATAAGTGAGGTTAGTATTATACAAAATGATGAACATGAGTGAGTCAGAGATGGTTTTACAAATATTTAAATGTTGTGAAAATGTTGTAGAGCCTTTCTTTCAGAACGTCGGGAAAAAGATCATTTCAGAGTGCCTTAGAATTAATTTGAACAAATACTCATACATCTGACACTATTTGGCCAAATGGAAAGGTGCAGGAATGAGTAAAGAGTCATGACTGAAAAAAGGAGTATATGAAAATATTGAAAATATTTCAGATGTTCTTGAAGCTTTTCTTCTAGAAAGTCGATGAAATGGATTTTTAAGTGAACAGCAAAGTACTTTCCAATGCGAAAAGGACCACCATGATACAGTATTTGGCCTCAAGGAAAAGTAAGTTAATCTAAGATTAGCGTAGATTTGTGATTTGTCAGTATCTAAGGTTTTTTTAAAACACAATCTTTTAGATTGTGTTTTTTTTTTCCCGTTGTCATATGATGAGTAATTTGAACTCACTCTTTTAAGTGAAATTCAATATATTCTGAGAACAGCAAAAATAAACTTTGTAACATGTTATACAAGTTATTTTATACTTTGGATTGTGTAAATTAAATTGTATTCCATTCTCTGATATTTACTTTCCTTTTTCCATCCTCTTTCACCTCTTTTTACTCACTTATAATGTCTTTCTCTCACTCTCTGTAACCCCCGTTCCCTTACTCCACTTCTTTGACAATCCCTCATTTTCATTTCAACTGTGTGTATCCCGTCTCTCCCTTGCATAACTTTTCAGCTTTCAGTCTTTCTGCTTTTCTTTTCCGTATTTTCCTCCTTTGCTCTTTTAGTAATTCCTGTTTACTCACTCAGCAGTATTATTGCACTCTATCACTATAAATCACCCACTCTCCTTAGCTTATCTTTGTTTGCTTCTTACTTTTGACCTCTTCTCTCTGTTTTTCGTTCACTACTTCTATGTCCTCAGTGCCTCGTTCTACTTGTGTTATGTTCACTTGTGTTTATCTACCTTCTATCACTTCTTTTACAACAACTTCACTGCTCCTTTCTCATCGTTCTTCATCCCATTTCTTTTACTCTGGTTCCATTACTATCCTTCATTTCCTTTCTTTCAATGTCCTTCTCTTTACTTTCATCACCAAATTATTTTTTCTCAGTACCACTGTTTTAGTCGTCTTCTCCTCTCTTTCCTTCTTTTTCCTCACTCACTCATTTCCTTTTCTCACTCATTGTACTCCACCTCACTCAGTTTTTCTCTTAGTGTGTCTACCTTATAACTTCCTCAGTCCATTTCCTTCAATCGTTGTAAATTATCCTGTCTCCCTTCATCCTTTCACTCTATGACTGTTCTTCACTTACTCTCAGTTATCTTCTATTCCTCATTCTTCTAAATGCATCCTTAATTAGACTGTTTTCTGTCTCAGTCATTATCTTTTTACTTACTTCTGTTTCCTGATTTAGTTTTGCTAACTCACATTGTTTTAGTATCTTTCTTACCTTCAGTTCATTTCTCTGTTCTTCTCTCTCTTTTTCTCAGTGAATCTATATGCCTTACTCTTTGTAATTTGCTCTCCTTCTATTTCTTTTTCCCTCTTTTTGTCCTTCTACCTTAGTTTATTTCCCTTTCTGTGTTCTTCACTCTAACTTTATTTCTAAATAGAGCGTTATGATTTTTAACCTCTTCATTTGTATCTTTTAATTTAAAATACATATTTTACTAATTATAACTTATTTTTTCTTCTCTCTTTCACAGATACCAACTGTAGTAAAAAAAAATAAAGTTACATTTATTATATGGTAAGTATGACTAAAAAAATGTAGTTTGTTATCAGCCTTTGCTTTACGGTCACTAACATTTTCTCAATCTACCTCACTCCTGTGTTTGTACTCTGCTTCTCTCACTTATTCTTATTCTCCATGTTTACTCCCCTTTCCCTATTTACCCTCTCATATTCAACTTCTTTTGATCCCTATTGTTTACTTCACTTACCCTCTGTTCCCTTCCTTTGCTTCTTCACTCATTCTCTTTTTCTTAATTATTTACCTTACTCCTACACATATACCTCATCCCCCTCCCAACACATACACACACCTGTAACATACACCCCACATACACACCACACACACACCTCATACACACAAAAAATCCTCCCACACACACTCCTCAAACACACACACACATTCCATACACACACATACATCGAACACATATACACCCCACACTCATACACTTCTCACACATATTTCACACACCCTCATCTCTACCCACACCAAAACACTCCACACAACCACACCACAACCTTACACACCCACACTCCGACCTACACCCACTGACTCCCTGTAAGTCACACACAATGCATTACTTATCTTTTTTTGCTGTTTTACTCAAACCCATTCAGGTACTGTTTCCTTTACTCTCTTTGTCCTCTCTCTTTGTCACTCCCCATGTGTTATCCTAATTCAATATTTCTCCCTCTTTAGTTATGCACACTACTTTTATCTCTCTCTCCCTCACCAGTGTTATTTAAATGTGGTTCCGTTATTATCTTTTATTTGTACATCATTTTTTCTCTTTCCTTTTACTCTTTACAGCCACTCACATTCTTCATGTGCCTCTGTTTTAGTATTCTTCTTCTCTCTTTCTTTGTTTCACAGCCTTATATTTTTTTCATTTTCTCTCTTACACTTTCTTATATCTTTTACACTGTTTTACTATGTATTACACAGTACCTCTGTGTTGCTCCCTCTTGCTGTCTGTCTCTTAACATTACTCTCTCTTTCTCTTTCTCTTATGCTCTCCTTCT
Source organism: Lissotriton helveticus (assembly GCF_964261635.1). Taxonomy (NCBI): domain Eukaryota; kingdom Metazoa; phylum Chordata; class Amphibia; order Caudata; family Salamandridae; genus Lissotriton; species Lissotriton helveticus. The sequence continues at coordinate 561,596,977 of NC_136073.1, forward strand.
CTTGTTTTTTTTTTCTTGTTTTTTTTTTGGATTGCGCTATCGGGGCGCTCACCGGTGCGCGCACCGGGAAGCGAACCCATGAGAAAAATTAAGTCAAGAGTGCTAAAAATTTTAGTAATTTTTTAAAAATGGGAGGTAGTTCTGAAAAGAATTTTTTAAAATGTTTTTGTTGTTTTATTTTTTTTTATTATTTTTCAGAAAAAGTTTTTGGGGGGGGATTTTTTTTTTTAACACTTTTATAATTTTTGTGGTGTTTTTTTGGGGGAACAACAAAAAAAGGAATTACAAATGGCTCAACAGGAGCAAAAAAAAAAAAGATTTATTGCTTCTTCTTTTGGTTACATTGATGGTTTTCCACCGCATTGCTTATTAAGATCACGCTTAGTTCCCCATAGCACAGTGTCTTGCCACAGAAGACACATACAAATTTGAGACTGCCAAATTTTTTTTGAACATTGGGCACCATTTGCCGTCCTTCAGGTGCTGCATGTGATACTTTGGCAGAGGAGGTGCTGGGCTGTGGATTCTTCTGATTTTGCGCCATGGCACGAACCTCTGCTTGAGCAAGATTATTAGGATGCAACCTTTGCATGTGGCGCAACATAGTATAATTGCCGAATGAATCTTTCTTCTTGGGATTGCCCCTGGAAAGAATTTCTCCGCAAATAAGGCACTTAACCTTAGGGGAATTCACTTTCTTCTGCCCAGGAGGGTGGGAGAAGAAGTCCCAAATAAAATGCACTTTTATGTGACTCTGTCTTGGCTCTTCAGGCAAAAATTGCCTGGTTTGTTCCTCCTCCTCCTGTTCTTCCTCCTCATCCTCTTCTTGTTCAGGGACAAGGAACTGGGATGGTGGTCCTTCCTTTCTAGGTGGTTGTGGTGGTGGAGGGGGTCCACCAGCTGCAGCTACTAATGATGCCATTGCCAGAATCAGATAGAGGTCTTCCTCTCTCAAAGTAGAAAGTCAGAGTGAGGAAAAAGGTGGGGGCTTTCATCATTTGAAAAAAAAAGTGTTCTGGACCAACGAAAAGTGTTATTTTCAAGTCACATGATCCAAGCTTTCATCATTTGGAAACCAAAACTGATCTGCACCAATGAAAAGTGTTATTTTCAGATCACATGACCCGACGCGCTTACGCTACGCGCCCCGGGGCACGTCGCGTAAGTGCGTCATGACGTTGCGCGATCGTATGCGATCGCGTGGTTCCGGGTGCGCTTATGCAGTGCGTCATATGACGCATCACGCGACTACGCAAAACGTCATGATGTTGTTTTCGTTCACGGGAATAACGCTCTCGGGACGCTCCCCGGGGCGCGCCGTAACATTGCGCTTACCCGGGCGTTCACCGGTACGTGCCCCGGGAGCGCTCCGGGGCGCGTACCAGGGCAAACAATAAAAAAATATATATATATTTACACTATTTAAAATTTATTATAAAAAGTATTACTTTCTTACCTATAGATATTTGCTATTAAAAAACCTATGAAATTCACTGAAAAAACCATAGGTTTCACACCAGTTATAGTTAGGAATTAGCATTTAAAAAACCTATTAAATTCACTGAAAAAACCATAGGTTTTACACCAGTTATAGTTAGCTGGAAATTTTACTCGCATAAAACCATTGAAATTCCCACGTTATAGTTAGTTGGACTCACTATAACTTGCGCGTGCAATGCACTGCTGATGACGTCACATATTACATCACTCATGACATGGTCAGTGACATCACTCATGACATCACTGAGGACACCATCCAGTGAATGTATGTCTTTCTGAAAAATAAATAATAGTGAGTAATGTTTAAATATTTAAATATATGTATTAATGTAACACTTTGTGTATAAGTGGCTGCATGGGTTGGTGAGTAGCTACATGTGTAGGTATATGGGTTATTAGATTTTTTTTAGTATCAGTATGAGTGTCTGTATGGTTTGGTGGGGGTATTACTTAGCACATAGATGCATGAATCACTGACTCTCTGTTTGTATGTGTTTTGAAGACAGCATATGTGCAGGACTGTATGGGTGGATGAGTGTGTATATGTGTGTGTTAGTGAGTGAATGACTGTCTCACTAGTGTCTTCATCAGTAACTACATATGTTTTAATCTAGTATATGTGAATATTGATGTATATAAGTGAGTATATGTGAGAGTGAGGGATTCTAAAAGTTCCTGTTTAAATTAGTATGTGTTTCTATAAGTGATTGTTTAAGAGAGTAAGTATGTGTAAGTTTCCTTAGAAGTAAAGTGGTAGTGTGTGTGTATAGCTGTATATGCTAATGAATTGATGTTCAATAGTTTATTTGCATGTGTGAGTATGTGTGTGAGTAACTTTTGAATGCCTGTCAGTGTGTAACAGGATGTATAGGTGTATCACTACATATGATGAGTGAGTATATGTATGAGTGAGTATATAGAACTGTTGGTGAATGAGTGGATGTGTATATAGATGGTGGAATTATTGAATTGGTTGTTGTATTGCTTTATTTCGATATAAAAAAATATCATAAAAGCATTGCATTACAGTATACAATTTGATAAAAACATTTGACATTTAGTATATAAAAAGGGAACATCAGAATCAATTTAGCAATACAAAAATAGAAAACCTACAGATCAGCATAGCTTTGCAAAAATAGGTTATTAGCCAGATCATAGAACTCATGCAAGTACAAAAAGACTCTAATGAATTAATAGCTTCCTTGCAGACCTTATTCGCCAGACCCAACCCAAGAATTTTGCCATACAACAGGCAAAAAAGGGTCGGGCATCAGAACATAAAATGCGTAGGGCTTCCAAGTGTGATCTGGTACCCATGCTCCTACAAAGTGGTTTGAGCCATCTCGACCTGGGGGCCGCATACGCCTGACACTCGAACAGCAGATGGGCGATGGACTCTACCTTTGAGACACAGAAGGGGCAGTATGGTATGGTTTGAAATGGTGGTTTCCAGGTGGAGGTAAACAGCCCCACAGGGAGGACTCCCACCCTGAATTTGAAATACAGTGATCTGTCTCCAGGGTTATGGATCAGGTCTAGGTAAGATTCTCTAAGTGGGAGCTCCTTAATTAAAAGGAACTGAGCAGCAGATTTACAAAGGTTTGGGTTGCACCTTCTCCCATTAGCCACCCACAACCAATAAACCTTCTTCAACGATTGCTTAGGAGGAGCTGTTTTGTTAACCCAAGCATCGCCTAGACCCAAATCAAAAAGGAGCCGCTTAACCTCCTTGAGCCAAATTACTTTATGCCAGCTTGGAGAGGATAGGAGTTCTCGTAAGGCGTCGGCATAACTGGACAGTTCTGGAACATTCCAAATCCTTGCCCACAATAAGAGGGGACGGAGCCTGGCTTGGTCACCTATAGGGTATGTGCCTGCATCAAGCAGGAGGGGGAGGGTCGGGGTACTGTGGGGTAACTTCATGAGATCTTTATGGAAGTTATTTTCGAGGCAGGTTAAACAGTCAGCTCTCTGCACACCCCACAGTTCCGCGCCATACAAGGCTGCACTCACCACCCTTGCCCTGTAGATATCCAGAAGGGCCCCAATAGGTTTAAGAGATGAGGCACGTTGTTCTTTGAGCAGAGCCCCTGCAGCCCTCTTATGGGTCAGGAATACCTTATGATGGTGTGCCTTCCAACTCATAGTGTCGCAGAGTCGTATACCCAAATAATCGAACTCTTTCGAGTGGAACGGAGTTTAAGGCAGGGGGGAAGACAGATTTCCTGGGGGGGTTAATAACAAGGAATTTGGTCTTGCTTATATTTATAGAAAGGCCCCTGTTATCACAGAAGCCCTTGAATCGAGAAAGCAACTTTTGAATGCCCGATGGAGATTTTGAGATCAGAAGGGTATCATCAGCAAATAGGAGCGTTGGTATCTTCCTACCAGCCAGGGAGGGTGCATCAGATGGTTCCTGAAGAAGATGCTCCACCACTCAGTTCACATAAAGCGAGAACAGGGTGGGGGCCAGCACACAACCCTGGCGGACGCCCCTATCTACAGGGATACAAGATGTTTTTTCCCCCTGGAGACCCCATCTGATCTGGGCAAAGTTGCTTTCGTGGAACTTGATAAGCAGGGCCAATAGATAAGATGGTATACCCAACCCGTCTAGGACTTTCCACAATTGGGCCCGCGGGACCAGGTCGAAAGCAGTTTGCAGGTCTATAAAGACTAAATACAAGCTGCCTCCTCCCAGTACCACCACTTTCCAGTATAACATTAAAAAGCGGAATGTCTGCTCAATTGTGCCTGTCCCTGATCTAAAACCCGCCTGGAAATCTGACAAAACCTGATTTTCCTCCACCCACTGCAAAATCCTACCCAGTACCACTTTGCCCGCAACTTTTTGGGTTGAGTCAAGCAGGCTAATTGGGCGGTAATTAGCTGGGTCGTCCCGACAGCCTTTCTTAAAGATAGGGACGACCTCTGCGCCCCGCCAAGAGTCAGGGAGAGGGGCTCCCAGGACAGCTGCATTCAAAAGTGAAGAGATTAGTCTACTCCACAATAGTGGGTATAACTTCAACAAATCGCCCGGGATTCCATCTGGGCCTGCAGCCTTATTGGTAACAATACACTTAATCGCCCATTCAACTTCCTTAATACTAAAGGGACAGTCATTGGTTGTGGTGAAGGCTGTGGCAGGGGGACTGATCAAGGGACCCTTGCTTGTTTGGGATTCACCCAAAGGGACAGAGTAAAGCTTGGAAAAGTGAACAAACCAAACGTCACCAGGAATGTTACAGGTAAGTTGTAGATCGATGGGCTTGTTCCTAGCTCTCAATAAATCCCAGAACCCCTTGGAGTCTTTCATAGAGCTCGCCTCTGATAGCTCCCTCCAAAAATTATAGTCGTGTGCCTCCTTGGCCTTTGCCACAGATTTCTTGTAGAATTGCCTTGCAGATCGAATGCTGGCTGTGACCTTGGTCTTCACTGCAGAAATGAGTTCCCCCTTAGCAGCCCGGCATTCAGTAGTATACCACTTGTCTCTTGACTTAGAGGGACCTTTCACTGGGAGCCTCGCACTGGTATGGGGAATAAAAAACAAATCACTTATGGCAGCAGTAGTTTCTGTAAACATTGTTATAACAGCTGCAGTGTTAGTTCCCGATTCGTCAAGGCGAAGGCCCACCGCTGACATTATAGACCCTGCTTGTGCCATCCTTTCCTCGTCCATTGCTGCTTTAGCCCATTTCAAACGCCTGCCACAGTTGGAGGGAACAACTTCGTGGGATGTTTTCCACAAGTGGGCAGGCTTAGCTTGCTTCCTGACATGCCAGGGCGGGATGAGGGTTAGGGATAGGGGGTTGTGGTCACTATCACAGGATGCTATGACTTCCATGTCTTGCAGGAATGGCCACAGGTTGTAGTTCAGGATGGTGTAGTCTATTCTGGAGGTGCATCCCATTCTGTTATAGGTGTGAGCACCCATAGGATCGGATTTAGATCGACCATTAGTTGGTCTCAGATCGTGTTCCATACAGAGTGCGTTGATATCTATCGCACTCTGGGTCCATTTTCGAATTGGATTAAGGGTCAGAATAGGGATGCCTCTCCTTATATCCTCATCCCATGAGTCGAGAATGTCCTCCCTCGCGAGTGGCTCAAAACAACAATTAAAATCACCTGCAAGAAGCACATAGGAGTCAGTGCTACAGGCACTTAGTTCACCATTTAATCCTGTGGCAGGTAGCGATGATGCCCCACCCCTAGACCCCCTTAGATAGAGATTGAAAACCTCTAGCTTCCTTCCCCCTTGGCAGCGTATAGATATCCTCTGAAGGTCTGGGGAATTAGTACACTTTTGGCTTACGCTTAGACCAAGCGCGATGCTAACCCATATTAAAAGGCCGCCGGACGGGCGACCTTTGCAACCCAAGGGTTGGGAAGCTGGAACAAAGTAGGTTGTATATCCCACTCTGTGCCTGGGTTCAAGGCACCAGGTTTCTTGCAAAAGACAGATGTTATAGGAGTACAAAAAAGCATTCCACTCAGGGATGTCGAAATTACGGGCAAGTCCTGCCACATTCCAACTTAAAAATGTTATCAGAGGATCACCTGGGGTAAGCAGCCCTGGCGATTTAACAACACCGTCCGTGATGCATACAAGGGTAGCCGGTCCTACAGCCGCTAAGTTTAACCTTTGCGGAGGCTTGGTCTGCTGTTGATTGAGAGCCCCTATAGCATCAGTTGAATTCTCAACTGAGAGAGGTTTCTGAGTGGATAACAAGGGGGTCATAGGGGGTGAGACCAGCAAGTGGGCAGCAACATAGGATTCTAGGGAAGTTGAAGTGGACAATCCCTCCTCTATAGATGAAGCGTATACAATTTCGCCCAGAACTGGGTAGGTGGTAAGACTATAATCAGACAATACAGAGAGACTATCAGTGGGCCCTAGGGTCTGGGGTAAGGAGGCCTTTGCCACTACATCAATGGTAGGTTGCCTTGCAAGTCAGTCTACCTCCTCAAGGCTGCCAAACCTATTCAGGGTAGAAAGGCCATTCCAGCACACAAAGGGATCTTGATAATTGGGGGGGTGGCTCCTCCATGCGTGGCGCTGTACCAGGGACCAATCATCTTCCCGTGTCTTTTTGGGAGGTGGCGGATAGAAGAAAGGCAAAAGCCTGGGTATAACACGAGAACCTTCACCAGTGGGGCAAGAGCAAATGTAGTGTGCTGTATGTGGGTCCTCGAAGGTCACCACTATGCAGTCCCCAACCGCGGTTTTCTTTGTGGGGCCCACCCAGGGGACACGACGCACCATCAGGACTCTGCTCTTCCGACCATTGGGAATTGGACGGTTCGCATTAAGCCAGTGCATTGTCTTGTTCTTCAAAGACCAGTGGTTCTCGTAATGTCCTTTTTCGATCTGGGAAACGCCCGTCAGAACAACCACATAATCGTTGGCCTCTGGGGGAAGGTCGATGTAGCCCCCTCTAAAATTATTCTTGGCAGAAGGGCCCTGAGAGTGTTGGTGGCGAGCTTCACTGGGGGGAGGTCTAAGAGGAGGGCCTGTAATAGGCTTTAGAGATGGTTGGGGGGAGGGACGAGTGGGAACCTTAAGTTTAGAGGCAGCAGTAATTTGGTTCACACCCAGGGTTCGCGGCTTGGGAACCGGGCATTCAGGCGCTGGTACAGGGGGAGGAAGATGTAATGCTTGTGGAATTGGGTCCTCTACCCCGAAGCCCTGGTTTTCAAGACTTCTCAAGCCAAGAGTGGCCAAAGCAATGATGCTTTTCTCCATCTCCAGCAAGCTGTTTTCGATGCATGAGAGTCTAAGAGCAAGGGGGGAAAGAAGTTTCTTGAGTGTTTCCCAAACTATACCTATGAATTCCCCATCCTTCCCTTCCCGACCCTCATCGTGTGTGCCCCCATCCTGTACTGTGATGGTGATAGAAGCAGGATCTGTCCCCTCGCTAACCCCCTCTCGATGTGGCTGTTCCCTAGGGATAGTCCCTTCTGTTGTTTTGGGTAGTGGTACACTGGGCAATTTCGGTTTCTGTACCACCGCAACTCTTGCCTTCTTGCGATAGTAAGTGTACCGGGAAGTCCTTTTCCTTTTGGGTAAATTACCCTTACTAGTATTGATCCTAGAAGAATTAAAAATTACTGGGGCGGGGAAGTTAGAGCTGGCATCCTGCTTGCCATTGTGTGATTTTAAAATTACCGGGTTAGGAAAATTGAAACTGACATTCTGCATGGAAGACAACACAGGCAGATTCGAATCACCTGCGTCGACAGCTGGCCCTGGGGCTGGAGAGGGAGGTTGTGAAGTCGGAACCTGGTGGACTTCTGCCTGCAAGACTAGAGAACTGGGATTGGCGGGTCGCTCCGGGGTAACAGCAGTAGCTATGTGGCCCAGTGAGGATTTTTTTGAGACTGCAATAACCTCCGATGATCTTCTAGCGGCAGCCAATTCTAGAGAGACACGAGTCTGCAATTTGGAAATTTCCTGATCAATCGCAAGATTGGTACGAGTGATGAAATCGTCCATAGGACCACTGATTGATGGGCCTCCCTTAACGGCCTTGCTACGAGTTAACCTGGTGCACATAATTAAGCAAGAGCAAGGACCAGGGTAAGGCCTCCTACAAAATGCGAGAGATCACAACTTTAAACCCAATTAGTCAATGATGAGAACTGGGCGAAAGAGGGTAGGCCAGTCCAGTCCTCTCAGACCTCGAACGGCCTCAAACGGCCCAGTCTTTGCCCAGTCTTCGCCCGGGCTGCGTCCCGCGCTGCGGGAATCGGAGGTTGTAATATAGGGGGCGTGGGGGGCGGGTCAGCAGGGAGAGCGGACCGGAAGCTATCCGTCGGCCTTGCAGGGACTTCTGGGTATTGAAGTCCCCGCACGCTCGCAGCCCCGCTGTAGCCTCGCGCCCGGAGCCGCCTTACCGCCACAAACAATGCCCCGCAATGCTGATGTCCGCTGCACAAGTCGAAGCGGCACCCGCGGAGCGGGTGCGGCGAGGAGTGGGCCGGTGCGCTGATGTGCTGAATAAAGTGATGCTGTGCCTCAGAGGTTGGAGCCAGGAACCGCCGCTAAGTAATAGAGTGAGTGTTGGTGAATGAGTGGATGTGTATATAGATGGTGGAATTATTGAATTGGTTGTTGTAACTGGTATGGGTATCTCCATTTTTTTGAAAATTTTAGTTTCTATTTTTGAATATGTGTTTCAAGGGTTACATTACAGTGAAAGGAGGTCTGTCACTCTGTCACAAGGATGGTGTCATCAGTGATGTCATGAGTGATGTCACTGACCATGTCATGAGTGATGTAATATGTGACGCCATCAGCAGTGCATTGCACGCGCAAGTTATAGTGAGTCCAACTAACTATAACGTGGGAATTTCAATGGTTTTATGCGAGTAAAATTTCCAGCTAACTATAACTGGTGTAAAACCTATGGTTTTTTCAGTGAATTTAATAGGTTTTTTAAATGCTAATTCCTAACTATAACTGGTGTGAAACCTATGGTTTTTTCAGTGAATATATATATATATATATATATACACACACACCATGGCATTTGAAACCGTAAAGACAGTACAATGATGAATACACAGACATTAAGACCAACCTTACATGGACCTTAAAAACAAATGACAACATTGGTAGTGAAATTTGAGCTGAAACTATTTAGTTTTACTAAAAGGAGAAAAAAAGAACGGCCCTTCTAAACATCAAAGCATGGTGTGCTCCCATAGACACTCAAACATCGTAACAAACACAACGAAGTTACATTAGTAATACAGCACCAATTCAAATTAAAAAAGCACCTGTGTAGGGGGAGATGAATGAATGAATGAATGAACCGGTTCTTATCTAGCGCAAACTTAGCCCAATGGGCGTCAAGGCGCCTAAATCAAATATAGAGGCCAGAACCTCCTCTCTGCAGCATTCTCTCATTGGTAGGCACTCCTAAAAAAATAAGTTTTAAGAGCCTTTTTGAATAGCTCCAATGACGGAAGAGTTTTTATATCGATAGGAATAGAATTCCAAAGCTGAGGGGCGGCCACGGAAAAAGCCTTGGCTCCCCATCTAGCAAGCTTGATATGGGGCACAACAAGTTGACAAAGTCCCGCGGAGCGAAGACCTCTTGTGGGAACATACCGCGCAATCAGAGAGCCAATAGCACTCGAGGAGCCTTCTGACAACGCTCTGTAAACTAAACACAGAATTTTAAAAGAAATTCTGTGTTGTACAGGAAGCCAGTGGAGTTCTTTCCTAGCTGCGGTGGCAGACGAGGTTTTCGGAAGAGCCAGAACAAAACGCGCTGCAGCATTCTGAACAATCTGCAGGCGATGTAAAAGAATCTTATTGACTTCCATATAGAGAGAGTTGCAATAGTCTAGCCTCGAGCCCACCAGAGCGACTGCAACCTGTTTGCGCGCCTGGGGGGAAAGATACTCGCGGATTCTATTCAGTATCCTAATCACACCCCAGCAAGTGGCCACTGTCCTGTTGACTTGAGAGGATAGAGAGAGCGAGGTGTCAAATATTACACCCAGATTTCTGGCAGATTGGGAAGGAGTGGGGCAGGCGCCGAATGAAGGTGGCCACCACTCACTCGACCAAACATCTCGGTCCTTCCCAAAAATCAACACCTCCATCTTTTCGCCGTTCAGTTTAAGGGAATTTATAGTCATCCAGTCTGCCACATACTGCATGCATACCCTAAAACTGGCGGCAGATGACCTGACAGAGGAGTGGGCCAGTGATAACATAATCTGGGTGTCATCTGCGTAGGACACCACCTCCATCCCCTGAGATCTAACTAGTCTTGCCAGGGGAGCCACATAGATGTGATAAAATTATTTAAGGTCATGAGGGGACTTTAGGGTGCCTTCTTATTACAATCCAGGCAGTCAGAAAATAGCTTCCCACTGGCTGATATAGTACCAGATGACCGTTCTAAAACAAAGTGCTAGTGCTTTTGAACAGGTTACAAATAAGAAGTGCTTAAACAATGGTACGAGCCATTTCAGTTTTGCACTCCTAAAGGAGTCTTTAACTATAGCAGCCATGGCAAAATCTATGAGGGCTGGATCTGACCAGAAATGACTGAGGCAGAGTTCATTTAAACAGTTTTTGATGTGAATTGACCAGGAATTATATTGGATTTTTCCTGCGACAGATACTTCAAGTACCAATCCCAGATGACACCCCATAACCAATTTTATTCAATGACTTTCCAGACTCATGTGTTTTTCGTCTACTGCAGTATAGCTACTGCACCATATATTTGATTGGATAACTTGCATTGCTCAATGGTCGGCATCGGAGCTACTGGTTTAGTTTTCTTTCTAGCATTTCATGAAAGTACATGCATGTTCGTACTATCTTCCCCCGTGCTGTTCCCTCCTCTCTCCCACACCCACATATACGTTCATCTGTGGCCTGCTTACCAACAAGATTGTCTATTGCGTTCCCCACCTGAACTCTTCCTGCTTGCGTTTTTTCCCCCTCATCCTCAACCCAGGTCAACTATTGTCCCCTACTGAGTGCAACACTGACTTTTTCTCCCTCCTTTCCTTCATTGCTCCCCCGCTGCTTGTTGGAGTGGACTCTTAACCCCCAACTTTCCACACCCATCCAATTATCCTTTTTAAAAGTTTTCTACTTTGGAGGGTCTGAACTGCTGTAGTTTGTGGCCAGGCACTCCTTTCTTTACTGAATGCGTTTACTATTACACACTTTATTTTTTTTAATGTTTCTGCTCTAAGATTGCCATCTGCCATCTTGGTATGGTAAATTAAAAGTAGACAAAATTGCTGCCACAGAGTCATGACAAACACGCTACTTATTGATGCTCTTTTTGGTGGATACTCTATCCAAAAGCAGATTTCTCTTTCTTGGAACATTCCCCAAACTGGATTCAGAGATTTTTCATGAACTATAAACCAAAATAGTACCTCCTCAAGGTGGGTTGGGTGTGACCGGAATTTTCCTTTGCAAAGGACCTGGTTGGCAAGGAAATAGTGCTTTGTGAACTTCTGCACAGACACCCATGTAGGAGTTTGGCAGATAGCATGGACAGGCATTCCTCAAGCCAACGCAGTGATAGCAGCCTGAGCCCTGGTGGAATGGGCTCAGAGACTTTCCAGGGACTTCTTCTTGCTCAGTGCACAGCAATCTTGATGCAGATGACTGTCCACCTTAACAAAGTTCTCTTCTGTACCACCTTCCCTTTGTTTGCTCTGGAGAACCCACAAAAAGCAGATAGTCCACTCAATCGTTGGTACGATATATGTGAAAGTAGGAATGGGCAATAATTTCCGCTCCGCTGGGAGAATTCGCTGAGTTTTATCCACTCTGCGTTACATTTATAGCACAGAGTTCTAACAAAAATCCATCAACCGCCGTGTGGTGGAGTTTCTCATGTGCGGCTCCCCAACGTGAAGTTGGCGAGCGAGAATTGGCAAACAGCTATGCATTGTCTTAAATGTTGTACCCATGAGGACTATCAAGACCAAGATAAGGTCCCAAAGTGGTATTACAATGTGGAAACAAACGGGTGTTGAACATCATCATAATCATTTATGTGACATGTTGGATGTTTGTTGGACAGGTGGTCCAACAAACAAAAAAAGCCTCACAGGGCTGACAACCTTTTATAGCGCCCACTGCAAGACCTTGCTAGGCTAAACACCACACAAATAAAAAAATATATACAACCGCTTCATCTGTAAGGGGTCTGATATCCGGCACTACACCAGGTCACAGGTTTGTTCCAGAGCTCAAAATAAATGAGCTTTGTGGAGGGGGGTCTGGCGGCAGGGAGGACATCCACCGCCTCAGGGAGCAAATCAAACACAGTCAATTGCAGATGATAGATTTTCATGCATTGAGGTGTAAATTACGTAGACCCGGTTGTAGGACCCTGCCCTGTTGCTGAGACAGGAAGTCCTCAGAGCGGTAACCTGGAAACTCATGCTCCAGAATTCCAGGTACCACCCGATCATGGACCAGCCTGGAGACCCCAGTATGACTTGGGCCTAGTCAATCCTGATCTTCGGCAGAACTCAGGGGAAGGAGATGTAGTGGTGTGAAGGCATACAAGAGTCCCTTGTTCCATAGCAACCAGATTGCATCTCCTAAGAAGTATACATGTGGAAACCACAGCATGCAAAACAATCGAGACTGCATGTATTAGGCAGCAGAGAAAAGATCTACCCAGGGCCTCCTAATGATGGAAGACACCCTGTGCCACTTAGGGATGAGGCCACCACTTGTGATCTGCCAGATGACACCTGCGCAGTTTGTCTACCCTGGCATTCAGGGACCCCTACCAGGTGATATGCGACTAAAAAGTTGCCCTGGAACTCCAGCCACCTCCAAAGTTGCAAAGCCCCCTGGCACATGCCTCAAGACCCCACTCTGCCCGGCTAACTGCAGTACTACATAGTAGTGATGTGGTCTGTGAGAACCTACATTAGCATCCCCTTGATGGGTGGCAGATAATATTGAGGCAGACCTGGCCTTCCACTGGAGACTAGATTCCTCTGATTTTCATCTCCCCCAGGCAACTCCCTCAACACAAGAGTAATGTGTCTGTCACCAACGTCATTTGTGGGTTGGGAAGGGTGGCCTGCTGTAGGAAAAACTATTGTTAGTCAACCACTAGTGCAGTTCTTTAAGCTCCCTCCTCCCTCCAAGATCTGGATGCTGTCGGACAGGCAGCTTTGGTGCTGAGCCTACTGGGACTTCAATTTCATTATCGGGCTCACATGTGCCACCTCGCGTGGTTGCCAAAGATGCACGAGGCTCAGAGGCCAAGAAGCCTTGGAATCAGCTTCATTTAGCTCTAGGAGCGTTCCAGAAACATCAGGACCATAGCCTGAATGTCTTTGACTTGTGGCTATAAAGTGAAAGCCATGACCAGAATCGTATCTAAGATTAGTCCAATGAATGGAAACCTCTGAGAAGGAATCAGGTGATACTTCTGCTCATTTATGGTGAACCCCCACAATGTCAAACAGTTCCACCATTGTCCAGAGATGATATACAATGGACTGCAGCAAGCCTGCCATCAGCAACCAGTTGTTGAGGCATAGGAATACAGCAACTCCCAACCTCCCAAGGTGGGCAGCGACCACCACCATCACTTTTGTGAACACCAGAAGAGCACTGGTGAGGACAAAGAGGAGCACAGTAAACTCAAAATGCTCCTGGTCCACCTAGAACTGCATGTAATGCCTGATGGACTTCAGGACAGTTATATGGAAATATAGACCCTGCAAGTCCAGGGATACCACCAAGGTATCTAAGCCCAAAGAAGAGAGGATCTGAGCTTACGTGAGAATCTTGCTTCTGTTCTTACATAGGAAGGCATTGGGAGGACAGCGGTCCAAGAGTAACCACCCTTCATTTGTCAGAATCCAGTACCTATTACATAGCATTGTTGCACCTATTGCACCTTTGGAGGGCAGCAAGTGCACCTCCTGCAGGAGATTGGACAGATGCTCATCTTAAATCCATTCAGGCATGGGAGGAGAATCTGGTGGGGGGGGGGGGGGGAAGGAAATAGAAAAATATGGCTTAACCATTTGTAATAATTTGCAAGACTCATCTATTTGATGTGATGGATTGCCAAACCAGGAGACGTGTCCAATCCGGCCTTCCACTGGGTGGACATGAGCCATTAAGTGCAAACTCAAGCAGTTTATTGGCTGGTGTAGCAGGAGAGGAGGAGTTGAAAGACTGGAGCCCCTGATGGCCCACACGCGGTCTGTTGGCTGTGTCTCATCTGCTCTGAAAGGACCGGGCTGCCTGCTGCATTACTGGTTGTGAAGGCTGTCTTTGTCTATACACAGGGCCTCTGGAGTAGTCGCTAAATTTTCTAATGTGGTGTGGGAATAGTTTTGTAGGCGCCAAAAGCCCCAATGATAGTGCTGTAGTTCATCTATCTTTAAAGTGTTTCAAAGCAGAGTCCATGTTTTCACCTAAGAGGGGAGTACCGAACAAAGGGAATATCCATCAGGGATGCCAGCACATCACCAGAGAACCAAGTGGACCTCATGCAGGCATATCGGCGAAAGCTCATACTGGTGCCAACCGCCCTCCCAAGCCAAACCTTGGTATGCCAGCCTCAGGGGATCACACATTTGGCCATGCCTGGCCCATCATGAATAATCTGGTCCCAAGAGATCCAAAGACCTTGTCGGCGATTGTCAATGGCCATGTCACAGGGGCATGCATGTCATTTTTTTTATTTTTATTATTTTTATTGACAACACAAGCCAACAATACATAAGGAGGGCCATTTTCACATGAACAAATACAAAAAGCAAGTAAGAAAAGAAATTAATCATCATATTAAAAATAACATATCATTAAATCTTATTACAAACTGAATTAGAAATAGACATACAGACACAGTACAGAATACTATATCAATATACCGAGCTGTACTTTTTGGCCATAGCTATCTTGATAGCTCAACATTCAATAAGCAATGGAATAAAAAGAAAGAAATTAATGCTGGGTTAGATTTAGTTTAAGAAAAAGGTTCCCCAAATTTTATTGAGTTTCCTCATTGATCGAGCACCTTCTATTCTGGCTAGAGAGGACTCCATATCATATATTTCGTTTACAAGTGACCACCATTCCATTATATGTGGTGGCTTTGAGGATATCCATGCCCTAGCTATAACCAATCTTGCGCATGAAACCAAGATAATTAATAGATCTCTGTATATTCCAATAGATGGCTGCATGCCCAATAGTACCATTGTTGCTGATATTGAAGTAGAGATCACTTGTTTCTGATTTAAAATATTCTCTATTCCAATCCAAAACTCAGATAATAATGGGCATGAGAATAGCATGTGTTCAAGATCTGCTGCCACCAGATCGCTTTTAGGGCACGTAGTATGATCACTTAATATATAATTTTGGGACCATTTTGAAATTTGTTGCGGGGTGTAATATAAATGACATACTGTTTTATATAATTGAAGCCTTAAACTAGAGGATTGTACCAATTTTTTAATATTGCTGAATGAAGTAGAAATATTATGTGCGGTTATATTTACCCCCAATCTTGTTGACCATTTCACAGCAAGTTTAGGGCAGTCATCAACTTTATATTGACTAAGGCATTTATAGCCTATGCTAATCAGAGATTTGGTCTTCTCCGTATATAGACATGTTCATATATCTGAGTCGGATACTTCTCTCAAATACATTTTTCGTCTCAAAAAATCTCGTATTTGTATATATTTAAACCGCATTTGTTCGGGCAGTTTATAAAGAAGTTTAAGTGTCTCGAAATCTAGAAGGCCGGCTGTACCATACAGATCCCCTAACATATTTATACCATAATTAGCCCATAAACATCCTGCTTTGTCACTGAAAATTCCAGGTCATCCCAGGTTGCCCCACAGCGACAGCTTGGAATGGAAAAAGGAAGTCCTACCAAGAGTCAGAATTAGATTCCATATGCGCACTGCCGCCCTAGCAGTCTTGAACCTAACTCTTTTAAAATAATTCGGATCATTTGCTCTTGCCAAAAATTGTTTAGAGTCCCTACCCAGCATAAATTGATGGAAAAAAATTTGATTGTTAGAGTTAAAAAGACTACGGAGACGACCCAAAAAAGTAGCAAAAAAATATAATCTGAAGTCTGGGAAATTAAGCCCCCCTTTATTAAGCGGGGGCTTCAATAAAAAAAAGTGATCTTCGAGTTTTTAAATAAAACTACTAAAGATCCCCTCTAATTTTTTGAAAAATAAATTGCTAACACTTAAAGAGATTGACCTAAATAAATAAAGACATTTTGGTAAAATCTTCATTTTAATGAGGTTAATCCGCCCTTCCAAATTCAAAGGGATCTTGTGCCATTTTTTTAGAAGGGCTGACACTTCTTTCAGTAAGACATCATAATTAAGCGCATTTATGTCTCCTATTTTGGATGAAATTTTAACACCTAAATAGGTGGCGGCTTGACAAGTACCGGAAACACACACCAGTGGCTTGTAATTCAATATAACTTGTGTTTTATTTAGGTTTAATTTATAACCAGAGATTGCTCCAAAATTATTTGCTTCCTCCGTAATTCCTGATATAGCTTCTACCACATCCGTTGTTTACACCACTAAATCATAAGCGTACGCTTTGATTTTAAGGGTGTTTGTGCCAAATTTAAAAGGATTAATACGAGGTTGAGACTGAAGAGCATTTATGAATGGCTCCATTGAAAGAGCAAATAATAGCGTGATAGGGGACACCCTTGGCGTGTACCTCTTAAAATTGAGAAGTTAGAAGACAGCATGCCGGCATAGCTAATTTTTGCCTCAGGGTGATCATATAAAGCCTGTACCTTACTTATAAATTGAGACTTAAAGCCAAATTCTGTCATGACCGCCCAGAGATAATCCCACCCCACTCGGTCAAAAGCTTTTTCAGTGTCTAATAAGACCATTCCGAGTGGAGTGGGATTAGTTGCTGCTACACCAAATGCTGTTATCGCCATGTTTACGTGTGCAGTTGTGTCCCTACCTATCACAAAACCGTGCTGTTGTAAATTAACTAATTTTGGCATGAATGGAGCAAGACGCATAGCAAGTACTTTAGCAAATGCCTTTGCATCTGCATCAATCAATGAAATCGGTCTATAAGACCCACATTCCATTGCTTGTTTATTCTTTAAAAAAAAAAACATAATCTTAGTGGTCTTCCATGAGTTAGGAGCCTTCCCAGTTTCACTAATCTGATTCATAACCAAACAAAGAAGAGGAAGTAATTCATCCATGCAAATTCTGTACACTTCTATTGGAAGCGCATCCTCCCCTGCTGCTTTACCTGAAGGAAGAGAAGCAATAGCAAGTCTAAGCTCTGTGAGTGTGATCTTTTCCTGCAGTTGTTCCATACCTTCCGCTTCTATATCCCTATCAATAGCCAAGTGCTTACGAATGTAGGTTTGTATGCTATCTTCAGTTGGGCAATTTTCGGGAGTATATAATTTACTATAGTATGTGACAAATTGCTCCAATATTTGCGCTGGCTGGTTACATATAATATTATTAGGTCCCTTGATGGATTTGATTAACGTATTCGCTCTATCATCGGCCACTTTATACGCAAGAATTTTCCCTATTCTATCTCCACTTTCGTACTGTTACAGTTTATATTTATATAGTTTAATACTGCTTCTATCTCTAAAGAATTTTTTCATCATAGACCGGAGACTTACTAGTTTAAGTTTTAGTTGAGCGACATGAATGTAATAACCAAAAAGACACATTGTGTTGACAGACACAATGCAACACTGGCAACAACATAAATCCTTTTTAAGTCTCTATTTAGAGGAATTAATTGGGATCCACTTTACTGGTCGAGGCATGCACTATAAGACTCACTGGATTTCGATGCTTGTTGAGAAAATCTGGGTCTCCAGTTGTCTGTCTATGATGTCTAGTCACCTACCAGTTAACAGGCGGAAAAAAGGAGTATATTATTTACCTTGTAAGCATCTATTCGTAGTTCTGCAGATTCCCATGCTATGCACACTCCTGCCATCTAGTGCTGGGCTCAGACTCTACAACTTGCTTTTCTCTAAGAAGTCTTGTATTGCTGACATTACGTTGAGTCTCCTCCTCCGAGAAAATGCACATGTTCAACTGCCTCATTGTTGGGTTGTTAATTACTTCCCTTCATAATGGTGGGTGAGGATGTTGCTGGTGAAGATATTATGGAAGAATGAACAGATGTGTAATAAACTAAAAACAAATGTGTAATGTATAACACATGTAAATCTGACACTAGCAAATGACTGCCAGGGAGGCGGCATATGAATCTGCAGCATTACACGCTACAAAGAGATGCTTACATGGTAAGTAACATACTCAATTCGTAGCAGGTGTTGGTTGCAAATGCACATTCTACGCATAAACTGTAAAGCAGTACTCCCAGGATGCTACCGAGCCACCCCGAGACGCACCCACGGACCCTTCTGCTGCAACTCCTGCAAGTTCACCTGCATCCGGACCTGCTCTACAACTAAACCAACCAAGACCAGCAACAGCAGCAGCCACCTGAAATGCATCCTGCTCAACACCCGCTCCATTCACAGGCACGCCATAGAGGTCTGGAACCTGCTCGACACCACAGCCCCAGACGTGGCCTTCCTCACGGAAACCTGGATGAACGCCTCCTCAGCGCCTGACATCGCCATCGCCATCCCAGACGGCTACAAGATCATACGAAGGGACCGCATCAACCACACCGGAGGAGGCATCGCCATCGTCCACAGGAACACCATCCGCATCACGACCAACACCGATGACACCCTCGCAACCGCTGAGCACCTGCACTTCCAAGTCCACATCAACCCCAAGACCACCCTCAGAGGCACCCTCATCTACAGACCCCCTGGACAACGCACACAATTCAGCGAAGACATCGCAGACTTCATCAGCCCACACGCCCTCTGCTCCGCCGACTACATCCTCCTAGGGGACCTCAACTTCCACCTGGAGAACAACAACGACTGCAACACCACCACCCTGCTGGACAACCTCGCCAACCTGGGACTCAAGCAACTGGTGACCACCCCCACCCACTACGCCGGACACACACTCGACCCCGTCTTCTCATCCAGCAAGGACATCGCCTTCAGCCACGCCACCGGACTCCACTGGACGGACCACAGCTGCGTCCACTTCAGCTTCGCAAGGACCACGATCCACCCCCACCAGCAACAGGCGGCACGCAGGAACTGGAACAAGATCACAGCAGACCAGCTCGCGTCCTCCCTGAGCATGAACCCTCCCACCAGCACAACAAACCCTAGCCAGGCGGCCACCAACCTCACGAAGTGGATCAGCGACTGCGCAGACGAGCTCGCCCCCCTGAGGACCCCGCCCAGCAGACCCGGCAGCAAGAAAGCCCCATGGTTCACCGACGAACTCAAGAGCTCCAAGAAGAACTGCCGAGCCCTTGAGAGAACCTGGTGCAGAGACCCAACAACGAACAACATGACTGCCCTCAAGCTCGCCACCCGAAAACACCACCAACTCATCCGCGCCACCAAGAAAACTGCATTCAAGGAACGACCGGACAACAACGCACACAACAGCAAAGAACTCTTCAACATCGTCAAAGAGCTCTCCAACCCCAACGCCGGAAACAACGACATCACCCCTTCGCAAGACCTCTGCAACTCCCTCGCCTCCTACTTCCACAACAAGATCGCGGACATACACAACAGCTTCAGCACTCAACCGACGGACACCACGACCGAACCACCGCCCCCCACCACCACCCTCCGCGCCTGGACTCCGATCAGCACCGAAGACACCATCCGCACGATGAACTCCATCCACTCCGGATCTCCGACCGACCCCTGCCCTCACCATGTGTTCAACAAGGGCGACGCTGTCATCGCACCCCACCTGCGGGACATCATCAACACCTCCTTCGACACCGCTACCTTCCCGGAGAGCTGGAAGCACGCCGAACTCAGCGCTCTACTCAAGAAGCCATCGGCGGCCCCCACCGACCTCAAAAACTACCGCCCCATCTCGCTGCTCCCGTTTCCTGCTAAAGTCATCGAGAAGACCGTCAACAAGCAGCTGGCCGCCTTCCTCGAGACGAACGGATCCCTCGACCCCTCGCAGTCTGGCTTCCGGGCCAACCACAGCACCGAGACCGCCCTGATCGCAGTCACCGATGACATCCGAGCGCTGCTCGACAACGGAGAAACAGCGGCCCCCATCCTCCTCGACCTCTCTGCGGCCTTCGACACTGTCTGCCATCGTACCCTAGTACAACGCCTCAGCAACGTCGGAGTCCAGGAGAAGGCACTGGAGTGGATCATCTCCTTCCTCGCCGGAAGGACACAGAGAGTCCGCCTCCCTCCGTTCAGATCTGAAGCCACTGAAGTCATCTGCGGCGTCCCTCAAGGCTCCTCGCTCAGTCCAACTCTCTTCAACATCTACATGAGCCCCCTCGCAGACATCGCACGCCAGCACCACCTCAACATCATCTCCTACGCCGACGACACCCAGCTGATCCTCTCCCTTACCAACGACCCCGCCACCGCCAGAGCCAACCTTCACGAAGGGATGAAAGAGGTAGCCGAATGGATGAAGAACAGCCGCCTGAAACTGAACTCAGATAAAACGGAAGTCCTCATCCTGGGATCCTCCCCCGCCGCTTGGGACGACTCCTGGTGGCCCCCCGCCCTAGGAAACGCACCCAAACCAACAGACCACGCACGCAACCTGGGCTTCATCCTGGACTCCTCCCTCTCCATGACCAGACAAGTCAACGCCGTCTCCTCGTCGTGCTTCAACATCCTGCGCATGCTACGTAAGATCTTCCGGTGGATCCCCACCGAGACCAGGAAGACGGTCACCCAGGCCCTCGTCACCAGCCGTCTGGACTACGGCAACACCCTCTACGCCGGAACCACCGCCAAACTCCAGAAGAGACTCCAGCTGATCCAGAACGCCTCAGCACGACTCATCCTGGACATCCCCCATCGCAGCCACATCTCCGGACACCTGAGAGATCTGCATTGGCTCCCGGTCAACAAGAGAATCACCTTCCGTCTCCTCACCCACGCACACAAAGCCCTACACAGCCAAGGCCCAGGATACCTCAACAGCCGCCTCAACTTCTACGCTCCCAAACGCCAGCTTCGATCGACCAACCACGCCCTCGCCGCCGTCCCCCGCATCCGTAGAGCCACCACAGGGGGACGGTCCTTCTCCTACCTCGCCGCCAAGACATGGAACTCCCTCCCCACCCACCTACGGCTGACCCAGGACCACTTCGCCTTCAGGAAGCAACTCAAGACCTGGTTGTTCGAGCAGTAGCAGACCCCCCCCCCCCCCCAGCGCCTTGAGACCCTCTGGGTAAGTAGTGCGCTATATAAATGCAATGATTGATTGATTGATTGCTCTCACAGAGCATCTAGGAATCAGATGGTACAGTTGTTTGAAATAGCATCCCTCTACGTCAACTTCGACTAATGTAACCAAGGCACTGACACTACACCCACCACTGGCAACCCTACCCAGCCTACCATCACCCCTGTCACCACATAAGACATCACTAAAACCATGAGGAGCATACACTTAGGAGCCCCCACCGACCCCCTGCCCGCTGCACATTTTCCACAGAGCCTCCGCCGCTATAGCACCCAAACTACAACGTACGATCAACTGCACCCTCGAAACAGGTACGTTCCCCGACAACTGGAAATGCGCAGAAGTCAAGCCACTCCACAAGAAGCCCTCTGCAGACCCAACGGACCTCAAGAACTACAGACCCATCTCTCTCCTTCCCTTCGCAGCCAAAATCACAGAAAAGATAGTCAATAACCAGCTCACAAACTTCATCCAATCCAACTCGATCCTCAACACTTCCCAATTCGGATTCCACAGCACCGAGACCGTCCTCCTAGCCACCACGGATGACATTTGCACCTTCCTCGACCAAGGCCACACCACTGCCCTCATCCTACTAGACCTCTCTGCAGCCTTCGACACCGTCTCCCACTGCACACTAATCATCAGATTCCACGAAGCCGGCATACAGGGTACTGCACTGTACTGGATCTGCTCCTTCCTAACCGGCCAAACCCAGAGAATAGGCCTCCCGCCCTTCCTCTCTGAACCCAGAGATCAGCTGCGGAGTATCCCACGGATCCTCGCTCCGCCCAACGCTCTTCAACATCTACATGGCCCCCTTGCTACCATCGTCAGAAAAACAAAGACTTAGCATGGCACCCTACGCTGACGACACCCAGCTCATCCTCTCCCTCACCAAGGAACCAGACACAGTTTCCAGGAAGGAATGAAAAACATCGCTTACTGGATGAGCAGCAGCTGCCTGAAGCTCAGCTCGGAGAAAACAGCAGTCCTTGTCCTCGGATCCACCCCCTCAGCATGGGACAACACCTGGTGGCCCACTGCCCTCGGCAGCCCACCCACACCCACGGACCATGCCTGCAACCCCAGCATCATACTAGACTCCTCAGGTCGAGTATGACACAGAGGTCAATGCCGTATCTTCCACGTGCTAAAACACTCTCTGCATCCTGTGCAAGACCTTGAACTAGATCCCCTCCAGAATCCAGAAAGACCATCATTCACGCTCTCATAACCAGCAGACTGGACTACAGGAACGCACTCTATGCTGGAATCAACAGATCTCTACTCCTCAAACTCCAGACCATCCAGTACACCGCAGCCAGACTCATCCTCGGCAGCCCAAGACCACATCACCCAGCACCTACAAGACCGCCACTGGCTTCCCCTTGAAAAGAGAGTGACCTTCAAGCTGCTCACTCATGCCTACAAATCCCTCCACCACACCGGACCCCAATACCTCAATGAAAGAATCTTCTTCTACGCACCCAAGAGAAACCTCCGCTCTGCCGACCTTGCCCTGGCCAAAACCCCACGCATCTGCAGAGCCAGACCCGGAGAAAGAGCCTTCTCCTACATCATGGCCAAGACCTTGAACAAACTCCCCATCAGCATCAGACGTACCCCTACACTTCAAGCATTCAGGAAGAGCCTCAAGACCTGACTCTTTGGATGAGACTTAGCTCCTCGAACAACCCACCCTCCCTACCAGCGCCTTGAGACCCTTGCGGGTGAGTAATGGGCTTCATAAATCCCTGATTGATTGATTGTAGGACAGTTTGTCCCTCAAGAGATTGCTGCCTTGCATGGACAGCCATGCAATAGTGTTTAGTGAACATGTGGAAATTGATCCAAGTAGCTGCTTTACAAATATCAGCTAATGGGATGATGCTGAAGAAAGCCCTTAAAGCAACTTTCTTTCTAATGGAATGTGTGTGTGGTACTGCTGGTGAAAGTTTGTTTGGCTTTATTGTAGCAAATATGAATACATTTCACAATCCACCGTGCAATACCTGCTTTAGAAATGGCATTACCCTTTCTGGGATTTGAGAAAGCAACAACAAGCTGTTGTGTTTTTCTAAAAGGTCTGGTCCTATCACTGTAGTCCACGAATGCCCTTTTAACATGAGTATAAAGCACTCTCTGCCACAGCCTCTAGCTTAGGAAAGAAAACAGATAAATCAAGTGTTTGGTTCATATCAAAAGGAGAGACGACCTTTGCAAGAAATTTGGAGTTTGTCCGTAGATGTGCATGTACCTTGAAAAACCTGAAAATAAGGTTCTTCTATTGTAAGAGCATGTACTTCGCTAACTCTTCTTAGGGAGGTGATAGTTACAAGGAAAGTAACCTTTCCAAGACAGGAACTGTAGTGGACAGGAATGCAGTGGCTGAAAGGGTGTGGACCTCAATCTTGTAAGAACATTTCAATTCCACAGGATACCGGTGGTGCTAGTGGTGGAATTATTCTTTTTAACCCTTCCATGAAAGCCTTAATGACTGGCATACAAAAAAGTGACTGATGCTTGCTGTTCTGCAGGTAAGCCGCAATCGCCACAAATCGAGGTTGTATGGAAGTATATGGTAGATGTGACTTTTGGAGGTGTAACAAGTAGCATACTATCTGTTGTACAGTAGGTGTACAAGGGTCTATGTGCTTGGCTATACAGTAATGGACAAAACATTTCAAATTAGCTGCATAAAAAGCTCTCATGGTTGGGTGTCTTGCCTCTCTTAATATGTCCATATACTCTGGAGGCATTTGTAAGTATCCAAACTCTACGACTTCAGGAGCTATGTTGAGTTTGTGTTTAGAATGCCTGACCCTGCTCTTGCTGTGAGTGAGAGAGAGAGTTTGCGATGATTGGGAGCCTCTTAAGAGGTACTAGGGACAACTCTAACAGCATTGTGTACCAGCGTTGTCATGCCCAGTTGGGAGCTGCTAGACTCCTCTTGAGATGTCCAAATTTCCTGGCAAAACAGGAAATGGGTGGGAGAGGTGGAGATATGCAAATGTTCCCGACCACTTCATCGAAAGAGCATTGCCCATGGACTGTCGATGGTGGTACCTGGAGGCGAAGCTTTGGCATTTTCTATGGTGGCAAACAGATCCCCATCCAGTGTCCTCCACCATTGGAAGTAGAGGTGGCGGACCCAGGGGTGGAGTTCCTAGTCGTGGACTTGGTTCTGCATACCAGGTGCGCTACCAGGCATTGTTGTATGCCGTGGCTGATACAGAATGGAGTTTTGTTCCCCGATAGGGCTGTATCCGAAGAAGCTGTAAAGGTGATTTGTTGGCATGTATTGCGAACCTTAGCTTGTGCAACAGATTGATGGTGGCCTTTGTATCCCGCAAACCTCTGTCTCATTGAACTCTTGATCAGCAAATCGTTGAGATACGAGAAGACATGAATGTTGTGTCTTCTCAAGTGGGCTGCCACCACTGATGGGCATTTGGTAAACACTCCTCGGGCTGCCATCACCCCCAAACTGCAGAACTTTGAGCTGGTAATAACATCCATTTACCATAAGTCAAAGGTACCGGCGATGTGCTGGGTGAATTGGAACATGAAAGTATGCATCCTTCAGGCTGAGCTCAGTCATGAAGTTCACTTCTTGCAGTAGTGGTATTACATCCTGTAATTTCACCATGTGAAAGTGTTCTGACAGAATGTAACTATTAAGAGGGCATAGGTCAGGTATCGACCTAAGTGTCCCATCTTTCTTGGGTATTAAAAAAGATAGGGAGTATAACCCCTTGCCAAAATGATAGTGTGGAACAGATTCTATGGCACCTTTTCAGAAATGTTTGGGCAGGTACGTTGTAAACAGTATCCGTGACGGACAATGCAAATTACCCACTGGTCTGAGGTTAACTCTGGTAACAGGTGGTGAATCTGTTGCAGACTTCCCCCAACAGGTGTTGTGTGTCAAGGGGTAATGTGTAGGTCATTGTTTCAAGGTGGTGTAACAAGATCTCATAAGAGATGGTGTCAAATGCAGCTGACAAATCTAGCAGAATCAGTACTGCGTTTTTTCCTTCATCCAGGGCAAATTTAAGACTCTCTGAGGTATGTTAAAGTGCCGATTCTGTGGAGTGTAAAGGCCTGAAACCTGATTGAATCGGAAATAGCATGTTTATGTATTCCAGAAAAGCTATAAGTTGACTATATGTTCAGTGATTTTACGGAGACAAGGTAGTAGGGATATGGACCATAGGTTAGAAAGAGTGGTGGGGCCCGCTTATTGATTTTTCTTATTTTCTTGCAGACTTCCCCCAACAGGTGTTGTGTGTCAAGGGGTAATGTGCAGGTCATTGTTTCAAGGTGGATGGTCCCATCCTGGGAGTTCCCTATCTCTGCCACGCAGGCAACCTCGTGCCCCCCCCGAAGCCTCCTTGTTAGAAATGGGGGTCCCTGGTTGGCAAGGGTTTGTACCTTTGTCCAAGTAGGAACCCTTACTTCTAGTCAGTTTAAGGGTGTTACACTCCTAAAATAACCCTTGCTCACCCCCTTGGAAGCTTGGCACGAGCAGTCAGGCTTATCTTAGATGCAGTGTGTAAAGCATTTCCACATAACCAACAGTAATACAGTGAAGACCCTACAAAAGTACACCACACCAGTTTAGGAAAATATCCAATATTTGTGTATATATACAAAACAAGACCAAAACAATAAAAAATCCACCATACAGTTCTCAGAAATCCTCAGGAATCAAAATAGACTTGAGATAGAGTTCCTTAAAGTCGATAGCTCCATCTGGGGCTATCACGGCATCGTGAATAACAAATCCAAACAGTTCTGGCTTCCCATGGCATTGCGAGCCAGCTACGTTGTCGGGAAGACCTGCAAAACAGTACCTTTAGAAATGTAGGGCACCGCTGAACTCTCAATAGGCCCTGAAGGGCTGGCGTCCGGAGGAGTTGGTTCCAGAGGTCGGTGCAGGAGACGTCAGGCTCTTGAAGTCACACATGTTGCAGATTGAACTCCTCACGGTTAAAGTCAGGAGCACTGGCGTTGGCAGGCATCGGGTCTGCGGTGCGAAGTGCAGCGGTGCGGTTACCTGAGGTCTCGTTGCAGACAGCGGCTCGGTGACAGTCAGCCAGTGGCGTCTGTGAGACCAGGGCTGCGGTGTGAAGTAATGCAGTGCTTGTCGTGGTGCTGGCAACTTACAGAGCAAGCAGTGGCGTTGTTGTTGCGGAAGCATTTTAGTCAGCTGATGAACTGGAGTGGATGGCGCCGGCGGGCCAAGGTTGGGGTGCGGGATGTACAAGTGGTGCCCGCGAACCACGGTGCAAGCAGCTGCATAGATGTCGGCCTGGAGCATCATCAGGGACAACAGGGCGATGGCGTGAATCAAGGCAGTGGGGAGTGCGGTCGCAGTGCAAGCAGCGGCATCAGGAAGCATCGCTGGTGAGACCAGGGTTGTGGTGCAAAGTGTGGCAGTGCTCTCAGGACACGGAGTCGGCAGCTACGTCACTGACAGCGTCAGGTTGCTTTTCTTCTGTTGCAGCACAAAACACACAGTCCCCAGTGCTGGTGGCGGAAGAACTTGAAGTATTTGCTGTTCCTGAGACTCCTTGAACAGGGGGCAAGCTGTACCTTAAGCCCTTGGAGAAACTTAATAAAGAAGTTGCAGAAAGTTCAATACAGTACTTTCTCTGCTCAAGACAGAAGCAGCCACTGCAGGCCAACACAGCAAAGCACTCAGCAAAGAGTTTGTTCCTCCTCACAGCTTCTCCAGCTCTTCTTCTTGGTAGTCTTCTTGGTCTTCTTGGTCCAAAAGAGTTCTAAAGTTCTGGGGTCTGGGCCCCAATATTTATAGTACAAATTAATTTGACCTCTCAAGCAGAGTGTCTGTGCTTAGTCAAAACCAGTTTGGTCCTCTCTGGCCCAGCTTCCCAGCAGGAGGCAGAGGCAGCATTGTCTACTGCAGACCAGGCCCATTCAGGTGCAAGGAAATCTCCTCCTACTAGTCTAAATGCAGCCCAGATCTATTCAGCCCAGCCCGACAGATCCAGACTCTCAGGAGCCAGTTCACATCCCCAGCCCCTGTTTGGCTACTCCAAAGCCAAACAGTCAATACACATACTAGCAGAGACACGCAGGATGGCTAAGCAAGAAAATACCTACTTTCTAAAAGTGGTATTTTCAAACACAGAATGTAAAAATCACCTTTACTAAAAGATGCATCTTTAGATTCGGAGTTCAGGCATACCAAACTTTATTTTCCTATCTGGTCCCAATGGGAAGTTATATTTATAAGATGTTATACATTAACTCGAAGTTATATTTATAAGATGTTATAAATTAACTCCCATGCTTTCCTATGGGCCAGATAGCCTTTCAATAGTGAAAAAAGAAATTGGCAGTATTTCAATATCAGGACATGCCTCACACATCAGGGCATGTCCTACCTTTCGCATACACAGCACCCTGCCCATAGGGCTACAATGGTCCTCCCTTAGGGGTGACTCACATGTAAAAAAAAAAAAAGGGAAGGTTACGGCCTGGCAAGTGGGTGCATTTGCCAAGTCGACATGGCAGTACTAGACTGCACACAGATACTGCAGTGGCAGGTCTGAGTTACCTTTGAAGGGCTGCTTGTGTGGGTGGCACAACCAGTGCTGCAAGCCCACTAGCAGCATTTGATTTACAGGCCCTGGGCACACACCGTACTAGGGATGGACTAGTAAATCAAATAACCAATCATGGAATCACCAATCCATAACAACAATTTACAACAGGAGCACTTGCACTTTAACACTGAACAGCAGTGAGAACGTGCGCAGAGACACTAAAGCAGCAAAAACAGTGTCCATACCAGGAGATAAGAAAGCAAAAAGACAGGGGAAACTCTAGTAACTTTTACCCTCATCTGGCGATATGTTTGCTGCTGCTTTAGATATGTCTGGGTGTCAGAGGGGGTAGTCTTCGATGCCCCTTTGCCCTGATAGCTACGGAAGGACTGCTGACGTGGTGCAGTGGATTGCAGTACCCCCATGGATTTCGTAGTCTCCGTATCCTTTTTTTATTTTTTTCCAACTGGGAGTCTACTTCCAGCCAAAAGAGATACTCCCCATCAAATGTAACGTTAAGCGGGTGTTGTTGCACCTCAGATTTGAACCCGGAGGCACGTAACCAGGCATGCCAAGGCAGGATTGAGTTTATCCTTCGTGCAGCACCATCCACACGGTTTTATGGTATTCGGCAGCACACTGAATGACACTACAATAGGAGGAAGTGATGCTTTAGCTGGGGGGCGGGGGCTCCAAGCCGCAGTGGCAGAGTGCAGTCGCGGTCCTGTCTCGGCTCCAAGACATGCTCTTGTTTTGGCCAGAATCCAAAGGCTGTGGCGCAACAAGGCCATGGTGGGAGGGCTGTGGGGGTAGCTTTTCAGTACTTAAGGCCCTTGTCGTCGTCTTTGTCCATAGCCCAGATCATGATGCCGCAAGTCTTTCCAGAAGTTCTACACCCGACGACGACTCGTCCTGGTCTTCCTCCTCATGTTGGCCCAAAGTCATCGGAAATGACACGGTGCAGACTGCATAAGATTGCATCACCCTCTACATAAACATCTTCCTTCTCCTCGCCTCTCAAGCTGCTGCCCTTAATCTGCAGAGAATTGAACATCTGCTGCTATCTCCATGGTATGAGGTAGGCGTCGGTTTCGTAAGGTTTTCTTATTCTTGAACAGGCCACAGGCAGTGCAGTCTGGCTTGTTGTGCTCCCGGACAGAGGTTGCAGATGTTGTGTTGGTCAGAGTATGCGTATTTTGCCCCCGAGCAAGGTCACTTTATGAAAAGTTTCTTTTTTTGCCCCCGATCAAGGTCACTTTATGAAAAGTTTCTTTTTTTACCTTCCACCGCCCAGAGCTGAACATTCTCAGCAGATCTTGCAAGGGGGCTCTTGTGGTGAAGCCGACCCAAACCGTGCCTCAGAATGGTCATTCAAAACTTGAATCCGATGGCTGACGATGATAAGGCAGTGTTGGATTCTTTCAGTAGACGACGATGCAAGTTTGTTACTTTTCACAGGTCGTAACAGCATCAAAGATGCACAGAGCTCCAGGCGCAATCTGACGGCACAAAAAAATCAATCTAACAAAGGAGCCATTCAACATGTGCATTTTCTCAAAGAGGAGGAGACGACATCATGACATCAAAAAAAGATTTCCTCGAGAAAAACAAGCTGAAGAGTCTGAGCCCAACACTAGATGGCAGGAGAGTGCCTAGCATGTGCAGCCAACACATGGTACGAATATATGATTTAGTCAAGGTAACTATCAGGGTATCCGTAAGGGTTTCATTAAACAGAATTATGGGCTAAGATGTTGCAGGTCCTGACTACAAAATTTCTGTCAAAACACATGTCTTAGTGTCAATGGAGAGTAGCTGTAACTGTAGTACTTCAGTTGTCCTCCAAACCACCCTTGTCAATGAGGCACCCTGCGACATTGGTGGCCGCATTGGCAAGTCAAGTTCTGTTTCTGGTGAGGTGTCAAGCCCACCAGAGTTTAGTGAGTCAAAGAATATGATATCATCAGTTATGAACAAATGGAGTGGTGCACTACCCCAATCAACTGTTCATTAACAACAAATGGTAGGTTTCTTTTTTTGAAAATTGTTCTTTATTAGGTAATCCAATAAATAGGTGCAATAAGCCCAAGCCAACGCGCTTCGTTCAAAAGGATTGAACTGCGTCAGGACGTGTGTTTGCATCAAAAGAAACAAGGCAATCTGAAGTAGGGAAGGTCTCCTTGTGGGACTGGACCATGTCTGAGTAGAGAGGAGGTCACGTAAGAGTAGTGACTCCAAGGAAAAAAAGAGCCTCTTTGATGAGGGCCCATGTGATGTGTCTTGAGCCGTGAGCGACCTGTGCTTCTTCCTCGTACCGCCTTTGGATAAAGTGGAATGATATCATCAGTCATCCGGACAACCACGCAGCCCACAAGGACGCCACCCACAGACATCACCACCTCATCAGATTAGCCAAGAGATCCTCCTTCAAAGACCGCCTGGGTAACAACGCACACGACAACAAAGAGCTTTTCAGCATCGTAAAGGAACTCTCCAACCCCAGCGCCAATGCCAACGACATACCGCGCTCACAAGAACTGTGCAACTCACTGGCCATCTAGTTTCACCGCAAGATCGCTGACATCCATGACAGCTTCAACACCATGACCGCCCCGACTACGCCAGACCCCACCTCCCCTGTGAACACCACCAGCGCCAACCGCCTGACCTCCTGGTCCAACGTCAACGATGACGAGACACGCAAGGACATGAAATCCATCCTCTCAGGATCTCCGTCAGACCCGTGCCCACTCCACGTATTCAACAAAGTAGACGCTTGCATCGCACCCCAACTATGGAAGGTCCTCAACAGTGACATTCCCGGAAAGCTGGAAACACGCCGAAATCAACGCCCTCCTCAAGAAGCCCAAGGCGGACTCCAAGGAACTCAAGAACTTCCGGCCCATCTCCCTGCTCCCGTTTCCGGCGAAGGTCATCGAGAAAATCGTCAATATGCAACTGGCACCCCACCTGGAAGACAACAACATCTTGGACCCATCCCAGTCCGGGTTCAGACGAAACCACAGCACTGATACAGCCCTCATCGCCGCCACAGACGACAGACGCCAACTAGACAACGGCGAAACATCAGCCCTCATCCTCCTGGACCTGTCAGCCGCCTTCAACACGGTCTGCCATCGCACTCTAAAGATACACCTCCTAGAAGCCGGAATCCAAGAGAAGGCCCTTGGCTGGACCACGTCCTTCCTCTCCGGCAGAACCCAGAGCGTCCGCCTCCTGCCCTTCCGATCCGAGGCCATCAACTTCATCTGCGGCGTCCCCCAGGGTTCATCCCTCAGCCCGATGCTGTTCAAAGTCTACATGACCCCCCCTCACACAAGTGGCCCGCCAACACGACCTCAATATCATCTCCTATGCTGACGACACCCAGCTCATCCTCTCCCTCACCAAGGACCCGCACACCGCCAAAACCAACCTCCACGAGGGAATGAAGGCCGTCGCCGACTGGATGAGGAACAGCCGTCTGAAGCTGAACTCGGGACAAGACGGAGGTACTCATCCTCGGACCCACCCCCTCAGCCTGGGACGACTCCTGGTGGCCGACCACACTGGGAACAGCCCCAACACCCACCGACCATGCACGCAACCTAGGATTCATCCGCGACTCCTCCCTCTCCATGTCTAAACAGGTCAACGCCGTCTCCTCCTCCTGCTACAACACCCTCCGCAGGATCTACAAGTGGATCCCAACCGAAACAAGATGAACGGTGACACAGGCCCTTGTCAGCAGCAGACTGGACTACGGCAACGCACTCTACGCTGGAATCCCAGCCAAACACCGACGACAAACGCATCCAAAACGCCTCCGCCCGACTGATCGTCAACGTCGCCCGCCACAGCCACATCACCCCCAACCTGAGAGACCTACACTGGCTCCCCGTCGACAAGAGGATCACCTTCAAGCTCCTCACCCACGCACACAAAGCACTCCACAACGCCGGACCAGCCTACCTGAACAGCAGACTCAGCTTCTACACCCCCCACCCGCCAGCTCCGCGCCTCCAGCCTCGACGCTGTTCCCCGCATCCAACGAACAACCTCCGGCAGCAGGTTCTTCTCCTACCTCGCCGCCAAGACCTGGAACACCCTCCCTACCCACCTACGGCAGACCCAAGACCTACTCCCCTTCAGAAGACTCCTCAAGACCTGGCTCTTCGAGCAGTAGCGGCACCCCCTCCCCTCAGCGCTTTGAGACCCTCACGGGTAAGTAGCGCGCTTTACAAGTACTCTGATTGATTGATTCATCAGTATAGTGAGGGAACAAACTAGCCCTTCTCCTCACCATCGTTGTCATCCATATCTTGGAGTGCACCCTTCTCTGGTACAGGTTCAGAGTCAGAACCTAAAATATAACGGCACCACTGTTGGTAGCTGCAAAATGGTAGAGGCACAGGCTTGGGGGCAGGTTGCATGACAACTAGTTTCACTTTTGTCTTTCATATGCAACATCAGTCGAGCTCGAGCCAACAACTGTTCGTGAGCCGACAAAGGAATTGGCAATGGTGTTTGGAACTGGAGCGGATCATGGGGCCCAGTCTGGAAGTCTACATGGTCAGTATAAACCCAGTAGCATTGCCTAAGGAGACGGATGGTGCCAAGGGATTCCCAAAACATCCACACCCATTTTAAGGGTATACCTACCCCGAACACAGAACTTTCAGCCAAATTCCATAATAAGGCGCACTAGTTACACCCCTTTCAAACGATTGATATGGAACACTCTTGCTAACCTATCCTCTCCTACAAATCAGGATCACCCTTTGAACCCTGACATCCGAAGATCCTACACGCCATCTTTGACACTGTTAACCCATTCTTCAACAGTATAATTAACGCTTCATTTTCACTAGCTGAAGTACCCCTTGACTGGAAAATCGCAGCAGTTAAGCCCCTCCAGAAAAATCAATAATCGGGCCCCACCACTCTTTCTAACCTATGGTCCATATCCCTACTACCTTGTCTCCGTAAAATCACTGAACATATAGTCAACTTATAGCTTTTCTGGAATACATAAACACGCTATTTCCGATTCAATCAGGTTTCAGGCCTTCACACTCCACAGAATCGGCACTTTAACATACCTCAGAGAGTCTTAAATTTGCCCTGGATGAAGGAAAAAACGCAGTACTGATTCTGCTAGATTTGTCAGCTGCATTTGACACCATCTCTTATGAGATCTTGTTACAGCACCTTAAAGCGTGCGGCATCTCCAATTTTCGTTCTGGTCTGGCTCAAATCATTGACAGGCCATCAAGTAACCACGCCTGGTCACTACCAGTCAGCCATGAAACCCCTACGTACAAGTTTTCCGCAGGGCTCCATATTAAGCCCAGTGCTGTTCAACATTTACATGCCCCCCCTCTCAGAACTGATATTATCATTTAACATCGAATCTATCTCGTATGCTGATGATACTCAGCAGATCCTAGCATTAGACAATCACTCTGCCAATGCTGAAGAACATTTTCAACATTGTCTCATGGAGGTAATACACTGGATAAAGCAAAACCATTTGAAGTGTAACTCAGAAAAGAGAGAAGTCATGCTTCTAGGCAAGGCCAATGCTTTCACCTCGTCACTGGTGGCCTCCCAATAAGCCCCCCTACACCCAAAAGGGTGGAAGTAGTCAACAATCTTGGGGTAAAATTCAACGCAACTCTATCATTCTGTCCTCAAGCACTATCAGTGGCTGGGAAGTGCTTCCAGCTGATTAAATCTTTGAAAACGTTTTTTTTTTCCTTCCCCCAACCACAACAGCCCTAATAACCCCCCGTTTAGACTACTGCAATAGCCTTTTTGTGAGTGCCAATAAAACACTCTTTAAAAAGCTTCAGACCGTTAAGCATGCGGCAGATTAAACTGCTACGTTGCTCCTCAGTTTCCGCAGCTTTAAAAACACTGCACTGGCTACCCATTCACAAAAGAGTGCTATTTAAGTTACTAGTCATCACTTTGAGCTTTCAGGGCCCAGGACCCGCAAATTTAAGATCTAGATTCACGCCTTATGTCACCACATGCCCTCTTAGGTCTTCCTCAGCTAACCTCCTAAACCTACACCGTTCAGATTTAAAACTAAGGGGGTAGATCACTAACTGTTCCTGGAGTAAAAGCATGGAATATACTCCCCAGTTATTTTGGTCTCATCCAATCTGAAGCCTGTTTCAGGAAATCTCTGAAAACTTGGATCTTTGGAGCTCCGGACTCTGTGCTCCTCGCTTATCTAACCCTCAAGTATTTCAGAGACAGCGGCACCATCCTGTACTTCCAGTCTATTCTGCTCAGCGCCATGATACTCCAGCGGAGTGATAGTTGCGCTTTAAAAGTAACAAATACAATACAAGGGAAGGACCCACTTGTAGTAACTGAGCTGGAGGTGTCTGTGGATCATTGGGTCCGGGGACCAAGCCAGAAGACTACTGAATATCTGCAATATGCTATTTTTGTAGGCCTCTATCTGCTGCAGGGCTGGCGTCACAAGCAGCTGAGGAATCAACTTAGTGACCGGTAACCTCAATGGAGTGTGATGTACAACTTGACGCCCTCACACCTACTTCCTGGCTTACAGTGGCAGGATGTGGTAGTGGTGCTTCGCTTTTTTAACTTTACATTCAGGCTTGGACTTTTTATACAACTTTGTGCACGCAGTGGCAGGAACAGTCCTGTGGCCCGGACAGAGTCCAGGCCCGTAACATCGAGCAGATGTATGTAAAGGCAGCGCCTATTTCTTGTTCTTAGCAACATACAGCTTCACATGTTGGTCTCGAATTGCCTTTGGGAGCATGAAGGTGCACTAATTGCACAACTCAGTTTTGTGTCAAGGCCAGGCTCCAAAGATGCACCCAAGTGCAGATTTGAACCTACACCTGCTTCTTGCAGTCGCAGCACAGCTTGAATTCTCTGGGCTTTGGTGTGGACACTATCCAATAGCACTGTCTGGAGTTTTAGAAATCCTCAGGAAAGTGACAAATTCAGGAGTGGAGCTCCGGTTCTGCTTTGAAAGGCGTGGAAAGAAACAAACTGAAGCTAATGGCAAAGGTGATGTTTATAAGCACCTCTATTCGGTCACTTCCAGGGCAGTATGAAGTCAATAAAGAGATGGAAGGCGCAACCTAGTGGTAAACGGGAACATTCCTATGAACACTCTCCGAATTCAGTCTGATGCCTGTGGAATATTTTAAAAGTGAGGAATCTGCAATTAGAAGTATCCATCAGAAGTATACAAATGCCGGGTTGTGGTAACGTGCACGCACGCACACACACATCATAATAGTAGGGTCAGACATTTTGCCTTCTTTTTCTTAGCAATGGCATAGCCAAAAGGTTTACAAAATTGTAACTGATGTTTAACATAAACCTACAGTGGACTTTAGGTCTGGCACTTCCTCATTTATTTATCTATTTCTATTCCATGTTTCTGATACAATGGCTATCCTCCGACCCTTGGAGCATGAAGATTATGCTGCTTTTGGATTGGTGGAGTGTATTCTTCCACTGTGGACATCAAGAATCAATTTTTCTTTTCTTGTTGGGTTCATTAGGCACTTGAGCTTTAGAACTGGATGGGAATTAAGGTCCCGATTCTTCCTCTTTCTTCTCTTCCCACAGGTCTCCCATGTCCTCCTCAGTATTTCCGCTCCTACTGCAATTGTATAGCTCTATCTCTTCTCCTTGCCTCTCCCCCTCCCTCTGCAGACACCAAGCACTGCTGCCACTTTCTGCCTATCTCCAATCTCTCCCCCACTTCCGTTTCAAACTCTCGACACTGCCAGTCACTATAGGCTTTGCCGATGCTTGTAAAATTGCACTGTAGGCATGATAAAAACCAACAGCGGTAGGCAGCCATCTTAGAATGTTATTTTCTATAGTTCCAAGATTTTCACCAAAATACAGCCAAAGGCAATGGGGTGGCCATCTTGGAATGGTGTAGCAGGAAGAGTTACTTACCTTCAGTAACTATATATCTGGTAGAGACACAGTCTAGCCACAGATTCCTTAACTTAGAATATTCCCCAGGCGTCAGACTGGATCCGGAAAAGTCTTTTTCCCAGCAATACCTCTGCACGCCGGGAGGTGGCGTCGCCCGGCTCCGGCCTGATGTCGTCCACGGAAGTGACGTCAGCGGAGCCATAAAAGCCCCTTCCGGCGTGCTGACATCAGTTTTCTACAGGAAACTTTTCCGCGCACAAACGCAGAGCCGTGTAAAAAACTGCAATAGCATAGGAACAGTGCGTTTTAAAAAAAGAATAAAATCATCGAAAAAGCACCCAGTACCCGAAAGGACTGAAGGGAGCTCAGAGTACTTGCTCCGAGCAAGGGCCCAACAAATTGCCAAGCCGTGCCCCACCTCGAGGGGCAACGACCGCAGTACAAAAGATATGACAAGCATGGCACATCTTGTCATCACAGGAGGGAAATTAAAAGAACCACAATATTGAAGCAACATGTTGCAAGACAAGTCACTAGAAGTGAACGACCACCAGAAAGTCCAACACAAACACACACACACTCCAGATATTGAAGAACTGTAGCACCAAAAGAACCCGAATCCACCCGACTGCCAGAGAAAGGAGGAGGCATAGGTGTGGGCGGTGGGAGGTAATCAAAAATAGAATAACTCCACGCGTGAGTAGCACAGGAGGAAAAACATGAGAAGGTAATAAGAAGTATAGCCTGAACCACCTTAAAACGTGGACAGAGTGGAGACCCAAAGGGCTCGAAATCTGCCAAAGGAAGGTGCGAGAGCACACCACCAACCAAACACTAGGACGGAGGGTAATACCACGTAGAACAACACACCCTACCCCAGAGTGAAGTGCGAGAGCACACGTCCCGAAGGTCCAAAGCCACCAGAAAGAGGGAGGCTAGGTGTAAAGACACCATATGAAAAGGTCTTCGCAGAGTGGGGAGGATGGGCAGGCATTAAGGAATCTGCGGCTAGACTGTTTCTCTACCAGATATATTGTTACTGAAGGTAAGTAACTCTTCCATCTGATAGAGACATCTAGCCGCAGATCCCTTAACTTAGAATAGATACCAAAGGCATACCCCATGGGAGGAGGGTCTGCGAAACAACCACCAAGTGCCACGAGAACATATGGTCAACTGCTGACGAAAAAACGGTGGAAAGCGCAATGCCAGGACAACAGGCCTCAGAACCATGACCCACCTTACGGAGCATTAACAAGGGATGGTAAAGACACCAAATCCGACAAGCAACGGTGCAAGACCTCTCTGACATAGAAGAAAGGAAATCAGGACTAGCAAGTTCCATGCCAACATAAGAAACAATGCTGCGAGACCATCAAAGAAGGATCCAGGCATCGATTTCTATAACCCAAGAGGAACGAAGTACCAAGGGTCAAAATAACAGGACAACAGTAGAGCATACCGCCTGAACACATACCACAGTGGAAGCCACAAGAAACAGGGGACAGTCGGAAGACTGCCGCCCAAGAACCGAAGTCACAGCATGAGGCCCGTGGGTGGAAGAAAAACACCACAATGTGTACTGCCTAGGACATGTGACGACAGTGGCAGGGCCGAGCCCAGAACTAGTGCCAACAGAGACAGAGGAGCCACCACTTGAGCAAAAGCTCAGGAGGTAGGCATGCTACAAATCGGGTTAAAAGGCACCACTGTGAGTGGATAACCTGCAAAGCTATGGACACACAGAGGACACTATCCCGAAGGAAAGAGTAGCAAGAATGTCTGACACCAAGGCTAAAAGACTTAGTATGCGAGCACCCCAGTGGCGGGTAGAATCGATGATATACACAAAAGAGACCGGAATGTCGACACACGTACGTGGAGAGACCAAATCCTAATAGGGTAGTAATACAAGCGGCACCACAGCACCGGTGTACTGCATAACAGTTAAGAATGCAGAAAAAACAACAGGTCCCAGAGTGGGAAGAAGCCTGGTCTCACGCGAGACAGCGGAAACATAGACCACAAGACTGCCCATAAAGGATAGAAAGAAGCACAGACAGAAGACTGCACCACCAAAGACTGACACTGTGTACCAAAATGGAGAATGCTGGAAAGAAAACACACACAGTAATGCTACCTAAAGGGGCGCATGTCCACCGATAGACAGGCAAAACGTGCACAGCGATGTTGTAGGAACATGCCATGGTGAACAAAACCCCCTATGGAGGCGGGGATATATATGGACCAACCATAGGCAATCATTGGTAACCCTTGGAGAGAAACCAATCCTATGGATTTCACCAGAGGAGACATCATACAACAGTAGGAAGAGTCAGCTTGCGCCAATAGTTCCTGGGCAAAGAAGAGCAGCAATAGAATTGCCAACAAATACCCCACAGAGGGTAAGGCTCAACCCTACAAAACAAGGGTAACTCTTGAGACAAGCTCGTAGGCAGATGCTCAAAAGAAAGGTAAACACAGCTTAACCAGCTGTACCAGAATAAGTAAACACGGCTGAGCAGCCACACAACCCAGAACATCTGCGGCCCACAACGGGTAACAGAAAAGAGATACATATACAGTTGGCACCTGACCGCAAGAGTGACCCCATTAAATGGTATATCTGTAAGCCGCTCCTGAACATGCTCTGGGAAAACACTATCACGCTTTGCAGCATATGACAACCGACCTGGCCCAAGTACGATCCACAGTGTCCGTGGTGTCCACGGCAGACCGAACTGAAAAGTGAGCAATATCATGGTCATCACGGATTAGGCGGGCCAGATCGGCACGAGAAACCCCCACCAAGGAGGGGAGGAGCCGGTGAACAGCGTCCCAAAGGCAAATGTAGCCCGAGCAAATACACACACCGTGTTGAGGGACTGGAGTCCCGAGCTGGCGGATACAAACACATTGCGGCCATATGACTCCAACCACCGAGACTCCCAAGTGGGAGGATGCAACGGAACAGTAGTGACAGAGAGAGCTGCCTGAAGCACAAGTCCTCTAGCTCCAGGAAGGAGGGTCAAACAGGCGGGTCAGTGGGAGCCGGCCGATGTGCCACAGCACGATCCACGGGGTCCCCCGAGGAGGGCCATGCCCACGTTCCGAGAAGGATGTCAACAATGACTCCACAAAAGGTAACAATGGTTCCATGATCCCCGCGCCCTGGTGGAGAATATCCAGCAAGGCTCAGAAAGGACTCCATCCTTAAAATGTCAGCAGCCCTGCAAACAGCCTGACGAAAGTCCACTAGCCTCTGTGGCCCCGCAAGTCGGCTGAAAGCAAGTTATCAGTAGGTGATAGATGCAAGCTAACCCGGCCACCTAATAGAGGCTCAGCAGCAGGAGACCAATGCTCCACTGGTGCCTGCTCTGGAGAGCAATGAACTGACTCATGGGGAACCCACCAGGAACACATACTCCACCACTAAGGATGGAGACGGTAACAGAGTTGAGGCGACGTCGAATCGGCGTTGGAGACCCCTAAAAAGGCCCCGACTGGCAGAGTGGCGCAAGCGTCGTCAACCTCCGAAAAGGCTGCGCCCGCTCGAGACGAGCAGGCGACTTCCGACAGGTTCTCGATCCCTCGAGTGGAGCTGGCTCAGGTGACCTCCGAAAAGGTCTTGACTCATCACGTCAGCGACCTCCGAAGAGGGCCCGACCTTTCGAGTCGAGCCGGCGACCTTAGAAAAGGCCTTGAGTCGAGCCGGCAACCTTCGAAGGCCTTGACTCCTCGAGCCAGCGTCGATGACCTCCGAAAAGGTCCCAACCGTTGGTCCGAGTCGAGTTGAGCCGGTGACCTCAGAAAAGGCCGTGACCGCTCAGAGTCCGTACCGGCGTATACTCAACATTCCCCGAGGTGGAAACCTGCGGGAGAGTACGCTGAAATGATGTTGTGCACCGCCCAGCAGCCACCCCAGCGATGCCGCAGGGAGCCTCAGAAGGCTGCGCGACAGCGCTATGGAAGGGCTAAACGTCGAGGGATGCCCCTCCGGGCCGTGTCCTGACGTTGCGGCGACTCTGGTGTCAGAGTCGGGGCACTCGGTTGGAGCCGAGGGTAAACCCGCCGGCGGTGTCCCAACCTGAGTCCCTACCCCCCTCCCTATGGGGCCTGGAGGTGCGCCAGGGAGGGGGGGGGGGGGGGCACATTCTCACCTGCGGTGACTCTAGTGTTAGAGTCAGGGCACTCGGTTGGAGTCGAGGGTAAACACGCCGGCTATGTCCCAACAAGAGTCCCTACCCCCATGTGAGGCCCGGAGGCGCGCCAGGGAGTGGGGTGATGCTTACCTGAGGTAGACGAATGACTGCGATTGTGCCGGGATCGGCCCCGCCGTGTGGACAAATCCGCTGGAGAAAGAGACCTGCATCGCGAGGGGTCCGTTCAGGACATCCGGGCAGACAGCAGCTTCATGCAGCAAGCGTCGCACTCCACAGAGTTATGGTGCTCTCCCAAGCACCATCTACAGAGTTTGTGAGGGTACGTCGCTGACATCTACTGCGAGCAGGACCGGTACGGTTAGAAGCCCACCATGGGCATCGAACACACTGTTCCTGGATGCGAAAAGCGTAGAAAAGGCCTGTAATAAACAATAACAGGCCCGAGGTATTACTTTCCCGGATCCGCGTTAGGATGAAGAAAAGAAGTAAACTGATGTCAGCACGCTGGGAGGAGCTTATATGGCTCCACTGACGTCACTTCCGTTGTCGACGTCAGGAGGGAGCCGGGCGACGTCACCTCCCGGCCTGCAGCGGTATTGCTGGGAAAAAGGCTTTTCCGGATCCAGTCTGACACCTGGGGGATATTCTAAGTCAAGGAATTTGCGGCTAGATGTCTCTATCAGATATATTATTTTGAATACTTGTTAGTTTGTTCCAAGAGGGATGCTACATGGAGTCTACACAGAATGTAAGAAGGATATTAAAACATCCAAGACGGCCACTCACCATAACTAGCTTTAGCAATGCATACACCACAATTCTGCAAGCACTGACAGCAAATTACGGCAGCAACCAGCCACTGGCAAACCAAGACTGACTTACTTGCCAATGCTTATTTTGCCATGTTTTTTAGAACAGTACTTTTAAACTTGCCTTTTGAATTCATTAAAGGCCTAACTGGATTGAATGGTTAAAATAAAAAATAAAAAACAATGCCTAGGATGCACTCACTGTACTTGATAATTTTATTACATCATTAAATTATGAAAGACAAAAAACAAGTAAAAGTTTGCATTTACACTCAAATCGTTGAAACTTCACATACATATAAAGTTTTTGTTCAGTTTAATCATACTACACTACAAAAATACTGTTAAAGTGTTAAAAGTTGCAGACCAATGATTTCATACTCCCAAAAACAAATACTCTTTCTGTTATACTATTTTTGCAATATTATCCGTTTGCCAGTTTTAAGAAGTGCAAGAGTCAGTGTACTGACATTCAAATCACTCCATACCCTTCATACTTTGAACAACTAGGGTAGCAAAGCAGCTTTTCCCCATTTTGCTCCATTCAAGGCAAACCACATTTTTGGTTCGGTGGAAGGAGCTTGTATCACATTCCCAATTTCATTCGATCTTGAGATTTTAGCTGCATGTTTTTTAAACTTCCAAAATGCCAATTGGAAAGAATCAATAAGTCTGAATGATTAAGACAACATGGGAAGCAACAGTTTGTGTACAAGGACAAAATGGCTACTTCACTATGATTTTAAGAAAGAGTTCCTTTCCTTTTGACATACGTTTAGGATCTGCTTAACTTTCAGTATACCCCACAAGAATTCTTACATGTTTGTTAATGAAAAGCAACGTTAGTAAGCAAGATCCAAAATGTTCTTGATACAGATATAAAACATGAACCCTTACATCATTTTAATAGGTAAAAGTTATACAACTTTGTAATGTTTAGGAATGTGGAGATCAAGGGAGGCAGGGGGCCGGACTTCTGCATCTCTTTTATCGGTCTGACTTTTCCCCCTTGCACGCCTCTCCCAAGAATTTCAAATTTACTGAATTGACCAAGTGTAAATTCTATACCTGTGTTTAGCCAATCAAGTTGTGGTTTGCAGGATATGGTGACCAAGCTGGGCCTATTTAGTTAAGGAGTGCAAACAAGTGCTTTAACTCCAATGTGCTCTTACACCTGGCAAAAACAGCAGAATGCAGATAGTTTCAACCAGAAGCTATCATACCAATGCGATACGGAA
Source organism: Lissotriton helveticus (assembly GCF_964261635.1). Taxonomy (NCBI): domain Eukaryota; kingdom Metazoa; phylum Chordata; class Amphibia; order Caudata; family Salamandridae; genus Lissotriton; species Lissotriton helveticus. Next base: position 561,639,096 of record NC_136073.1, read on the forward strand.
GCCTGCCTTGTTACTTCATCTGGTCTCACATTTCTGTTCAAACTGCGAAGGAACAGCTACAAACTATTGTGGGAAACGTTTCAGACTTGAAACAAAGTAGTAGGAAGTTGCATACAGAGGGCAAATCTGATGTTACGTCTGCCAAATTATTATATATATATATCTGCACAAACTGTCAAATAAATCATTTTCATCTTTTTAACATCAAAGAAATACATTGAATATACATCCATGTAACACAACATACACGGAAATGGTGTTCTTTTGAAAGGCCAGATCCGTTTTAATGCTTTCTATACTGATTTATGCCTGAACTGAGGGAATAATTGCATTCTCCGTCCTTCTTCAAACTGACAAACAAAATGTAAAAATACAAATATTTCATGAAGTCATAACTGTACAATAATAGTTGACATCTTTCTTCTTCACAGCCAAAAATATGTTCAAAGTTAACTGTGTGTGAGTGTTTACAAATATAATTGCATCCATAACAGCTCTTTCTAGATTTTTTTCTTCAATACGTCTGCACACAGTACGATAGCTAACTTGCGGGAGAGAAAACAGACAACCTCCATTAATGAACGGGCACAAAGTCAATGGCAATTGTTACTGAAAACAACGTTAATTTGCGTATGGAAATTTTGAGACACTTTATGGCACAGATAACGGATCATCATCACTGTAAAACCAAATACTAATGGCACAAGAGGCATAACAAGCAATGGCAACTACCAAAAATAAATCAGTCTCAATTTACATGCGAGTGTCGTGTGTCACAATCTTAGTTAGTCAATGACGTTAACAGGCTAATCTAGCCCATATTCCATCAAAGAGAACGCAATCTAGAAAACAAACACAATGTTTCCTGAGGTAAGAGATTTGCTACACAAGTGAATGTGGAGGAAAAACCTGAAAGATGGATATGGTATCAACTCTGAAGATAAAGGCACATAGTAAGGTAATGTTTTAAGGCAGTGTAGTGGAATTACAGACTTGTTCCTTCAAAGTCAAGATGTCACTCTGATTAGCTAAAGAACTGTTAATTTAAACACTGCTTGCGTTTTACCACTCTCTCTCTCTCCTGACTGGAACGAGAAACATATTCAACCGAAGTCTGGGCGGGGAAACCAGGGAAAGGGGGCGGGAGCATTAGGCAATGCATTTAGATACAGTATAGACAATCCAGCACGTCTGGTAAAAGGAAAGAAGATTTGATAGAGCTGGAAATAAACTGAAATTGTTTTACATGTACATACCTGATCTGAAAAACTTTTTGACGTTAAAGGGTTACTGATTAGCATCCTCTCTTGATGTCATGAACACTATTAAGCTCGTTTCTCCCCGCAGTGTCTTTTCAAAAGACGTGTCCACTGAGGTTTTTTTTTGGTATTATTTCAACTGGTCAAAAGCGGTTGCCCTATTAAATTCCAATCTAAGTGAGTGTGTGAGTGCGCGAGTCAGAGTGTGAGTGTGAGTTCTGTTCTTTATCTTGTCCATCATTTGTGACTGGTTAAGTGGGTTAATGTAGGAGTGAAAGTAGGCCTGAGTAGAAGATTTTCATGGCAAACATAAGGATTATGTTCACCATTGCAATTTAAATTTGAGGCTGGTGGCATGCAATATGGATACAGATGATCATCAACATTTTACCATGGGGAGGGGCATTACTTCCTCCATTTTGATCAGTCTCCATTTCTTTGCGAGAAAGAGGGCACTAACCCTATATAGCCGGATAAAGAGGAAATATTTTCCTAAGAGTCTTTGGCTTCAACTAGCTAAGGATTCTAGTTTTCTACTTTGAGATTTGGAAAGAACCCGTGTAGACACCTGTGCCCATCTGGCTGTCACTTTGAGGACAATAGAAGAAAACAATAGAAAAACATAGTATCTACTGTGGACTACATGAAGAGGTGGACGCGATGCACATATTGAAGTTAAACTTTAAGACGTGAAAAGAAAAATGTGTTTAAAACAAATACAAGTAAAAGATTTGAATATGAATGTAAAATATTTCACCCAGTAAAATATTGTTTAAAAAGCTACATTTAAAGGAAACGTGTAAGAAAAGATAAATGCTACAAAATAAAGAGTAGAGCACTTTAAACAACATCCAACTTTGAACTAAGAGTGACACTTCCTTGTATAAATACACTATATTAGTCCACCCAGCTGCTAAACTCATCGTATTGCGACATGATTATTTAACTGTAAGGGGCCACACATCCATTCACCGACCTAGGTTTCCAGTTCCCAAATGAACTATTCGCCTATTTGCATGTTCAGTACAGCTGAAGCATAAGCATAAGCGGTCTCGCGCCCTCATTTGAACAGATGATTACATGATCGTAGAAGGCACTGCTTGGTTTGAGCACAAGCTAAGGTGGTGACTGTGGACCACTTTCTGCATGCATAAGCAAAGAACTTCACAACACTTTATCATCAAAAACTTAAAGAAAATAATAAATAACGCCCACTTCTGTGATTAACGGATAAATGGGATATCGAAATAGTACAGGACTCTGATACAATCTCATGCTCTACCAATATTGCAACTTAAATTGGCTTAGCACAACAAGCAAGTGCCCGGGAATGACGCATGCTCATGTGTCTAACTAAAGCTGATACGTTATGCCCAAGAATGACAAAGCTCACACGACTACATTTGGCTAATAGGTTTCGCCAATAAAATATGGCAACCTGTAAGGGAAGAGCATACATACTAGCAAATGAACAAGCGTACACAGCAAAATCCTGCATAAAAGATAAAGTACTAGAGGACACACATTCTCATTCATCAACTTGGGTATACTGGAATTTTTCGTTACAGTTTGTGCACTGCACACACCAGGAACATGAGGAGGACTTCACAGAACAAAGAAACAAACTTCCACCTGATGCAGAGGTATCTAGTTCTACAGTACTTCAAAAGGTTACAAATAACAATAAAGACATACGCGTTCTAGAAAAGTAGCTCAGACATATTAATTTCCCTTGAATACAAATGTATCTTCGATTGAAATGGTGGTCGCTCACTTGACTGACGGGCGAAAACCATAATTTCCCAATTAAAAAACACAAGAATGCCTAGACTGAAGTTCCACTTAGGCGAGCAACTCCGTATTAGCAGGTTTCATGAATGTGAACGTTTCTGTAGAATCTATGTGGTAACTGAGAAGGAATTCTTCCAGACCCCCAACACTGTTATTTTCTGAAAAGACGGTAAAGGAGCAAAGTTTTCTTATTTTCTGAGTAGCAACGTGAATTATAAGCCTTTTGGAAAATCACACTTTCTGGTACGAGGCATCCAACAGCTGTAGCTATTTCAACAGTGGTGGTGGTTTACAAACACAGGGCTTCCGCTTTACATCATAATTCTGGAGTAAAGCAGATAACAGTTGACGTTCTGTCTGGTGGTGAATTTCACAATAGTTCACAAATTATAGTACACAACAAACAGACTCTGCAGCCGAAATACCTACTTATCAAATAGCCACTTAATTACATGTCCAGTACACTGCTATAATGGGTCTGTAGACTAACTTCAGGAAAAGGTTAGGTGATAAGTTGCTCTAATGTGTGTACACATTGCTCAGTGATTACTGATTTTCATCAAATTAAAAACACTGTCAACACAGACTCATTTTAGGGGGAAAGCTTAGATAACTTGCGTTATGGAATCTTGGGACACTGAGAAAGACATTTTGACAGTTAACTCTGACCAGCAACACAGCCACACAAATGTATGTGGAGTCCCAAAAAAACCAAAGACAATTATATGTAGAATGGACTTCTTACGGTCATGTGTATACTTTCAAACTCCACCTTAGATCACTACAGGGTTAATGTACAGATGGTTGATACCAGAAACCAAAGATACTAGTTTGCATGCCGTATGCCAGATCAAATCTCTTTGGGATCACTAGTAGCTACAGTGAAAAATGCAGGAAAAATAATTGTTTTATAAGTAGTACATAACAAATTAAATTGCCAGCACCTGCACACAGAGAGGAAGTGGAGAGACTGCCCTATAATCATAGACCATTAAATACTCTTTTCAGTTTAATCACACAAAAATGTATAATTCATTAACTCACAGAATTGAGAAAACATATCCACTATCTCAATTTATGACAGAAACAAACATATATGTAAACGTATAGTCTTTCAAAACACATGATACTGCAAGCCACATTTTATGCGCTCTGTGGATGTAATCAAGAACACAGACATATGTCTTGATAAACACTCAGAAGGTCAGAGTGAGAAAGCACAATTCCACCAATACAGGAACACAACCTTGGAGCACCTGAACAGCAAGTGGAACATGGCCTAAAAACAATATCATATTCATATATGAACAGCAGAAAAAAGGGGAGAGTACGAAAAGGATCCCCTCCTTCATTTGAGACGAGGCTTCAAGTGTGACATCGCTTTTGGCTGTCACAAACCAAACAGAACCTGTTTGACATAGGAAATGGTTTCGGGATTTAACAGCATCTCAATGTGCTCTGCTCCGGTCAGATTCACCAACGTCACTTCTTGCTTCTGGCGATTCTGCCAACGTTGGCATTGCAATGCACTCGGTAGATTTACAGTACCATCGCCATCACTGTAGAAGATCTTCGGCTCCTTGTCAGGGAAAGAATCATAGTAGAAGGACTCCGGGGTTTCTACACCAGTGCCATAAAGGCAGTGAACACGAACTGAAGGCGGAGTCAGAGGATATACCAGGTGCTCTGTATTCTCTCTCATAAGCCAACCATCCTCAAAGTTGATGTCTTTGTAGAACTTTGGAAAATCACGAATGGTGTAATTGGCAACAGGAGTGCTTACGAAGATCTTGTCTGGAGACCAGGTGTGGTTGTAAGGAAGAAGCCAATTTGTGCTTACGGCCGACCTCTGCTGATCTCGGATCTTCAGTGAGCTGATAACTGGAATTCTGTTGTTGTCACCTGTAAAGGGAAAGCAATCATTGCCTTAGTCAATAAAACAACTTGCAAATCTCCAAGTAACAATTAATATACTGTCTGTTATAGATGCCATAGAATGAAAAGAAGACTTAAAATTCATAGAAAAAGAAGAGTAAACATACATCCACAAAGGGCCTTCTGACCAGGCCTGGTTGGGTCCATTTAACTTGGGCCTTCATTTCAGCCATGTTTTGCAGATACATAGGGACTGATGCATAACTTCTTTGGCAGACATGCAAAGAATTACATTCTGTGGCATTAGGTGCTATAAAGACTGCTTTAGCCTTATCGTACAACTGACCCTAGTTAACAAACAGGAAATACATGCAGCACTGCGATGGCAGTTGAGATCTGGTCCTCAGACTAGCATTCCCAGCATACAGCTACTTTTGTGAAATAACATACATAAACACTGAACTTGGTACATACAGTAGACATAAGTGCAGAGAAGACACGCTGTCTAGTAGCGAAGGCTACAGAGGAGGGGCTAGATCAGATATTATTCGAGTCACTGCAGTACAACTCTCAAAACCAGGCATCTCATAATCTTTAAGAAATGTTTGGGAGTAGGGATGCAACTGATTTAAGTTTCCTGCCTGTAAGAGATTCTTTAGCACAAATATCCTCACATTTAAAACATTTTACAACCTGAAGGAACCGTCTCTTTACAGCGAACATTTGGATGAAATAAGTGAAGATTAAAGAAATGTTCTAGTCAGAAATCATGATTCAACTGCACAAACCTGTTTTTGAACATGCTTCAATCATAACCCACGAAAGCAATTCCACGCAATAATGTTTTGTTAAAGTATGGTGAGCTGACCAACTGGCTGCCCTGCATATTTTCTATAAGGAGACGTTGGCCAAGAAGGCCATTGACGCCCCCTTCTTCCTAGCGGAGTGCACTCTTGGTTTGTTGAGCAAAGGTTAGTTTGATGAAGAGTAACACAGCTGGATAATATGTACAATCCATCAAGGAATGGTATTCTTGGAAACCGCCATGCCCAGAGCCTGAGTGGAGTGCCTCACAAAGGATTGCTGTGTTTTCCTGATGCTGTGTGACCCTTGCATGTATTACACGACTGCCCTCCTGACAATGTGTGTAAGGCCTACTCTGCTGCGTATGTAGGCTTCTGGAAGAAAGCTGGAATGGCAATAGTCTGGTTTATGTGAAAAGGTGAAATAACCTTTTGTACGAACTTTAGATATGTCCTCATTATTACCTTATCCTTCTGTATGGATATGTATGCTACCGATACCCTTAGTGCTAGTATCTCACTGAGGCAACTGCTACTAAAAAACTGTTTTCAAATTGAGATGCTAGAGTGTGGTCTTCTGCATTGGTTCAAAAGGTGCTTTCATCAATCCTTCCAACCCTAGGTTCAAAAGCCACTGTGGATGAGGTACCTCCCTTTCTGGGTAAAGCCTTTTCACTCCATCCATAAATCTTTTGATCAGTGGAAGTGAGTAAATATTTTGTGTGACTGGCCATTTCAAGTAGGCCGCAGTGGCTGATAAATGCACCTGCAGCAAGGCATATGAGAGCTTACATTTTGTACGATGTGTCACGTATCGGGCTATTAGTGTCCTGATGGAGCATGTGTTGTATTTTCTTGGACTGCCATTAAGTTACATAACCTCATCCACTTAAAGGCATAAACACCTTCTGGTGGCAGGCCTACAAGTCTACCTGATAATACATAATGTAGCCTTTGGCATATGTAGCTGTTCAAATAAGGCTATTTCAGGAACCATTCTGTCAACTGCATTTCCCCTTCCTTTGCTTCATGGTTAGTGTCCCTGTGAGGTAGAATTTTGACATAATGCTGTTTCAGCAACTGGAGTACATTTGAGAACCATGGCAGTCGAGGCCAGCTTGGAGCAACTATGAGGATTGTTGTCATGATGGAGATTTTGAACTTCTCCAGAGCTGATGGGATGAACAGTATCGGTGGAAAACGGTATGCAAAGATCCTGCACCACCTTATCGACAGGGCACTCCGCAGGGATTTGGGATGGTAATGCCTGGATGCAAGATGCAAAGCACAGGCATTTTGTGTCTTCTGATGTAAAGAGATCTGGTGTTCTCCAGAGATCGAACCGCTGATTTACTATAGACTTTTTAACCTCCCAGTCATGTGTGCAGTTGGTTTGTCTGCTTACACCACCTGCCTAAATGGTCTCCATCCCTGGAACATGACTTGCCAGCAATGATATGTTCTCTGATACTGCCCACTTACAAATGTTATAGGCTAATTTTGAAAGTGGGTATGATACGGTTCCCAGTTTGTTGATATAGAACATTGCTGTTGAGTTGTCTGCTAGTGTTTGTACAGTCTTTTCCCTCAAATGGCTCTGGAATATCTTTAGTGCTAGGAAGAGTGTCTTCACCTCTGTCAAATACATCAGTTTTCTAGAGTCTTGCTCTGGCCATAAACTTATCTTTAAAGTGTACATGGGTATGCCTTAACCCACAATTGAAGCGTCTGTGGTGATGATGGCTTGTGGTAAAGGAGTCTTGAATGGTCATCCATTGAGCATATTCCCTACACTCCACCTACTTGGTCCTTGCTGCCCTTGTCCATTACAATCACTAGACCCTCCAAACTGCCTGATCCCTTAATTGAGTAACCATTCCTGTACTGGTCTCATGTGAAGCCTCATTACCTTCCTCACTGTCAGAGACCAAGAAATCTGATGCAGGCACATTTAGGGGGGGTGAAACATGTCGACAAAACCCTCTTAACACTTAGAGATCCAGTAACTTGATCCCTTACAAGTACCTTCTATGTTTTATCAGTATAGACACTTACCAATTATTAAAGTTTTTTCGGGGAAGTGTTCTATTTTTTAATATCACTTTTTCACTTTTTTACCCTATCCTGGTGGGGGTACCCGTAAAACCATCTCTGGACACTGCAAGCTAGACCAGAGGAGCCTCTGGATGAGGCGGGCACAAATCACAAACTATGGTACCCAATGATAACTGCCAAAAACTACAATGTGGGGCGGAGAATAGTTATACACCGCAAAACCGAAATTACATTGAGTTTTTTGAGGGGACCATAGTATCTTTACCCAATGGTTTAGATTTGTAACTAGTGTCCATTTTCACATTTGATAACCTGTCTACCAAACCTGGGGAAGTAAATGGACATTTATTCCTCCTCCCTACCTTTTGATCATTCAGTCAGTCATTCAGTCACGCAGGCACATTTAAGCCAGTTTGAGGTGAATCTTCCTGGTCATTTAGTATGCCATTGCCATTTGTGTGTTGAGTTCTGCTCCTAGGAAAGATTTCCTGGCTTGTGGACTGGGGGAGGATTTCTACCAGGTCACTGTTAACCATAGTGTGCCTAGAAGTGGTTTTACTCTTGTCATGTTCTCCTGGCAAAGCTCCAAAGTGTCCACCTTGACTAGCCAATCATCCAGTTGGGGTAGACATTTATACCCTGCCTTCTGAGGTGTGTGGCTATCACTGCCAGAGTCTTAGTGAAGACCCTTGGCGCCGACTTATTCCGAACAGTGGAACTTTGGATTGGTAATTTTATCCCTCCATGACAAATCTCAGGTACTTCTAGTTTGCCACGCAAACTGGTATGTGTTAGTAGACTTCGAGATCTACTTTCGCTAGGTAGTCCTCTTCGTCTAGCAAAGGTATTACAACCTGCAATGTCGTCATTTTGAATTTTTGGATTTTTATGTACCGGTTTACAAAGTGCAGGTGTAGGATAGGCCACATGGCTGGATCTTGTTTAGACCAAGAAAGTAAACAGAGTACATACCTGTGTTTCATACCTCTCACAGCACCTTCTTTATAGGGTTCTTTCTCTGCAGTTCTGAGACCTCTTTGTGCATCAAAATTGGTATGAAGTCTATACAGTATCCCTAACAAATGCTATTTACAACCCACTTGTCTGTGGAAATGGATTCCCAGTATTTGAGGTAGTCCTTTATTCTACCCCTACAGGAGTGTTGTGACCGGGGGAATTGAAGCTCAAGTCTCTTTGAGGGCCCTGAGGCAGATCCTCTACAGTGTTTGCTTCCTCTCTTGACTTAAAGCATAAAGACCTGAACGGGTTTCTATAACTTTAGTGGTTTTCTTCACCTTCTTAATTTTTCCCAGTGCTTTGTCTACCCCAGGGCCAAAGAGCTAGTTCCCTGTGTAAGGCTTCTCGAGGTTACTGGATTGTACCCCAGGTTTTAAAACTTACATGCGTAGCAACAAGTCTCCTCATGACCTTCACCATAGCCAGGTGCCTGCTAGCTTTGTCAGCAGCATCGGAGACTCATTTATGGCATGAGTTGGCGATGTCCTTTCCTCCGTCATAATGCTTTTTGCAGTGCATTTGAATTAGCAATTCACCACGGTGTGGCTGCAGCGCTCTCCAGAGGCCTGATGAATGCAGGAGACATGGCTTTCATCATCGCCATAGAGATTATTAGGGAGTCTGGCTCTACATGGTTCTGTATAGATTAGGGGTCTTGTGTCGATGCCCTGTTTTTCTTCTGTATGTGCTGTGTGACAGCCCTTGCTGTGCCTCTACCCAGTCGGAAAAAGCAATGTCCTGCATCGACAGAACACCCCTCTTCTGTTTCTCCATCTCCGAGTAGCCCACCAGGTCTGTACTTGCCCAGTGTGCTTAAAGGACCTGGTCTCTGTGGATCAGGATTTCTGGGTTAAAATACACGAGCACAGGACACAGTCCTCAGACTTTGGTTTTGAGGCAGACAAAAAATAGTCTGGGTGATAGTCGTTGAGGGCGAACTTTCGGTGGCAATTTGGGAGTGTGTGCTCATGCTCTAAAATGGTGTTGAGGAGCTCCAGGGATCTTACTTTGACCAAAAACATTCTCTGAATGCCTATCCCTCCTGACAATCCCCCGAAAAACCTCTTCAATGTTGAGTTCCAATCTCTATTTCTTCAACTGCTTTCCTTTCTTCGAAGACTCTTCGACGCCTCCATCTAAAAAACATCAGGAGCTCTCCAATCATCTCTGTACCCAACAGCGGAAACCACATAGGGGCTTCACCTATGTCCACTCCGAAACCACAAGCTAACAAAGTTTTGAAGACAACAAACATTTACGGACCTAATCAGTCGATGGCGGGGTTGTGCAAATCATGTGAACCTACAAGAGATTTCATGCAACAAAAAAATAGATAAAGCAAGATGCCTTTCTATGCACTACAGAGGAAATGGGTGGCAATTTTCAGCAACCAATCTTCAAAATAGGTGCATACGTGCTACCTCCCCAACACCCTTACATTGGATTGGAGACAGCTTTATTAAAGTCATGACCTTAGCAAACAGAGACATAAAGAGGTTGAATGGACGCACAGTGAGCTGATGGTGCCCCTCCTGCTTCTCCGGCCACAAATTACAGGTAAATTCTGCCCATTTGGATAGAAGAAAACTTCAGACAAAGCTAGAATCCCAAGTATAAACTTAGGGAATTCAAATCAGTATGACAATTTCGAAAGAAAAGCACGTCTGAGAGTAATTAACTTAAGATATGGATGTAGAGCACAGTGCAGGTTGATGGATGGATGGATGGATGGATGGACAGCACATGCTGGTGGGAGAGGGAGGGTGAGGGGAGAAAAGCACACAAGGGAGACAGCTGTGATGGAGTGCTTAAACAAAAAGAAAAAATACTTGCCTAAAAGCAAGCAGAGGAAGCACAGAAGCCAGACAGTAAAGGTAATGGTAAAGCTATCCTCTATGGTGTTATTACTTTTATTGTGCAGACCTAGACGCAGGAGCAACAGAGGGATTTTCAAGTCGTGTACAAAGCATAAGTAAGCCAGCTGTACAGTCTTTAAGAGAACCACATTTTTAGAAGCAGTCAAAAAGATTGTTGACATTTTGAAAGGAACTCAATACCAGATTTGGGTTTAGTCTTCGGTGAGCCGAAAGCTGGCTCCGTTATCTTGAATTACTGTATGGTTGCCAACATTTCACTCTAACAAGGGGCTTCGAATTTGCTAAAGTTTGCTGCCTTTTTGGATGTTCTCTGGATCAGAATTGAGAGCGTATCACCCAAGATGCAGGAATGGGCTTGTTTCCAGTCAGACCACAACTGCATGGAGGAGTTTTGTTTGAAGATTATTCTTCATCTAACTCAGCTTTTGACTTGGCGGCAGCAGCATTCATATCTATATCTGCAGGGGTTAAAGGTAGGGGCAAACAGATGCATGAAGATGCCAGGTAAAGAACGGGTGGTAGAGTTGCCTTTAGCCAGGGAGCCAGAGCGTAATGGGTGGTATGGGAGAGGAATACATCTGCAGTAGCAGCTCTTTAATGAAATATTGTACTCTACCAAATTGCATAAACATTAAAAAAAAAATTCAAGCCAGGCAAAAGGAAGTAATCTCTGAGTTGTTACGTCTCCTCGGAACTATAGGATCATAAAGGAGTGTATTGTAATGTAACTGCATTTACATAGCGCTTACTACCCCTGACGAGGTGTCAAATCGCTTTTTTGGCGAGTAGCACCCTACTCCAGAACTCAAAGGATTAGTGGTGAATTAGTATAGTGAAAGTAATTTGAGAGGTGGACATGTTAGTCAGTTATTTGGATGAGAAGGATAGTGGAGGGATAGAAGAGGGAAAACGGTTTACATTTATATAGCACTGGCCAACCATGATGGGGTGTTGAAGTGCTTTTTCGGCGAGTAGCACACTACTCTGGAACCCAGAAAGGATTATTGGTTAATCAGTATACTGAAAATATTAAAGTAATTTGAGGAGTGGACATGCGAGTCTGTTATTTGGATTGAAAAAGATGAAGATATGGGCCTCTGGGCTCAAGCCAGAGTATATGTGCATAAGGTTCAGGCACTGTGAATGCTAGCCCAAAGTAAAGACATCACATGTTGCTGACTAGCATGGTTAAAAAGATGTTGAGGAGATTTCAATGAAGTAAAAAAGAAGGGTATTCACATGACTGTGATATGAGGGACAATGCTGAGGCATCCCTAGATTGGGCCGAGGTGACAGGCAGCCTAACATGTTGTGCATTAGATAACTGTACCCATAACCAAACTGAGAAACAAGCAAAGCAAAGCACCATAGCTGCATGGCACCACTAGGAAATACTGAACTACTATTTCAGGGCAAGGTAGTGCCAGAACACCGCGGGGTCTGTTCCTCTACAGTCAAAGAACATGGTTTGATGGTGAGCTGGCAAGGCCTGTAACTTTACCAAACGCAGAATCTGCACTTTCTGAAACTGGAAACTTGTGGCCTAAAGCAGAACTCCTGTAATGATAGAAGTACGCCCACAGAATGGAGAGAGGCACCCACAAGCGGCATGTGCACAGGCTCAGAGTCTATGCCTCAAAAACTGAACCAGTAACGGGAGACTTGGCCTTGTGGAGTAATACGGTGTGTTGTGAGGTAGGGTACTTGCCCACACTTCTGAAGTACTTTTGCTTTTTACTTGGCAAAAAAGGCTAACATGACCAGTCCTGTCTTCACAGACCACTCTAAGCAATCTTCCTGGGAGGTCGAATATATAGAAACACAAACACCGCCAAAAATAAAAAATATGTATTTAAAAAAAAAGGAAGCAGTAACATTGCCTTGGTTTTCCATAAAGGGGCTTGACAAAACGTGGAGGATATTTAAATAGCCACTCAATTGATGTCGTACCCGCAGCTATAAAAATTCAAACTCTGCGTGGAATACGTTACACAGCAATTCACGTGACCCCAATAGATGACTCTAGTCTAGACTACTCATACAGCTTCAATATTTCCACTGAAATCTTTCCAGGTATCAATCCGTACCATGTGCAGCGCCCGTTCATCTTACCTATTAAAGTTCTAGTCCACAGTTATGTGGGACCCCACAAAGGTGATCGCCTTTAATCCGCAATGCATCTTGCATTTAATGGCTACTTAATGACTGCAGACCTTTTGGGGGAGAAGAGAGGGATCTGCAACAAGAAAGATGGTTGCAAATACTGTGCATACTTGGTGCAAAAATGTTATGCCAAGCACCATTCAGTAACGATAAAGTACATGACCCGGACAGTCAAATAAGCTAGGTTTAGGGGTTATTTTTTTATAGGGGATGAAATTCCCCTGTGTTCGGGCATCTTGGCACCCATGAGCGTTTTGTAGGAGCATGGCCACTGAAAAGCAGACTTCTTAAGAAAAGCGATCAGTTTTGACCACTTTCCAGAATTTGAAAAAGTCAGCGGAGAGGCAATAATACTAGTCGGCTGTAAAGGGGGAAAAAGTGTAAAATTCACACTAGTTGCATAGCGACGGATCTCCTGTACAAATAATGTCTTATCAACAAATGGTAGCAGCACACAGCACTCACACTTTGAGAATACAAGGATAAAAGCTTGAGAAACCGGTGTCAATAGCTACGAGTCATGCACGTATTACAGTAAAACATACTTTCTGCCGCTCCTAGGTTAAGTGCCTTACCTGAGGCAAGGACTCGCAGGGTTTTGGCCACTCCACCCCAAGGAGCGCCCAGCGCCACATACGACTTGATGTACTTGTTCTTCCAGGAGGCTGTTTGTTGGTTGAGGAAGTAGAGGGTGTACATATTGCCCATGCTGTGTGCTATAAGAACCACTGGACTGCCGTATTCCATATACATCGACTCGATCATCTTTTTCAAAGCCAGAAAATAATCCGCATTCTCATCTGAAGAAGAAAAGGACATTCAGTGTTTGTGGAGGAGTCTGTAAACCAAGCCAAGCAGCACAAATGATGTTGCTACCTTTCTTTATGTGAAGATAAGAGTGGTAGTAGTAGAGCTGACATGTATAAAATCAAAAGCCGATAAAACAAAATCGAATTTTTAAACCAGCATAAACACTAAAGAAAAAACTCAAATCATTTTTTCGAAAAAAAAGTAATAACGCAATAACAAGGCTAAGAATGTGTCGAAAAAAGCAATCTGCATTTATCCGCCTGGGACCTTGTATGATCTGCTCGGATTCTGGCCTGGTTTTACAAACAGACTTGTCTGTATACAAAGGCTACCTTTATATCGATTCTTAAACACAGCTTTTTCACGTCGCTTTGGTTAAAGATCAAAACTCTTAACCCTTTTTCGAAATGCTTTATTTTTTACAGCTTAGACAAGATGCAACAGCTCTACAATACAACATTACGTACTATGTGTGCATGTTCCAAACGCCTTCCAGACCTTCTTCTACTGATCAACAATACACATGTCTCCTTCTAGTAAGAAAGGATGCAGAAACCTTGGCTTATTACTCTCAAAAATTACACCTGCCCCACCTCACTCAGAGTCGTCTCATGCCCCCATCTCTAAGGTGTGTAAAACAAGCATGCCTTTCCACCCCCAATGGACTCAAAGTGCATTTAAAGAGTTGCCAGTCCTACCCTTTGCAAGATAACTTCAATAGCTCTTGACAAACCTGGTGAATCATACTAGGCTAAAATTAGTTAGAAAACAACCTTTTTTTCGGGTCGAAAGGCCCTTTGTTTTCAAAGTGGACAAACTCAAAGTCTTGAATTGCCATTTGGTGGGTTGAGCAACCCCACCCCACGAGGGACACATCGCTGGTGATGTCAGCTGCTCAAGGAGGTCTAGGAAGGGAGAGCAAAGGAGACAATGCTGGGTCCTGGTTTTAACCACACTAGATCTTCCCAATGCCATTCTGCTTGTGCCCTCTGCTGTGACAGTCACTTTTTAAATGGGTGCGTGTGTAACCTGGTGTGCAGTACAATCGCTATGCTTGAAGCCATCATTCTCAACAGTTTCCTTACAGGGTGAACAGTGTGTGTGGAAAAAAAAAACAGACAACGGCTATTGGAATGCCATCACCCTCTATTGGTTGGGGTATGCTGTGCCTGTTAACACATTAGGAATGGAAAATAGGAAGGGATGAATTTGCTAGGGTTGTAGATGCGTGTTTAAGTAACAACAAAGGCGCCCATACGAATCAGCACAGGACCTCGGGGAACCTATTTCTTTGAGAACAACAGTGGTCCCATGCATAAGCAATTTAAAGACAGCAATAAATATAGACACAATGGATACTATATTCAGTTATGACATGTCCAGCCGGACAGAGGTCCCAATCTTTTACTTTTTGAATAAGTCACAGAGAATACCTTCAACAATTCTACGTAGTGGGGCACAAGCCTGTACCCTACCAAATACAGATTGACATGGTGAAAAAATCACAAACAAAACAAAGCAAGGCGTTTAGGCAAAAGCTTCGGATTTCTGTGATTAAAAGTATAGCAGAAATTCAATTCACACCATTACAAGCATATAACACAAAGTATACGTTTTTAGTATATGGTGCTTAGAAAAGTCGACAGCGTTTCGATCCCATTATAAAATCAAGGGGATCATCATCAGGACATAAATAATGCCTAAACAGTACAAGCCTTTATAGCCTAGGGGAAAAAGGTAGAAAGAAAAGCATGAAAAGAACAGATTAATAGATCTGACAATGATTAAGAAACAGAGCAATCAAAGGAATGTGAAAGTTCGTGAAGTACTGTCGTGCCAGTGATGGTGATAGGATAACAGAGTACACTAATTGGGTGGTTTACCCAAACGGGATGACCGTGACAGTTTGCGAAATACTGTCATACCAGTGATGGTGGTGAGGTAACACAGTACACTGGTAGAGTGGTAGAGTGGTTTAACCAGGAAGGTCAAAGGTGGAGATAACCACACGGGTTGACCAGTCGTGCAAGGAATCAGATACCTAAGAAATAGTGGTGAGTAAAAGTGAAAATGGCTGGATGGCGCAAGGAGGCAGAATTAGTGCCGAACTTCAAATCCTAACCGAGAGTGAGGGAGTCAGGGCGGCGCAATGAACAGTGAAACGGAGTGCTATGGACATAGACAAGGTGTTGTAGCTCAGATCGGGCGGCGTATAATAGCGTGTGAACTACGTGAAAAAACGACCAATGGTGAACGGCAGATTAAAAAGGGGGAAGAAACATATATCGGTGACTAAATACCCGTGTGGGCGAACGAACACAACCCAGTGCTGCAAGAGTGCTGCAGTGGGTCCACCATCAAGCGAGGCTTACCGATTACACCCAAACTATTTGGTCTGGGCAAGGCGGAAGGCAAGGGGTTAATAAACCAGACATCCTGGGAATACAAGGAAAAGGTCAAATCGGTTGTACAGCGCCCACCCTCTACATGCATTACCAGTGAAAAACATGCGCAGGAAGGGATCTTACCCGCAATTTGGGAGCCTTGGGACAACGCGTGTAGGAGAGTAGGGTCTGCTATCCTATGGTCACCCCAAATTTTTGCTTTTTGCTTCACTGGTTTTCGACTACTGAGGCTGTGGGCCTGCTGATCAGACCCCCAGCCTGCTGTTCTCTCACTAAATTAATGATACATGTGCTATAGGCACATACCACAATTGGAAATGGACTCTTTGTCAGCCCCTGTATAATGCACTATAGGTGCCCAGGGCATAGGGGCCACCAAGGCCTACCAGGGGCTGCAGCATATCTTTTGCCACCCCTGGCTGGTTCTTAAATTGACACAACTGGCTGATCACTCAGCTGGGGTAAGGTGGTGTAATCACCCCTTACTTATATATAGTATACCTATATCTAAACCTATATCTGGACACATATTAACCTGTGAGCCACTCCTATGGAAGGCCTCATCAATCCTGGAGGCAGAGTGCGTGGTTTAATGTGAGATGGAGCTCTAGCATGAGCTGAGCCTGTCTGCAGCTGTCGGGAACAACTCCCTAAGCTGTTTCAGGATAATGCCATACCATATACTCTTAAGTGCCTTATAATCCTCGCGGTTATATAGCAACTTGGGTTTGGCTTTATCAAAACATGTCGTGTAAGGTGTCATACGATTTGGAATACTATCCCCTCGCCAGTTCTGGCGACGGGGATAGCATTCCACCCCTCTAGAGGGGTAAGACATGTTAATTTACTTAAATGCGGTTAATTTCTAAAAGGACCTTGGATCCACAAAATGGATGCCTCCGCCACAGACACGAGTCTGACCCCCTGAAGCTGACCGAAACTCAGCCAAAGGGGCCTGGACAAAGGGTTTCCTGTCGCAGGGAGGTGTTACACCCCCCCAGACAGGAGATAGTGGATTGTAGCAGGGAGGTTTGAAAGAAACCAGACACTGCATGGGGAGCACAAGGCTGCCCCTTGCATAATCCGTCCAAACCGGTTCTGGGGCACTCCAGCCCTCGTGCCAGGGCGGCCTGGATCAAAGGAAGGGGGTGTATCCACCCACTTCCTGGGTCCCACCCATAGGAGGGGACCTAGCAGGTAATCCAGCCCCCAAAATTAGTATAAGACTGGGAGCAGTGCCAAAGCACTTCAGATTATCCTGATGAAACATAAGAAACAAACTCTGGACCCTTCGACATCCTACTCAACGTAGAAGACTGAAGAATCTCCCTTGTGGTCAAGGAGTGACCACCCTGTGCAAACAGGCACCATCCAGCCCTCGACGTCTGCTTTGTCGCAGTTCCCGCCGGAACTGGAGCGACAGAGATCGACGAGATCAAGCTTGCTTGCCTTCTAACAGCCCGATCCACAGTCCCTGCAGAGCTGAGACCCGTGGAGGCGACCGGAAGCGTGGGGCACGCCATCTTGAAAAGACCACGAGACGCTGACCGTGCAGCCCACGAGTGACCCTCGAAGTTGTACAACGGGGTTTGAGAAGCCCCAACTCTGAGCCACTCTTGCACCGAAGTTCACCCCTCTACACTCGACGAGTGCTGCGTGGGGCCCTTCTGCTTCTTTTGGCTCGACGCGTTGGCCCGGTCACTTGCCAGCTGGCTTGTGGCCCCTGTGCCGACGAAACCTGAAATTCGACTTGCGATTCTGGTTGCTCCAGATTTGCACCAGCTCCCCTGAAAAGGAGCCCCCACTCTGACCCTCCTGGTTCGAGTGAGAAGCAATCTCCCGGTTCCGCGTGGATTGCTTTTGCCAAGTGTTGTTTGCTCCAATCTTGAAGCCGACAGCGCCGACGGCGAGAGCCTGCGTGGGACAGATCGTGACCTGCTCCTGGACTTCGTAGATGCCCCAGAGCCCACGTGACAGCGGAGAGAAGCTCCTCGACAACCACCTGATTGCGCCCGACATTGCCTGGTTCCGTCCTGGTTCCACCCTCGTCACTGCTGAGTGACCCAGACTCTGTCCCCTCTGCTTTCAGGTACTTTTCGACTTGAGTCCACCCTTGGACTCCACCGGACACTTCTCTTTCACCCCGCCTGCAGCCCTTTCAGCTCCAAGCACCAAGAGCCTGCGTGACGAAACCCGACTCAACTTCGACCCTGTGCACCCGCTTCCTGTGGGTGAGGTAACCTTGCAACGCCGGTGTTCCCACACTGGTACACACCTCTAGGGCCTGTGTCTTAAGTTTTGTTCCTCTAGGTTCAGCGGAAGTGTCCTTAAACTTTAACTTTGTAACTTTTACGCACAATTGGTTAACATTGATGCATGCGTGCACTTTCTGCACTGCACCCGAATCCCGCGGGCTTTTCCCGACTTCAGCATTGCTTGTCCCGACTGCTCCCAGCGATTCCCTAGGCCCTAGGCCAACCACTGTTCGATTGGTATCTCTTATACCACTTGTTTAGTATATGGTCTGAGTGGCCCCTCGCCCTCATCCATATTTGTGCAACTTTGTATGTTATACTGTGCTTTTGATTTAACGCTTGTGCCCCTTTATTCATAAAGAATACTGGGGATTGTTTTTAGTAATAAATACATATATTTTTATAATATATACTTGTGTGGTGTCCTTTCATTTGATATTACAGGATTGTATGTGGTAAAACAGCTCGCTTAACACGACCTCTTAAGTTAAGCCTTTAGGCTGCTTAGTCCATGCTACCCCTAGGATAGCTTGTCTAATAAGGTTGACTTACAACCAGACACCATAAGGGATTGTTTGGTCTGATAACAGGTGGTTCCAGAATTGGAAACATCACCTATCAGGCCAACTTCTCACATTGGTGAGCAGCGGTGCGGATTTGAGCTTGCTGTTGTTTTACCATTGCAATCTTTTATCAAATTGAAAGATCACATCAAGTACCTTAGGTACATATACATCAAAAGCTTAGCATATTAAGTTCTACTGAACTTAGTAGTTGTAGGTTAAAGGGATTAGCACACCCGGACTACAACTCACTAGCAAGGTACAGTAGGAAAACACTTAGTGTAGGTAAGTGCACCACTTGCACCTCACTAGCAGTCATGTCAGACACAGGAAAGGCCTCAGGCTCTGCTCCTGTGACAGTTGACCTTACCAAGGCAACTTCCAGCTATGACAAACTAACCCACAAAGACTTGGTTGCCTTGTGCATCTCAAGAGGGTTAAAAAGGGGCAGAAGTCCCACCAGTCCTTCCCTGATAGCCATTCTAGAACAGGATGACTTAGAAAAGGCGAATGCAGTTCCCTTAGAGTCAGGAGATGGAGTGAACCCCCCTGTAACTGATACCCCTCCAGAGGAAGAAGAAGAGGAGAAAGAGGAGGAGGAGGACTCAGATGTAGAGGACCCAGAAAAACAGGATCAGAGGGGTAGCCAGGTCCTAGTTGCCAGGCTTAACCAGGCCAACTTAGACCTACTGGGAAATGGAGAGGGCCAGCACCTCCCCAGATCCCACCATATCATTCTCCCAGGCAACAGAAGAGTGAGATCTCCCTCAGGGGACTCTCATATTTCTAGTGCCTCAAGAGAATCTCAGAGAGGTATGACTGCCTCTCAGAAGATAGAGCATAGGACCAGAATGAGGGCTGTCAAACTCCAAATAGAGAGGGAGGAGGTAGACTTGCCTTGGCAAGAGAGCAGAAATTGTGTGGCTTAGATGCCACTGGTGGCAGCAATATTCCTAGAGAAAAAGACAGGAGCTATGATAATAGAAACCTGACAAAAATTGTGCCCCCCTACAAGGAAGGGGATGACATCCACAAATGGATGACTGCACTTGAGAGAGCCTGCATGGTACAGCAGGTTCCTCAGGATCAGTGGGCTGCAATTTTATGGTACTCCTTTTCCGAGAAAGGGAGGGATAGGCTCCTCACCTGAGGATGCCAAAAACTACTCTGTCCTGAAGAGTGCTCTTATTGAAGGGTTTGGCCTAACCACTGAGCAATACAGGTTGTTGTTCAGAGACACCCAAAAAGCACAGACTCAGGACTGGACTGATTTCGTTGATTGTGCCACTAAGGCTCTGGAGGGTTGGTTGCAGGGAAGTAAAGTTTCAGACTATACAGGATTGTATAATCTTATCATGAGAGAACAGATCCTTAATCACTGTACAAACCAGCTGTTGCATCAATACCTTATTGACTCTGATCTGACCTCTCCCCAAGAATTGGGAAAGAAGGCAGACAAATGGGTCAGAACAAGGATTAAGCAGAAACCCCAGAATCAAGGTGGTGACCAGAAGAAAACAGACCAGAAGGGTGGGAATCAGAAAGATAAAGAAAAGGACCAGAAGTCTTCAGGCCCCCAAACTAGTAATAAGGAGGGTGGTTCCCAAAATGGTAACAAGAAAAAGAAGAATGACGGCCCAAAGAAACCTTGGTGTAATACCTGCAAATCAGTTTCACACTGGGGCAGTGAATGCACCAAGAAAAATCCAGTCCCCACCACTGTAGCTCCTAAAGCACCCGCACCCCCTAGTACAGTTAACAGTGGTGGAACACAGCCGAAGGGTGTAGTAGGGTTAACCCTGGGTACTGAGGTAGGATCTGGCCTAGTCAGAATCCCTACCCAGGCAGTTCTCCTATATGATGTGGACCTAGCTTTGTCCACTACAGTGAGTCCCAGTAACCTGGGCAAATATAGGCAGACGCCTTTAATCAATGAGAAACTGGCTCAGGCCTACAGGGACACATGTGCCAGTGTCACAATGGTGACACCTGACTTTGTGGACCCTGGACAGATTGTACTAGGTGAAAGTTACCTAGTGACCAATGCAAGCAACTCCACTACTTCCCATAGTGTGGCAGTTGTGAACTTCTCTTGGGGAGGGGTAGATGGCCTAAAGAAAGTTGTTGTGAGTGCAGACCTCCCAGTAGACTGTCTGTTAGGCAATGATCTTGAAAGCTCAGTTTGGTCAGAAGTGGAGTACAGGACTCATGCAGAAATGCTAGGGATTTCAGCACATGTCCTTGCAGTGACAAGGACTCAGGCTAAGAAGTGCCTTCCTGAACCAGTGGTGGATCTTGGAACAATAGACCAACCACAACCCAAGAGAAGGAGCAAGAGAGGAAAGGCTGAGCCTTCCATCTTGCCCCAGGTTGAGGATCAGGTTTCAGAGGAAACGGATTCTGCAGTCCAAGAGGAGACTGTCTCTGAGGAACTTGAGCCTGATCAGGTTGAGTTTCTGGGGACAGGGGGACCCTCAAGGGCAGACCTGGGGCAGGCTCAATTAGATTGCCCTTCACTTGAACCCCTCAGACAGCAGGCTGCTGCTGAGGCTGCAGGGAATGCCCAAGGTACCCATAGTGTGTATTGGGAAGATGGACTCCTTTATTCAGAGGCTACAGACCCCAAGCCTGGTACAACCAGGAGGTTGGTCATACCTTTGAAGTTTAGGGGTTTCCTTCTTACCTTGGCCCATGATATTTCCCTTGCAGGACACTTAAGCCAGAACAAAACGTGGGACAGACTTGTTTCACACTTTCACTGGCCTCATATGTCAGAAAATGTCAAGGAGTTTTGTCGCTCCTGTGTCACTTGCCAAGCCAGTGGTAAGTCAGGTGGCACAACAAAGGCCCCCCTCATACCACTACCTGTGGTGGGGGTACCCTTTGAAAGAGTTGGAATAGATATTGTGGGTCCCATGGATCCTCAAACAGCATCTGGGAACAGATGTATACTGGTGGTAGTGGATCATGCCACCAGGTATCCAGAAGCTATTCCCCTGAGGACCACCACAGCACCTGTGGTGGCAAAAGCCCTCATTGCAGTTTTCTCAAGAGTGGGCTTTCCAAAGAAGGCATTGTCAGACAGAGGTACTAACTTCATGTCTAGCTATTTAAAAGCAATGTGGAAGGAGTGTGGAGTAAACTACAAGTTTACCACACCCTATCACCCACAGTGCAATGGGCTTGTGGAGAGATTCAACAAGACCCTCAAGGGAATGATAAAAGGATTACCAGAGAAGCTTAGGCGGAAATGGGACATTCTTTTACCCTGCTTGCTCTTTGCTTACAGAGAGGTCCCACAGAAGGGGGTTGGCTACAGCCCTTTTGAACTTTTGTTTGGCCACCCTGTGAGGGGTCCATTATGTTTGGTGAAGGAAGGATGGGAGTTACCTCTCAAAAAGCCTAAGCTAGATGTAGTGGACTATGTACTTGGTCTCCGCTCCAGGATGGCTGAGTATATGGAGAGAGCATCCAAAAACCTGGAGGCCAGTCAAGAATTACAGAAAGCTTGGCATGACCAAAAGGCTGTTCTGGTTGAGTTCCAGCCAGGACAGAAGGTGTGGGTGCTGGAGCCAGTGGCCCCAGCAGCACTCCAGGACAAATGGACTGGACCCTACCCTATCATTGAGAAAAAGGGGGAAGTCACCTACTTGGTTGACTTTGGAACCCCTAGGAGCCCCCACAGGGTGCTCCATGTGAATCGTTTGAAAGCATTTGTGGACAGGGAGGACATGAGCTTGCTCATGGCCACAGATGGGGAACAGGAGGAAGAGAGTGACCCTCTCCCAGACCTGCTTTCTCAGAACCCTGATGATGGTTCAGTTGATGGAGTAGCCTTGGCAGTCAGCCTCACTGACCAGCAACAGATGGACTGTAGACAAGTTCTGCAAGCCCACAGACAATTGTTTTCACTCACACCCAGCCAGACTAACTGGTGCACCCATGAGGTGGACACTGGTGACAGTCTGCCTGTCAAGAATAAGATCTACAGGCAACCTGATCATGTCAGGGATTGCATCAAGGCTGAGGTGCAAAAGATGTTGGAGCTTGGAGCGATTGAGCCATCAGAGAGCCCATGGGCCAGCCCAGTAGTCCTTGTGCCAAAACCTCATACCCAAGATGGAAAGAGAGAAATTAGGTTTTGTGTGGACTACAGAGGTCTCAATGCTGTCACTAGGACAGATGCACATCCCATTCCAAGAGCAGATGAGCTCATTGACAGATTGGCTTCTGCCAAGTTTCTGAGCACATTTGATTTGACAGCTGGCTACTGGCAAATCAGACTAGCTGAGGAGTCAAAAGCCAAGACAGCATTCTCTACCCCCAGTGGACATTATCAGTTTGTGGGGATGCCCTTTGGTTTGAAGAATGCACCTGCCACCTTCCAAAGGTTGGTGAATCAAGTCCTTGCTGGGTTGGATGACTTTTGTGCAGCATATCTAGATGATATTGCTGTCTTTAGCTCCACCTGGGAGGATCACCTGATCCACCTGAAGAAGGTTTCGGAGGCCCTGCAAAAGGCAGGCCTGACTATCAAGGCTACTAAGTGCCAGATAGGGCAGAGTAAGGTTGTGTACCTGGGCCACCTAGTAGGTGGGGGTCAGGTTCAACTACTGGAGAGCAAAATCCAGACCATACAGGACTGGGCTCCTCCAGTTACCCAGACACAAGCCAGAGCCTTCTTGGGCCTGACTGGGTATTACAGAAAGTTTGTGAAAAACTATGGGTCCATTGTGACACCATTAAATGACTTGACATCCAAGAAGATGCCAAAAAAGGTTCAGTGGACAGTTAGCTGTCAAAAGGCATTTGATGACCTGAAGAAGGCCATGTGCTCTGTACCTATCCTGAAGAGTCCCGACTACTCCAAACAGTTCATTGTACAGACAGATGCTTCTGAGTTGGGGGTGGGAGCTGTGCTTTCACAACTTAATCAAGATGGTCAAGACCAGCCCATTGCTTTTATTAGCAAAAGGCTGAGCCCCAGGGAGAAACGTTGGTCAGCCATTGAGAGGGAGGCCTTTGCTGTGGTTTGGGCCTTGAAGAAGCTGAGGTCCTACTTGTTTGGAACTCACTTCCTAGTTCAGACAGACCATAAGCCCCTCTTGTGGCTCAATCAGATGAAGGGTGAAAATCCCAAACTGCTCAGGTGGTCCATTTCCCTACAGGGGATGGACTTTACAGTGGAGCACCGCCCAGGGACTGACCATGGTAATGCAGATGGTCTCTCCAGGTACTTCCACTTAGAACATGAAGACTTATCTGGTCAAGGTTAGTTTAATGTCCCTGCGTTTGGGGGGGGGGGGGTTGTGTAGGAGAGTAGGGTCTGCTATCCTATGGTCACCCCAAATGTTTGCTTTTTGCTTCACTGGTTTTCGACTACTGAGACTGTGGGCCTGCTGATCAGACCCCCAGCCTGCTGTTCTCTCACTAAATTAATGATACATGTGCTATAGGCACATACCACAATTGGAAATGGACTCCTTGTCAGCCCCTGTATAATGCACTATAGGTGCCCAGGGCATAGGGGCCACCAAGGCCTACCAGGGGCTGCAGCATATCTTTTGCCACCCCTGGCTGGTTCTCAAATTGACACAACTGGCTGATCACTCAGCTGGGGTAAGGTGGTGTAATCACCCCTTACTTAGATATAGTATACCTATATCTAAACCTATATCTGGACACATATTAACCTGTGAGCCACTCCTATGGAAGGCCTCATCAATCCTGGAGGCAGAGTGCGTGGTTTAATGTGAGATGGAGCTCTAGCATGAGCTGAGCCTGTCTGCAGCTGTCGGGAACAACTCCCTAAGCTGTTTCAGGATAATGCCATACCATATACTCTTAAGTGCCTTATAATCCTCGCGGTTATATAGCAACTTGGGTTTGGCTTTATCAAAACATGTCGTGTAAGGTGTCATACGATTTGGAATACTATCCCCTCGCCAGTTCTGGCGACGGGGATAGCATTCCACCCCTCTAGAGGGGTAAGACATGTTACTTTACTTAAATGCGGTTAATTTCTAAAAGGACCTTGGATCCACAAAATGGATGCCTCTGCCACAGACACGAGTCTGACCCCCTGAAGCTGACCGAAACTCAGCCAAAGGGGCCTGGACAAAGGGTTTCCTGTCGCAGGGAGGTGTTACACCCCCCCAGACAGGAGATAGTGGATTGTAGCAGGGAGGTTTGAAAGAAACCAGACACTGCATGGGGAGCACAAGGCTGCCCCTTGCATAATCCGGCCAAACCGGTTCTGGGGCACTCCAGCCCTGGTGCCAGGGCGGCCTGGATCAAAGGAAGGGGGTGTATCCACCCTCTTCCTGGGTCCCACCCATAGGAGGGGACCTAGCAGGTAATCCAGCCCCCAAAATTAGTATAAGACTGGGAGCAGTGCCAAAGCACTTCAGATTATCCTGATGAAACATAAGAAACGAAACTCTGGACCCTTCGACATCCTACTCAACGTAGAAGACTGAAGAATCTCCCTTGTGGTCAAGGAGTGACCACCCTGTGCAAACAGGCACCATCCAGCCCTCGACGTTTGCTTTGTCGCAGTTCCCGCCGGAACTGGAGCGACAGAGATCGACGAGATCAAGCTTGCCTGCCTTCTAACAGCCCGATCCACAGTCCCTGCAGAGCTGAGACCCGTGGAGGCGACCGGAAGCGTGGGGCACGCCATCTTGGAAAGACCACGAGACGCTGACCGTGCAGCCCACGAGTGACCCTCGAAGCTGTACAACGGGGTTTGAGAAGCCCCAACCCTGAGCCACTCTTGCACCGAAGTTCACCCCTCTACACTCGACGAGTGCTGCGTGGGGCCCTTCTGCTTCTTTTGGCTCAACGCGTTGGCCCGGTCACTTGCCAGCTGGCTTGTGGCCCCTGTGCCGACGAAACTTGAAATTCGACTTGCGATTCTGGTTGCTCCAGATTTGCACCAGCTCCCCTGAAAAGGATTTACAACAAGGGGTGGTGATGGACAGAGTCTCTGAATTAAGCAGAGTACTCTCACCCAGTCAAGAGATCAGGGCTAGATCCAACACCGTTTTTTAGCTCATTGCACCATCCCAGTTTCAGAACCTGGCTGTATGCAAATTAGTCTGTCCTTGGCCCAGTGCATCATGGGAACAGGGCAGACCAGACTACAAAAGCCAATTCTTACACTGGGAAGGAAACAAGCTTCCGGGGACCGGTTTCTGGCATTACAGCCGTCTTCGGCCCGGCTTGCTTGAATCCTGATGGTGCAATGAGCAAGGGACTCACATCTGAGTATACCCTTCCACGCTTAGGGTGGACAAAATTATTTACAACAAGGGGTGGTGATGGACAGAGTCTCTGAATTAAGCAGAGTACTCTCACCCAGTCAAGAGATCAGGGCTAGATCCAACACCGTTTTTTAGCTCATTGCACCATCCCAGTTTCAGAACCTGGCTGTATGCAAATTAGTCTGTCCCTGGCCCAGTGCATCATGGGAACAGGGCAGACCAGACTACAAAAGCCAATTCTTACACTGGGAAGGAAACAAGCTTCCGGGGACCGGTTTCTGGCATTACAGCCGTCTTCGGCCCGGCTTGCTTGAATCCTGATGGTGCAATGAGCAAGGGACTCACATCTGAGTATACCCTTCCACGCTTAGGGTGGACAAAATTATTTACAACAAGGGGTGGTGATGGACAGAGTCTCTGAATTAAGCAGAGTACTCTCACCCAGTCAAGAGATCAGGGCTAGATCCAACACCGTTTTTTAGCTCATTGCACCATCCCAGTTTCAGAACCTGGCTGTATGCAAATTAGTCTGTCCCTGGCCCAGTGCATCATGGGAACAGGGCAGACCAGACTACAAAAGCCAATTCTTAAACTGGGAAGGAAACAAGCTTCCGGGGACCGGTTTTTGGCATTACAGCCGTCTTCGGCCCGGCTTGCTTGAATCCGGATGGTGCAATGAGCAAGGGACTCACATCTGAGTACACCACCCCCTTTTCTGAATCATTTTGTCCACCATAAGCGTGGAAGGGTATACTCAGACATGAGTCCCTTGCTCACTGCTCCATCAGGATTCAAGCAAGCCGGGCCGACGAGGCTGAAATGCCAGAAACCGGTCCCCGGTAGCTTGTCTCCTTTCTGGTGAAGAATTGGCTTGGTAGTTTGGTCTGCCCTGTTCCCATGATGCACTGGGCCAGGGACAGACTAATTTGCATATAGCCAGGTTCTGAGCTGGGATGGGGCAGTGAGCTAAATAACGGTGATGGATCAAGCCCTGATCTTTGGACTGGGTAAGAGTGGTCTGCTTAATTCAGACAGACACTCTGTTCATCACCACCCCCTTTTCTGAATCACCCCTGAAAAGGAGCCCCCACTCTGACCCTCCTGGTTCGAGTGAGAAGCAATCTCCCGGTTCCGCGTGGATTGCTTTTGCCAAGTGTTGTTTGCTCCAATCTTGAAGCCGACAGCGCCGATGGCGAGAGCCTGCGTAGGACAGATCGTGACCTGCTCCTGGACTTCGTAGATGCCCCAGAGCCCACGTGACAGCGGAGAGAAGCTCCTCGACAACCACCTGATTGCGCCCGACATTGCCTGGTTCCGTCCTGGTTCCACCCTGGTCACTGCTGAGTGACCCAGACTCTGTCCCCTCTGCTTTCAGGTACTTTTCGACTTGAGTCCACCCTTGGACTCCACCGGACACTTCTCTTTCACCCTGCCTGCAGCCCTTTCAGCTCCAAGCACCAAGAGCCTGCGTGACGAAACCCGACTCAACTTCGACCCTGTGCACCCGCTTCCTGTGGGTGAGGTAACCTTGCAACGCCGGTGTTCCCACACTGGTACACACCTCTAGGGCCTGTGTCTTAAGTTTTGTTCCTCTAGGTTCAGCGGAAGTGTCCTTAAACTTTAACTTTGTAACTTTTACGCACCATTGGTTAACATTGATGCATGCGTGCACTTTCTGCACTGCACCCGAATCCCGCGGGCTTTTCCCGACTTCAGCATTGCTTGTCCCGACTGCTCCCAGCGATTCCCTAGGCCCTAGCCTAACCACTGTTCGATTGGTATCTCTTATACCACTTGTTTAGTATATGGTCTGAGTGGCCCCTCGCCCTCATCCATATTTGTGCAACTTTGTATGCTATACTGTGCTTTTGATTTAACGCTTGTGCCCCTTTATTCATAAAGAATACTGGGGATTGTTTTTAGTAATAAATACATATATTTTTATAATATATACTTGTGTGGTGTCCTTTCATTTGATATTACAGGATTGTATGTGGTAAAACAGCTCGCTTAACATGACCTCTTAAGTTAAGCCTTTAGGCTGCTTAGTCCATGCTACCCCTAGGATAGCTTGTCTAATAAGGTTGACTTACAACCAGACACCATAAGGGATTGTTTGGTCTGATAACAGGTGGTTCCAGAATTGGAAACATCACCTATCAGGCCAACTTCTCACAACGGGCCAGCAAAGTGCTCGGTCGCGTTATGGAGGAGGGAAGTAAACCTAGAGGAGACGAGTGGGGGAAGGAAAACGGATCAGTCGTGCATCCATCAGGGAAATTACTCAACATTACAGAGTTTACACGTAGAGCGGGCTTACCGGGTCAGTCGGCAAAAGTTTCTTCCGGGCAAGTGCATTGGCGTGCCGCTAAGGAAGTCGCACATTATAAAATGTAAGAAAGCTCACGATAGGCTAAGGCTGATCCCCTGTAGTACTAAAAATAAATATAAAAGAAGGACAACGTGGCAGCCATCTTGGGTGGGTTAGATCCATGCAGAAGAGGGGTGTGCTAGAGTGGTGATTATAGAACGCGCCAGTGACAAAGTGGAAGGGAAGTAATGAAAGATTTAAAAAGAAGCTGTACACAATTTACATTACAATGGAGCACTGAAACCTGGCATATGACAACGACAATTAGTATAACAGGAATTACATCAAATTGGTCCAGTCCTCTTGCAGATTTAGCCCTGAATTCAGGCTGTCGGTCCTCAGGATCCATTTCAGTTCCTCTTTATTTAGCATAGGTACTGAATTGGATCCTGAGGACCGACAGCCTGAATTCAGGGCTAAAACTGCAAGAGGACTGGACCAATTTGATGTAATTCCTGTTATACTAATTGACGTTGTCATATGCCAGGTTTCCGTGCTCCATTGTAACGTAAATTATGTGTACAGCTTCTTTTTAAATCTTTCATTACTTCCCTTCCACTTTGACACTGGCGCATTCTATAATCACCACTCTAGCACACACCTCTTCTGCATGGATCTAACCCACCCACGATGGCCACCACGTTGTCCTTATTTTATATTTATTTTTATTACTACAGGGGATCAGCCTTAGCCTATCGTGAGCTTTCTTATATTTTATAATGTGCGACTTCCTTAGCGGCATGCCAAGGCACTTGCTCGGAAGACACTTTTGCCGACTGACCCGGTAAGCCCGCTCTACGTGTAAACTCTGTAATGTTGAGTACTTTCCCTGATGGATGCACGACTGATCAGTTTTCCTTCCCCCACTCGTCTCCTCTAGGCTTACTTCCCTCCTCCATAACGCGACCGAGCACTTTGCTGGCATGTTGTCCCAAGGCTCCCAAATTGCGGGTAAGATCCCTTCCTGCGCATGTTTTTCACTGTTAATGCATGTAGAGCATGGGTACTCACAAACTTTCTCTCGGGGGCCAAATTTACAGTGTGGTTTGTATCCGAGGGCCGCACTGGTGGGGGCGGGGTCAGTGGGGGAGGGGGCGGGGCTAGAAAAAACAACTGACCATGAGGTTGATCACAGGTCCCTGCAGCGGACGCCTTCGTCCACTGAGCCACCAGACCCGGCATACACACATTTCTCTCTCTCTCTCTCTCGTTCTTTCTCTGTCGCCCTCTCTCTCTCCCTCTGTCTCACTCACTCTGACTGTCTTACTCCCTCTCACTCCCTCTCTCCCTCGGTCTCACTCACTCTGACTGTATCACTCTCTCTTTGTCTCCCTCTCTCTCTCTCTCTCTGTTTCCCTCTCCCTCTCTCCGTTTCCCTCTACCTTCCGCTACTTCTCTCTCCCTCCTTCTCCCTCCTTCCCTCTGTCTCCCTCTCCCTCCTTCCCTCTCCCTCCTTCCCTCTGTCTCCCTCTCTCTCCTTCCCCCTCCCTCACTGCTTCCCCCTCCCTCACTCTGAGGTCTCCCTCCCTCACTCTGTCTTTCCCTCGCTCTCCCTCTGTCTGCCTGTCTCCCTCGCTCTCCCTCTGTCTGCCTGTCTCCCTCACTCTCCCTCTGTCTGCTGTCTCCCTCCCTCGCTCTCCCTCTGTCTCCCTCGCTCTCCCTCTGTCTCCCTCGGTCTGCCTGTCTCCCTCCCTCGCTCTCCCTCTGTCTGCCTGTCTCCCTTACTCTCCCTCGCTCTCCCTGTCTGCCTCAGTCTCCCTCGCGCTGCCTCCCTCACTCTCCCTCTGTCTGCCCGTCTCCCTCCCTCGCACTCCCTCTGTCTGCCTCTGTCTCCCTCGCTCTCTCTCTCCCTCTGTCTGCCTGTCTCCCTCCTTCGCTCTCCCTCTGTCTGCCTGTCTCCCTCCCTCACTCTCCCTCGCTCTCCCTGTCTGCCTCAGTCTCCCTCGCGCTGCCTCCCTCACTCTCCCTCTGTCTGCTTGTCTCCCTCCCTCGCACTCCCTCTGTCTGCCTCTGTCTACCTCGCTCTCTCTCTCCCTCTGTCTGCCTGTCTCCCTCCTTCGCTCTCCCTCTCTCTGCCTGTCTCCCTCCCTCACTCTCCCTCGCTCTCCCTGTCTGCCTCAGTCTCCCTCGCGCTGCCTCCCTCACTCTCCCTCTGTCTGCCTGTCTCCCTCCCTTGCTCTCCCTCTATCTCTGTCTCCTTCCCTTTCCCTCCCTCTTCATCTCACCCTGCCTGTGTGTGCCCGGGCCAGGCGCGCAACACCCATTGGGATCACGGGGCTTCAGCCCCCCCCCCCCCCCCCGTCCCCGTCGTGCCTGTCAGCCCGGGCTGGCGAGCATGTAATTGCAGCCGCACCCGAGTACTTAACAGGTCTTTAAAAGACCATTTAGTTGTAAATGAGGCTTTTGTTGTGTGGTCACCCCTTCTCACAGCCACTCTGTCCGTGGTTGGAAGAATTAGCCACCCCCCCCAAATATTTTCAGGCCCCCCCCCCCGAAATTTGGCTCTAGTTGCCCGCCTGGCCCGGGCTGAGACAGCTTCTGGGCACACACACACTCAGCAAGCCAGCCAGCCGCACCCGAGTACTTAACAGGTCTTTAAAAGACCATTCGCATGCTAATGAGGCTTTGTTCACCTCTTAGGCCCCTGCAGCCCCACTCTGACGGAAATCGCCCGGCCCTCACACCCTCACAGAGAGTCTCTGCATCGCGCTGCAGCAGGGGTGTTTGCTGAGATTCTTTAAAAAAAAAATTACAAAACACGGGTGATGTCTGCACGGTCCGCAGGCCGCCAGGGAAGGCTTGCCGGGCTGCCACTGGCCCGCGGGCCGTACTACGAGTACCCGTGATGTAGAGGGTGGGCGCTGTACAACCGATTTGACCTTTTCCTTGTATTCACAGGATGTCGGGTTTATTAACCCCTTGGCTTCCGTCTTGCCCAGACCAAATAGTTTGGGTGTAATCGGTAAGCCTCGCTTGATGGTGGACCCACTGCGGCACGCTTGCAGCACTGGGTTGTGTTCATTCGCCCACACGGGTATCTAGTCACCGATATATGTTTCTTCCCCCTTTTTATATGTGAATAAAACACCCAGGCAAATTTTCAATACCTACTTGCACATAAAAAGTGGCATATGCCACACAACAATTAATAATAATAGACTACTGTTTTTACACATGGAATACACTTTAATTCCTCATACACAACATGATATTTGATAAAAATCGATACATACTTATACACAAATGATAAAATATTCCAGCATTATAGCATATGCACAATTTCATATACACAACATTTATTTAAAAAAACTATTAGATATATAACATCTCCAAAGAGGAACATACAGCCCTACATAATCTAAAGAACAATAAATCCATTGTGATAAAGAGCAGTGATAAGGGAGGTGGCATTGTTCTCATGGATTCCATCACGTATGAAACAAATATGCTCACTATGTTAAATGATCCCTTATTTTATAAAAAAGTTACAAAAAATCCTACAGAGAAAGTAATTAAGACAATCCATATGATAACCACTAAAGCTTTGAATGATAACATAATCACTAAAAAGGAATATGAATTTCTCAACAAATCCCAAAAAAAGATAGCTTGCATTTACGGTATCCCGAAAATGCATAAAAGTGAACAAAATCCCCCCCTATCGCCCGATCGTTTCAACTATTGGAACTCCAACTGAAGCATTATCAAAATATCTGGACAACATTCTCAGACCATATATTCAATTTCCCCCTTCTTATATTAAAGATACTGGGGCAATTATTTTAAAGGTAGAACATCTGCCATTTGATGGAAATAAAGATCTTTTGGTTACTTTGGATGTTGAATCCCTCTATAGCAACATTCCCCAGAAAGGAGCTATAGAGGCTACTAGTTGGTTTATTGACCTACACCAAATCCCATGTAACAAGCCATTTATTTTACAATGTCTGTCAGTGGTACTTCAAGAAAATGTGTTCCAATTTGGGGAACAAATGTACCAACAAACTAAAGGAGTCAGTAGGGGGGCAGCAATGGCCCCATCAATAGCCAATATATACATGGCCAGATTTGAATCTCACCATATACATAATGAGATGGCACCATTCTTTGAGTCTGTTTCCCATTGGTACCGGTTTATTGATGATATATTTTTCATCTGGACCAATGGGGAACAGACTCTGCAAGAATTTCTAGAATGGATTAATCTAGCGGATAGCAATCTTCGCTTTACTGCACACATTGATGCGACAAAAGTGGAGTTTCTTGATATACATATCAAAAATGAATCTAATAACTTGGAGGTTGACTTACACACTAAGTCAACAGCAAGAAATACATTACTCCACTTCCATAGCTACCATCCAAGAAACCAAAAAGATGGCATTCCCTTTTCGCAGTTTCTCAGAGTGCGAAAAAACTGCACTAATATTAAAGATTATGATGTTCAATCTGAACAAATGAAACAGAAATTTCTTGCACGTGGCTATCCACACCGTTTGGTGCGTGAAGCTTACAAGCGAGCTCGATATTTTGATCGAGATGCTTTGCTCAATTCAAATAAACAACAAAAAGACCAAAAACTAGTCTGCATTACAAAACACTCCCCTTTAAATGCTACAATCAGACAGATCATTAATTCTAATTGGCACTTATTGAATATAGAACCCACGCAACCTAAACTACCGAAACCAATATTCGCGCACCGACGCAATAAGAATCTTAAAGATCTAGTGGTCAGATCACGGTTCAGTGGAACTAACAGCGTGACCCCTTATGTACAGAAATCATTTAATGGAGAGAACGCCATTAAAGGTACCTCTAGATGTGGAACATGCCAATCATGTGATGGCATCTTAACAGGTGAGACATTCATGTTTAACCAAGTGCAAATACAGGCAAAGGAGTTGTGGACATGCAACACGAGTAATATAATCTACCTTATATTATGCCCCTGCAATTTAGGATATGTGGGAGAAACCTCAAGAACAATGAAACTCCGCCTAACAGAACATAGGTCCGCGATAAAAACACGGCAGCTAACAGCACCATTGGTATCTCATTTCTCAGAGTTCCAACATTCTCCATCACAGATCCGATGGCGCATTCTAGAAAAGATCCATATCCCTAACAATAATGGCGGTGACAAGATAAGGAAAAAAAGAGAAGTGTATTGGATCTTCTCTTTGAACACATTTACCCATGGGTTAAATAATGATCTACCATGGATAAATGCGATAGTATAATAAATATATAGGTCAAGTCAACACTATCTGTCTGAATATGAATATGGCTTGCCAGATCAACTAATACATCCACAAATGTAACCCAGTAGGATATAAGTATTATAAATATCATTCCTCTGTATTTAATAATTTTTCATAGCGTTTTTCGCAGTGTCCTGGGACCACCGATATAGTAAACATAGAGGTGTGCCCCTTTAAGAGTCACGTGATATGAGTTTAACCAATCTGCTGTCTCAATATATAAACCAATGAGAACACATGAGTCAAATCCTTAGCCTACGCACTAGATGCCGCCGGGAACTCTTCGTAGCCGGTCCGTCCAAATCTGCTGTTACACAGGTAAGAATATAGCCACGTTCAGAACGCTGAATGCGTTCTTTATTATCCTGAATATGTGGCCCGTAACATAACGCGAGTTGCGCTCTCTTTTTCATAAAGGATCGCCTACTCCTTTGACATTCGTGTGGACCGATGCTATACGGCGTCCCTGAAGTAAATATAATCACAGAAAAGTCAAAACAGGGTAAGGAGAGTAATGCCTCAAAGTGCCGTACTGAGAGCTTGTGTAATCATTAGTCAATCACATAATGCTAATGGTATTCCTCTTTTCATGATTAGATAATAAACGGCTCAATCTAAGGAAGATATTCGAATCAACACTATACGGCGTTTTTGAATTTAAACTATTAGAAAACAGAGGCATAGGCAGGGTAAGCAGAGAAACATGTGCTATGATCTAATCATATTATATGTCAGATTGGTCACTCGTATAATGCTAGTTGTGCTTCCTTTTCCTGATCAGATAAAGGACTGCATAAACTTAACAAGCACGATCGGGCATACGCCACGTGACATCGTTGAATAATATTAATAAAGCATATAATCTTGAATCAAGGTAAGCAGTATAATGTTGTAAACATAATCTGCTCTACTGCAATGCAAGGCAAACTCAACACTAATGAA
This sequence comes from Lissotriton helveticus, assembly GCF_964261635.1. Lineage (NCBI taxonomy): Eukaryota > Metazoa > Chordata > Amphibia > Caudata > Salamandridae > Lissotriton > Lissotriton helveticus. The sequence goes on from NC_136073.1 coordinate 561,673,811, forward strand.
CCGTTATGTATCTACAGAGAAATATAATTCCCTATCTTGATGTCAATAACCCGTCTCCACTGCCAAATCAAGGCATAAATATTGAAGACGTATACAAGGTTCTAAAATCCTATCTGTGTGCCTGTTTAAAAATTAGGTAAGCAATATATATATAGAGTAACTAGTAGGATCGTATTTGAACTACACTGCTGTTAATTGTACCAAATATTCACTTTAGGTTATTCTCATGTTTTAGATTACTTTCTGTAGATATGAATACTATCTCCTTGACATCCTGATGTTTGTCTAGCCGACTTTTAAAATAGGTAAGCCATACAATTGTAAGCAGTTCATATGGATCGAGGTTATAGGCTCTAGATAAATTTATGATAGATAACTTGGTATCCCCTACAGTTTAAATAGGACCCAGAAATTCGATCTAAATATGACAGTGAATACTACTAAGTCATTAGAGCAACATAATGTATCTTGCCGTTATCATGGTTTGATAAAGCAACAAATCTAACTAATTTGTAACATAATAAACTGACAAGTGCGAGTTATTAACAATAGTTAGAAGTCGCTTTTAGCTGTAATGTCTCTAGATGGTCATACTGAAATCTTTTTTTCTTTCTTTCTTTATCCCTTTTACTGTTTCCTCTCTTTTCCTTTATCGTTAGGAAACCCAAATGTATGAAAATCCCACTACCATAATATCAAATCATATCAAAAGAAATTATGAAATTGAAAAAGGTAGACCTTAAGGAATGTTATCAGAAGGTATATACATGGATAGGGACGTGAGAAATATGTTCAGCATGTATCTATAAATGGAATTATGTCTGAAGTAGCTCATATGAAGATGTCAAAAGCTATTATATGTCTGTAGGCGGTATTATCACTGTATGCTAATAACCATCATCTAGCACATAATACTATAGTCAAAGTATAAACTGTTTTTGCACTAAAATACAAAATTGTAAAAATAATTAAAAAAAATATATCTTTTACAGAACCACGATGGTACAGTCCTGAGGAAGACACACCTTAGTGTCGAAACGCGTAGACAGGAAACCATCTAATAGTTTTTTTAAATAAATGTTGTGTATATGAAATTGTGCATATGCTATAATGCTGGAATATTTTATCATTTGTGTATAAGTATGTATCGATTTTTATCAAATATCATGTTGTGTATGAGGAATTAAAGTGTATTCCATGTGTAAAAACAGTAGTCTATTATTATTAATTGTTGTGTGGCATATGCCACTTCTTATGTGCTAGTAGGTATTGAACATTTGCCTGGGTGTTTTATTCACATATACTATTTGCCCTGACCCAGGAAGTTGATTCTTATCAGGGGGTCCTTGTTGATTCACACATTCTTCCCCCGTTTTAATCTGCCGTTCACCATTGGTCGTTTTTTCACGTAGTTCACATGCTATTATACGCCGCCCGATCTGAGCTACAACACCTTGTCTATGTCCATAGCACTCCGTTTCACTGTTCATTGCGCCGCCCTGACTCCCTCACTCTCGGTTAGGATTTGAAGTTCGACACTAATTCTGCCTCCTTGCACCATCCAGCCATTTTCACTTTTACTCACCACTATTTCTTAGGTATCCGATTCCTTGCACGACTGGTCAACCCGTGTGGTTATCTCCACCTTTGACCTTCCTGGTTAAACCACTCTACCAGTGTACTGTTACCTCACCACCATCACTGGTATGGCAGTATTTAGCAAACTGTCACGGTCAACCAGTTTGGGTAAACCACCCAATTAGTGTACTCGGTTACCCTATCACCATCACTGGCACGACAGTACTTCACAAACTTTCACATTCCTTTGATTGCTCTGTTTCATAAACATTGTCAGATCTATTAATCTGTTCTTTTTATGCCTTTCTTTCTACCTTTTTCCCCTAGGCTATAAAGGCTTATACTGTATAGGCATTATTTATGTCCTGATGATAATCCCCTTGATTTTATAATGGGATCGAAACGCCGTCGACTTTTCTAAGCACCATAAACTAAAAACTTATATTTTGTGTTATATGCTTGTAATGGTGTGAATTGAATTTCTGCTATACTTTTAATCACAGAAATCCGAAGCTTTTGCCTAAAAGCCTTGCTTTGTTTGTGATTTTTTCACCATGCCAATCTGTATTTGGTAGGGTACAGGCTTGTGCCCCACTACGAAGAATTGTTGAAGGTATTCTCTGTGACTTATTCAAAAAGTAAAAGATTGGGACCTCTGTCCGGCTGGACATGTCATAACTGAATATAGTATCCATTGTGTCTATATTTATTGCTGTCTTTAAATTGCTTATGCATGGGACCACTGTTGTTCTCAAAGAAGGGTTGTAGATGCAGCTTTTTTTGTATTGATGGCGAAGCTAGACTGCGAAGTAGACACTCGTAACTTAGTGTGTGCTAGGCACGGTTGGTTGTTGCTGGTCTTTATCAGCCAGTCGTCTAGATATTTAAACACATGAATGACATTTCTCCAAAGATGGACTTCTATGTCAGATACTTTGTAAATACCCTTGGAGCTGTAGTAACACTGAACGGCAACACCTTGAACTTGTAGTCTTTTCCATTCACTACAAAGCAAAGGTACTGGTGATGAGCTACATTTATCGGGACGTGAAAATGTGCACCTTCTAGATCCAGCAACATGAAATTGCCTTGGCGTAGCAGAGGGATGACATCTCATAAAGTGACACAGTCACAGTGCTCAGAGGAGATGAACCAGTTAAATGGTCAGAGGCCAAGGATCGGTCCGAGTGAACCATCCTTTCTGAGGATGGGAAAATTTAGGGCGTACACCTCTGTTGCCCGTGTAGGTGTAGAGGTACCGGTACCGGTTCTATGGCACCCTTTGCTAGGTGCGCCGGCACCTCTTGCTCCAGGAGATGGTTGTGGTGTGTACCCAGTATGTGACTGCGGTGTGGGATTCTAGGAGGCGGTGTGTGAATTTCGAGGCAGCATCCTCTCCACAAATTGGAGAGAATCCACTGATCACATCGAGAGTACTTCGAATATTAGTACTATTTGTTTTGCACGTGGCGAACAGCTCTATTCCTCCTTTATGGTGAACCTCAGGTAGGGTCTTAAGGAGTTCCTTCATCTACACCCAGTGGAAACAATAGTAACTGGAAAGGAGGCTCACTGAGTTAGCAATTAGTCATCGTACGGCTGTCTCAAGTGCTACCCACTACTGTGCAGCATTTATCGGTTTAGACTCATCAGCATGAGCAGTATCCCCAGTGCCTTTGCAGAAGTCTTTGTACAGACTGTGTACACCTGCAGGGAATCCGGGGTAATGTGTCTGCAAACATATCTTCTGGGGCAGACTTATATTTAATTTCTATTCAGGAAGTTGTTTTAAATGCCCCTCACACACCAACAGGCCCCTTGGTGTCATGCTTCATCATCGGGGCCTTCGCACCCCTCTACGGGATGCGGCGTGCTACGACTCGCGGATACGCAGGAGCACTTATAGGTGAACTATGTGTATGTGTGTGGAGGACAAGGGTGTGAGTAATGAGGTGAGGTGAAAGGAGTGAAGGATAAAAAATACCTGGCTCGTAGGAACAAAACAATTTATTATAACCTCGGCTGGTATTGTTAAAAGAGTGCAAGGTGAGGTTGACAAATATACGTATTAGGGTATATCAACCTCTGAAAGGCGCCAACATGTTTCGGAGTGCTGGGACTCCTTCTTCAGGACGAGGATCTGCACATTGAATCCTCACCTTACTCACATGGATGTGAAAAAAGTGTAAAAGGGTAATTTTACCAAAAAGCTAGGTGAAATGTACCTATCAGTGTTGTTTTTGTAAGCTCTGTTGCGCCCAATTGGCGTGTAAAGGACTTATGGATCAAGATTGTCTGACCTCATGAGCCCAAGCGTGGTATTAGGGGATTCCTTCCTCACTGCTCAATATAGCAATTGACATATCAACCTCTGAAAGGCGTCAACATGTTTCGGAGTGCTGGGACTCCTTCTTCAGGACGAGGATCTGCACATTGAATCCTCACCTTACTCACATGGATGTGAAAAAAGTGTAAAAGGGTAATTTTACCAAAAAGCTAGGTGAAATGTACCTATCAGTGTTGTTTTTGTAAGCTCTGTTGCGCCCAATTGGTGTGTAAAGGACTTATGGATCAAGATTGTCTGACCTCATGAGCCCAAGCGTGGTATTGGGGGATTCCTTCCTCACTGCTCAATATAGCAACGGTTACGACACGGTCCAGTAGACTGTCTTCCCCTCAACGCGGCTCCGATGATCGTCGGAGCCGCGTTGAGGGGAAGACAGTCTACTGGACCGTGTCGTAACCGTTGCTATATTGAGCAGTGAGGAAGGAATCCCCCAATACCACGCTTGGGCTCATAAGGTCAGACAATCTTGATCCATAAGTCCTTTACACGCCAATTGGGCGCAACAGAGCTTACAAAAACAACACTGATAGGTACATTTCACCTAGCTTTTTGGTAAAATTACCCTTTTACACTTTTTTCACATCCATGTGAGTAAGGTGAGGATTCAATGTGCAGATCCTCGTCCTGAAGAAGGCGTCCCAGCACTCCGAAACATGTTGACGCCTTTCAGAGGTTGATATACCCTAATACGTATATTTGTCAACCTCACCTTGCACTCTTTTAACAATACCAGCCGAGGTTATAATAAATTGTTTTGTTCCTACGAGCCAGGTATTTTTTATCCTTCACTCCTTTCACCTCACCTCATTACTCACACCCTTGTCCTCCACACACATACACATAGTTAACCTATAAGTGCTCCTGCGTATCCGCGAGTCGTAGCACGCCGCATCCTGTAGAGGGGTGCGAAGGCCCCGATGATGAAGCATGACACCAAGGGGCCTGTTGGTGTGTGAGGGGCATTTAAAACAACACTGTGTGCTCCCCACCACGTTAAGGATCACTACCACTTTTTAGTGGATTCCAATCTGTTTATACGAATTATCAAGGGAGACTGAATCCACTGTTTTTCTCTCCCTCCCTCCTCTTGCTATGTTTATATTCAGGAAGTTGCCACCCTGGCCTTATGTGGTTCCCTAAAATGTTAGTGATGGACTTTAGCATCACCTTGAGCAAAGGAAGATAGCCAACAGAGTGTTGTCTTTGACAAAACTCCACAAGTAACGCATCCTCCTCAGGACGGAGCTCCATCGGATGTGTTGGGCAGCCCACTGTATTACTGCGTGGTACGGAATAGTATCATCTAGTGTGGACGGTTTAGCAGGATATGGCTCGAGATCAGGGATCCTCATAGGTTTCCAGTGAGTATTAGGGAATGCCTGGGTTAGAATCAGAATCCTGGGTATCAAGTGGAGGGGGTATGGAGTCAAAGGAGGTAGTGGAGGAGGAGGTGTGGACGGTAAATGTGGGAAGAATATAGGGCTAGTAGCCGCATGTCTAACCATTTTGTAGCCGGGTTTTGTAAGAGAAGGGACCAGAGATTCTCTCGAGGGTGAGGCATCTCTTTATAGAAATAGAAATGGGAATGAGTCCTGAAGCCAGAGCTCTAACCAGAATGTTGCTGGAGGTGAATAAATAGGTTACATTTGTGTTTTTCGTCCACAACATCTGTCCGCTTTTCAAAGACTGAGCCCTCTGTGGTGTTCGACCTCTGCGTTGGAGGGGGCTTCCGTGCAGACTTGAGTGAGTGGTGTTAGTGGATCTTCAGTTCTATTTCGGTTCAGCAGGCTTTATCGACAGCTTGGGACCGAGCTGGTGGCAGCTCGACACATAGTGAGGTTTTTCAGTGTCTATGAGCCAAGTGGGAGACTGAACAGGATGAGGTTCGATGCCGTTGGCTTTGGAGTCTGGGGTGTGCTGGCTGGAGGTGTAGGAGCCAAAGGTTTAGGTTCAGCTCTGGGTTTGAAGCCAGACTCCCATGAGAGTGGTGCTTTGCCTCAGCCCATGGTTGTTTAGAGGCTCAAAACAGACCTTGAGGCGCAGCCGATGCACGTGTAAACCTAGCTTCGGCCCAGGGACTTGCTCGAGCTGTGGTGCAGGTTCAAGGAACTCTACCGGCCAGGTGGACATCATTCCCCGGTTAGAACACTTGTGGCTTCTGATTGGTTGGAAATGAACAAACAGTTCTGCAAAGCCATGGAAACAAAGCAACGTGTTCCAAAGAATGCCCTTTCTTTTACTGAAGGCCAATTGAGGGATTTACAGACCAAGGTCATGAGTTCATGCAATTTCCTGCCCAACAGGAAAGATGCATAGTTTCTAACTCAGGTGCGTTACGTTGGGAGAATCATGTGTGTATAAGCTGTTGAAGTATTCCTAGTATGACAAAAACAAGTAGAGAATAAGAGCTATCCTGAGAGCAGTGCAAGAACTGGCAGGACACCTTTCAACAGGCGTAAGTGGTGGAATGCAGTTCGAGTCCACATTTTGCTGGGACTAATGAGAAATAGCCATCTAAGATCACACCCAAACGATGTGCTTTTTTCACTAGATTTTGTGGGTATTAAACCCTTGCGCCAATTTAGAGGGAAGGGGCCTGGATTAATAGGACTTGGGAGCAGGATTTCATTTTTTTATCCTTTAGGCAGAGCCAATTATTTTGCATCCATCAATATACCTGTGCGACATCATGAGATAAATTAGGAAGGTTGCCATTATACAGATGCAAATGTCATGCACATAAATGACTGGACTCAAACCAGCCTCTCAACACAAGCACTGACAAAGCGACAGGCTTGGCATCTGTAAGGTGCAGGCACTCTGAGGCACATAACCATATGTACAGAGAGCATGCTCAAAAGTAACGCTGTACAAGCACTGACAAAGAAATAGGTTTGGGCTTTGTGTACACATAAGTATGCAAATAAATCAATCCACCGGAAATGAAAAGAAATGAAATGAAAAGAGGTTTTATTAAGCGCAACAGCTGCCCTGAGGCGTCCAGGCGCTAGGAACTAGATTGAGTCTTCCGGTGAGTCGGTCAATGGGTGGGCTTAGATTAATTAAAAAGGAAAGTTTTTAGCGGTCTTCGGAAGGTCGACAGATTGAGGTTGGATCTTAAATGCAGGGGAAGCGAGTTCCATAGCTTGGGCGCATTGTAGGAAAAAGACCGGCCTCCTGCAGACACCCATTTCCATTAATAACTCCAACAGACATACAGGCAAACAAGCACACCGACCAACAAACAAGCATTTGCAATGCAATCAGTCTCGCTTTTGGGACCTTATATGTATTTAGCTATGCAGCACATTAGCATGGGTGCTGAAACATCTACTGTTCTTTTAACATGGAGGGAAAGTAAGCACCAAACTGCGTGACACGCCAGGTATGGGAACTCATGGGATAGAAATATTGCCTTTCAGCGGGAAATGGTATAGTCCAAAGCTCTGTTTTTAATATAAAATCAGGGACTTCGGTGGTCATATCACTGAAAACACATAATTTGAAAAAATTATTATTGTCTGCGGGTGCTCGTGGAAGACAATTTCCATGGACTGCAATCTAGAGAATGCTAAAGTGATTGTTATTTTACTGACCTCTGTTGGTAGTTTTCTATCAAGAAAGTTAAATAGAGGCAGTTGGCAGAACATTTAAAAAAAAAAAAGAAAGTCCCTCAGCAGAAAGCAATATCAAGACAGTTAAAAACAGGCCGTTGAACAGTAAAAAAAGCCCCTAAGCGGAAGCAGACAAGTCCTAGGGCGAATCTCCAGAGCCCACAAAGTACATACACATATAAGTATATACTAAAGTATATAAACAAGAGGTCTCCAATGCTCGACCTAAAAAGAGATTCACCCATGCACACAAAAGAAAACGATTGAGGCACGTGACCAGCATACCTCCAGGGAACCGGATGGTACAGATCAATAAACATATGGGGCACTAAAGCACTCAGCCCTAAAAAACAAACATCTGAGCAGTGTGGGTCTGGTGCCAATCTTTAGGGTATGTAGCACAGTGATGTAGAGGTAAGAGGGTAGAGTGCTCAGAGCATTATGGAAGCATGGGGTGATATGCAACAGGGGGAACAAAGTGAGGTGTCATTGGGAACACAACGTGGGGCTGAGAGAGGGCCAAATGTGATGTACAAGGGAAGGTCACAACCTAATCCCGAGTAGATTAGGCACAGTGTTGGAGAAGTTTCAAGTTCTTACAAATCAGCTGTGAGAAGCTGATCCAGAAACGTTTATTTTTTCTTTGCATTCTGGGAGAACTATTCCTGCATTTATAAGGGGGGAAATTAATATGAGAAAGAGAATACATAGACAGCATATCAGGACTGGATAAGCTACACCTTTCCATCCTTTTGACAGAGTAAGAATTTATTTAGAAGGAAAAGCTGAACATGCTTTTTAGTGAGGTAAGAAGCTCTCTGTGGATAGATACATACTTAAAATGTTTTCATCCACACTTAACAACGAGATAAATGCCTAGTGACACAAGTGCAGTGACACCTTCAGCCAGTCCGAAGTGTCTGGGCACAGCATTCTGGAAAACTGATTTTACAGTCGGAGTCTCTGGTTGTAAAATCAAAGCTACCAGTCTCAGAATGCAAAGTTCTATAGGCTAAAACTCCAAAACTGGTTGAAGAGGACACATGAATTGGGCAACTTGGTAATTATGGGCGTGGATAAATCAAATATATTAAAAGAAAAAGCGTATCAATGCAAGGCCATCCACCTGAAAACACAACTGTTTTTGGCCAGTGTCCTGACTCGCTCAGGCAGTAATGGGTAATGAGGTGAAAAAGACTCACTACAATTCAGAGCCTCTAAATTTACTTCAAGCCACGAAGCAATCCTATCCCGAAGCAGCTCCCCCTTTATAGAACATCCAACTCAGCTGAGAACTCAACCCACTCTATCATTTACAAAACTACTAAGAGTACATCCATATTTGCTTTTTTTTAAAGTTCAGGGCATCTCACAAGTGATTAGCTTTGTATTACATAACATAAAACCATCACAAAGTCTGGATATTATTCCCAATAAAGAATTATAATAAAACTACTAAAGTACAGTAAAGGCACAGGATGTTTTTCATACCTCCCACTGGCTTACCTTTACAATTTTGCCTGGGAAATAATTAATACTTACTTGGAGCTTTGCGCCAGTCGTATGGGGCACCTTTGATATCTTGATCCCTAGTATAGCCCCATTCCACCATACTCTGTACCAATTTGTAAAAGTAAATGCCTGCAAACATGGAGTAAATATAAAACATGACTGGTCAGTTTAAGTATTGGAAAAGTTAAAAAACAGAAAAAAAAGTCACCAGCATCATAAATAATAACTCGTTCATGTAGTACATGAGATACCTAGATATCAATTTGTAGTCACAAGGATGGGAGTTGGAGTAAAAGCTATAGGTACTCAATTTCTGTGTAGCCAAGTCCCAAAACACATACTTTGCTATTCTTTTACAGAAGGTTAATGATAATATGGTTTAAACAGTTGTGCTTCACTACTAGGACTGAGGGAAAACTCATTTACAAGGTATTTTAAATCAGGACTCATTAATTACATAGGCTAGATCCACATGGGGAGTTAACAAACCACAGGTAAGATAGGTATATATATGTGTTATAGTTAGGCTCAGGTTTCACTCTTACAAAACCTGTGAAATTCAGCAGTTAGTTACCAGAGCGAACTATAGCTTACGCCAGGCAATGCACTGCCTATCACCTCACATATTACATCACTCATGACACGGTCAGTGACATCACTAATGACATCTCAAATGACATCACTGGTGACACCATCCAGTGAGTGTATTTTGTAAGAGTTAATGATTGTTAAACATATATACTAATGTACTACAAAGGTTCAAGTAGTATACTAGGTGGCAGGAGCAGTAAAGCTCCAGCCAAGTCATAGCAAACCGCTATTTCCCGGGGGTGGGTATCCCGGGACATAGTAGGAGCCAGCCCTGGAAAGTGGTGGTCCCCAGGGCCATCCATGGCTCCAGGAGGGGGCCTGCGCAGCCCCCCTCCAATATTTACTTTAGCCCCAGGGTGGTGGTGGTCCTCAAGGCTGTGGGGGTGCCCTATGGGTCCATCTGCACTAATTTCCTTTTAGCACCAGGAAGGTGGTGGTCCCTGGGCTGCAGGGTGGCCTTGCGGGCTCTCCCCAGCATTTTTATTCAAAATAATCTCGGGAGATGGCAGTCCCCAAGTCATGGGGGTTGCCAAACCGGCAACCCCACATTTTTATTAAAAATAAGCCATGGGGAGGTGGTGACCCCGGGTCAAAATATGCCGTGAGGGGGTGGGAGGGGGGGGGGGTTGGGAGACTCGTGCACCGCCCTCCTTTATTTATACAATGCCCACGGGCGGATTCAAAACAAGGCCGCGCTTACATAATTATCGGCAGGAATTTCCGCTGAAATATTTTCTTCAAAAATGCTTTTCTGGCCCTGCGGGCTGGGCTCCCTGTGGTGTCCCCCCCCTCCCCAAGAGGCTTAGGGGGTCAGGGTGTTTCTACCAGACACGTTCACTCTGCTTATTACCGACCCATCTCGCCTTTACAAAGCGAGATGCGCGGTGTACAGTAGTATTGATGAAGGTGTGCTGCTCTGTGCGACCTTCAGTATCATGTCCGCATTTTTGACCTGTGTGGTGACTGGATAATCCCAGTAGGGGGCGTGGAGGGCACACGTCTCTTACGGAAGGAGATGCGCCTCTCCCTGCCACATTCCACACATTCCTTGTTGCGTGTCTAGTGGTTCTTTCTTCCTTCCGCTGTCAGTGAAGGGCAATGAGCATAGCAAATGCAATAGACGCTTCCAATCTGCATCCACGCATATTTCTGACTTTGCTTATGCTCTAGATAAGCGGCTTCATTTGTGGAGCATTTCCCCTCTGGCCCATTGTATTTAGGGGCTGATTACAGTTTCTCAGTGAGCAGTCAAAACGCACACGCTAAACCAAATTTGCCTTGGCCGGCTAGGGAGTGTTATTACCACCTTTTACTTTGTTATTCCTGCCTATTGACTCCTAATTTCACCTGATCAGCTATGGCAGGTGTGGAGTCCATTGAGGAGGAGCAGTCGCTTCTCCCTATCCATGAGGAGCTAGTGGATGTCATAGCCGCATCCCTAGAGAGGGTGGTCTCTTCGGCTCTGGAACCCCCGAGTCAACATATTATTGAACTGACTGTGAAATGCAGTTTACTACCCTCCACGGGGGAAGCCCTGAGCCTCTTTCTGATAATTGGGGAAGCCCTAAAAGCAAAGGTAAAGCCAGGCCCAACGTCATTATTAGGACGACTACCTCATCTGACACCTCTGAGAGGCTTCTGAGGGCTCAGTGCCCCAGACCCTCCTTGGCTAATTAAGTGGCAAGTACCCTAGAAATCGACACCAGAATGGCAATGTTCCTTAAGAAATTTGTCAAAGACCCTAAAAAGGGCCTGGATAGTTACCTGTCGCCCCGGTCAGGATCAGGTCTTAGATATGTTGGGGCCACTCGCCAAAATATTTGATAGGGCCGAGGATGCCTAGAAGTCCGGTCATATGATCGTTCCCACTATACTATCAGGTTGTGCTCAACAGGCCCTATGTTTCTCAGGTAATGCCAATTATGCCTTATCGATGGAGCGTAGCCACTCCTTTCTGATTAAGATTGAATCCAGGTTGGGCGAGTTAGCGACCACAGAAGCCGGCCAGGTGGTAAATGGAGGTCTTTTTGGGGAACTCTTCACTAAGAAGTTATCATGCTTCGTAAACGCCTCCTTATTTCTGGACACCACCCAGCAGTCCATTTGTATTTGTAATTGAATTTATAAGGCTCAACAGCTACCCACCATGGGGTCTCCCGGCGCCAGGAAAATCAAGCGAATACCAAAACTACTACTGGGGGAAAAGCCAGGTCTTGAGATCTTTGCGGAACTACACAAAGGAAGGTTCCAATTTCAATGGAACAGGAAGAAAGTTCCAAAGTATGGAGGCAAGGTGAGAAAATACCCGACCTCCCGTCTTAAGACGAAATCTTGGAATCGAATAGTTACCCTGCGAAGAAGATCTAAGTGAACGGGAAGGAACGTAGGGGTGTACCAGAGACTGGAGATAGGCAGGCGCGATGCCCTGCTTAATCTGGAACATGAAGCAAAGGGCCTTGAATCTTATATGACAGTCCACACGAAGCCAGTGCAGATCCCGAAGATGAGGAGATATGGATGATCTCTTGGGAACATTGCAGAGGAGGCGGGGAGCCGAATTCTGGACAAGCTGAAGCTTCCTGTAAATCTCCAGATTTCCACCCAGGTAAAGCACGTTGCCATAGTCCAAGCGAGAGGTGACGAGCGCCTGGACCACCGTGCGTCTGGCCGGTGCGGGAAGCATCCAGAGAATCTTTCTGAGCCACCTCAAGATAGTAAAACAGGTGGCCGTCACTCTAACCACTTGTTGCCGCATACAGAGTGAATCATCCAGAATAAAACCAAGATTGCGCACCTGCGTGACTGGTTTAGGTAAGGGGCCCATTTCAGGGGGCCAATGTTGGCGGCCCCAGAGATGTTTCAACTTGCCCAATATAATCACCTCGGTTTTTTCACCGTTAAGCTTCAGGAAATTGGTCCGCATCCACTCTGCGACGCGACTGAGACCCAGCTGAAGGAGAGAGGAAGGATGTTCCTTAGCCAAGGATAGAGAAAAAATGATTTGAGTATCATCTGCGTATGAGTAGAGTGAAAGACCAACATTCTCCACAATAGTGGGAAGGGGTCTCACGTAGATGTTAAAGAGCAGAGGACTCAGCGCGGACCCCTGGGGAACCCCATACGCAGATGTACGAACAGAAGAACAGTTAGGAGAAAAGACCTGGAAGGAGCGAGAGCTCAAGAAAGAAGAAAAACAAGCCAAGGCTGATCCCATCACTTTTGCTGCTTTAAGGGCACTCAAAAGGACAGGGTGCGACACCGTGTCGAACGCGGCACTCAAATCGAGAATAATGAGTGCCGTCGTTTCACCCTGGTCTTGACGAGAGTGCAGATTCTTTGTCACTCCCAAAAGAGTAGTCTCTGTGGAGTAGTTGGAGTGAAAACCCGATTGGGAGTGGTGAAGATACCCTGACGCCTCCACATGAGATGTCAAATGTGTATTCACATATTTCTCCAAAATCTTGGAAAACGTGGGGAGCAGCGAGATAGGGCGGAGGTTAGAAAAGATCATAGGGTCCGCTCCCGATTTTTTCAGTAGCGGAACCACCATAGCTCTCTTCCACTCCTCAGGAACAGTCGACTCTTGGAGTGAGGCATTAAGGAGTGCCACGATGACCAGGAGAGAGTCATGGGAGAGTTGGCGGAGGAATAGGGTCTTGAGGAGAGCCAGATTTAACTTTGGCTAGACAATTTAAAAAAGAAGTAAGGTCTAGCAAAGGCCACTCAGAAATTGTTGACACAGAGGAGGGCGACTCCGGATCCGCCAGGGGAGACGGCGGAGGGGAATGCAGGTCAGGAGAAGCGAAAAAAGATTTATAGATGGAATCAATTTTAGAGAAGAAAAAGTCAGCAATCTCGTTACAGCGAGATAAACTGAAAGCTGGAAAAGAGGGAGAGGTCTTGGAACCTGCCAATTTTTTCACTATAGAGAAAAGAGTTTTAGGGCGATTAGAAGCATTAAAAATAGAAGTGGTGGTAAAGACAGCTTTTGCCTTTCTACAGGCCAGATGGTACTGTCGGAGCGCCGTTCTGTATGTTAATTTGCTACTGGAGGAATAATGTTTCCTCCAGCACCTTTCTAGATGTTTACAGTGGGATTTTAACGTTTGTAGATCCTCAGTGAACCAAGGGGCCGGAGGGTGATGCACCGGAGGCCTTCTGGGGCGCAACGGCAAGAGATGATTAATGGATGAAGTCAACCAATTAGATACTTCGGAATTAAGAGAAGAAAGAGGAAGATTCATATCAGGACGACTGTCTAAAAGTAACTGGTTAAAGGAGGATATATTCAACCTCGCCCATGCTCTATAACTATCAGCAATATTCAGAGATGCCAACGTCTTGGTCAGCTCAATTTCCAGACTAAAAGAGACAGCATAGTGATCAGACCAGATTAAAGGAAGGGCAGGGATATCGCAGATTAACGGCAAATTTGAAATAATAGGGTCCAATAAATGACCCGCCTGATGGGTGGGACCTTTATTACATAGGACCAGGTTGATAGCTTCACAGTCCGACAAGAATGTGGTGCCCAAAGCATTATGGGGTTCTTCAAGATGGAGATTGAGGTCCCCCAAGACAGTGAAATTGGCAAACTTCAAAACAAAGGGAGCAATCAACTCTGCAAATGACGCTAGCCATTTGGTAGATTTATCAGGGGGGCGATAGATAAGAATGCCTGAGAGTGTAAAATTAGGGAAAACCGTTAGTTTGAACAAGGCCGCCTCACAATCAGGAAAAGGAAGAGCCTCCAAAAGGCATGAATGATGAGTCTTGAAGATGACCGTGATCCCACCGTCCTTACCACTATCCCTATCCCTTCTGACAATACCATTGCCCTGGGGAAGAGCACAGACTATGTCGGGGCCGGAGCACGAGTGCAACCAGGTTTCAGTGAGAAATAAGGCGTCGGGATGTTCGGAGTTTAATAGATCAGATATATGCATTTTATTTTTTGATAGAGACCTACAATTAATACTCAGAAACTTCAGGGGTGGAATAGGTAAGGTAGAAGGAGCATTATAAGCCAGCCTGCTGGATTAGGTCTCAGAAGATGCAGCACCAAAAGTAAAATTACAATACACACATGGGGCAAAATCTTTGTCTGAGATATCAGGCGAAGAGCAGGGGAAAACATTACCTCTCAGTGAATGAAAATCCCTAGAGGAGTAAACAAGCGGTTTGCCAAGTTCAACCATGCGGGGAACATAGTGGCAGGTCGCAGGAAGCTCCAGGGCGCAGACGGGCTAGCCTCTGGCACGCCCGCTGCGCGCTTGCATCCGTTCAGCTAAATAGCGGCTGGGCAGCGTGTCAGGGGGCGTGTCCAGCAAAAGCAATCAATAGACCCACCCTCTCAGCGCGAGCTAGGAGCGAGAGAGGGGTAGCGCCATGATGGAATGGGAGAAAAAAAACAAACACAAGCCACAATACAACCAAAGACTGTAGGAAAGCTAAAAGCTAGCAAGAATGCTGTATGGAACATGGTTCCAGTGAAGTACAATTTTTTTTAAGGTGCAGGTATGAGTGTGCTAGCGTCAAGAATAAAATGCAAGATGAATGACGGCAAAATATTAACATTTTAAAAACTCAGCAGCAACATGAACCGCTATGAAAAACCTCAAGAAGGTCTTCCACCAGCAAATTTTTGGCCGGCTGGAAGAGGAATAGGGCGATTCTCCA
This sequence comes from Lissotriton helveticus, assembly GCF_964261635.1. Taxonomy (NCBI): domain Eukaryota; kingdom Metazoa; phylum Chordata; class Amphibia; order Caudata; family Salamandridae; genus Lissotriton; species Lissotriton helveticus. The sequence continues at coordinate 561,689,132 of NC_136073.1, forward strand.
GTGCATATAACTCCGACCCCCATAAACTCCAAACATGGCGCTCTATCCAGTGGAAATACCACAAGAAATTTGGAGGGCTCTACCCCTCAAGAGGTTGTGTCAGAGGACGTGGTGGCAAAGGAGCTTTCAGAGGAGCCAGCAATGTTCTAGGTGGCACCACCAGTAAGAGATATCCCTTCCTCCCTACTAGGGGTGGGGGAGAGGACTACAGTGGTTCAGTGACAGTTGGGTGCCCATAAAAAGGGATGCATGGCTACTTCAAACCGTTATGTGTTTACACAGAGTTTTATGCAAGTCCCATCAAAACTCCCATCCCTTGGTCTTGTCCCAAAATGGGACAGGGTGGTAAACCAAGAGGTGATAACTTCTCGAAAAAGGGGCCATCATCCCTGCTTTCCTTCATCCCTGGGGATTCCTGAACAATATTTTTCAAGTGGAAAAGAAGGCCAAAGGTGTCAGACCCGTCATAAATTTAAAAGATTTCAGTCGATGGGTGATGTATTGCCATTTCAAAGTGGAGGGCATCCACCTCTTGTGAGCTCTTCTGTTGCCCAAGACTGGTTGGTACGCCTCGATGTGAAGGACACCTACCTCACCAGTCCAATTTTTCCTCCCCACAGACTGTTTCTAGGGTTTGAGTGGGATGACCAGATTTTCGAGTTCACATGCCTACCCATCGGACTATCCTCAGTACCTTGGTGCTTCACCAAGGTGTTGCGACAGGTCATGCAGTGACTTTGTGCTCTGGGAGATTGACTAATACTGTACCTGCACAACATTCTCCCAATGCATCAGGACTAACTATAAATAACCAGGTCTCTTCCGCAAGAACTTGGATTTATAGTGAACATCCAGAAATCGGAGTTTGTCCCTGCGCAACAAAATGACCTTTCTGGGATTCAAAATTGACACAGTGCGACAGCACCTCAGAATGTCACAGAAAAAGAAGCTCTTAATCCGTTGGGAGTTGCGCAAAAAGTTGGAGAGGGAGAACATCTCGCTACATCATCTGGCCAGGATTGTAGGTCTTCTGTTGTCGATCCAGGCGATCTTTACGGGTCCACTGGATTACCGGGCTCTGCTACGCCTGAAGGCGCAGCACTTCCGGAGGGTCAGAAGTATGCACAAGAGATTTCTCTTTCTCCAGAGGCCCGGACGGAGCTTCAGTGGTGTTTCGATCACATGCAGGCCTGGTATGGCAGACCCATCTTCAGGTCAGCCCACAATCGGGTTATCAAGTCAGATGCTGTGGAGATATTACCACAGGAGGACAGTGGTCAGAGCGAGAGGAGGCTCACCACATCAATTGTCTGGAACTCCTCGCAGGATCTTTCGCAAAGAGGAGTTTAGCGGCTAACAAGGTGTCTTCTGTCATCCTGCTGAAGATGAACAACATCTTGGCAGTCAGGACTTTTGGAACTACTCTCTGGAACACTAATTATCAGTGACGGCGGAATACCTGCCGGGGAGACTCAATCAGTCTGCCGACTGGCAATCCAGACACCTGAAGGACTACAGCGTATTGGAAACTGGATCCCTCTCTTTATCAGAGAATTATGGTTTGTTGGGGCCCATGCCAGATAAATCTCTATGCGTCAAGGCTCAACTATCAACCTCCACCTTCCTTCAGTTGGTGTCCGGATCCTTTAGCAGAGGCGACGGATGCCTTCCTGAAAGATTGGAGTCAGTTTTGGGGAGATGTGTTTTCCCCATTTTTAATGGCAGCCAGACTCATGGCATTGGTCAGGTGACAAAAGGTGGAAGTGATCCTGGTGATACCGCTTTGGAAATCGCAAGTATTGTATCCAGTTCTTCTGGAACTTTCTATGGATGTTCAAATCCCACTTCCCCAGACTCCTCATCTATTGACGGACCCTCAAGGCAACTTGCACCAACTGGTTTGGGACGGGACTCTCCTACTGATGGGTTGGAGAATAACAGGGGATGTTGGGAAGTCCCAGGCCTTTCGTCACGGGCTGTCTACCTCATGATAAGAGCCTGGGCCAATTCTATCATTAGGTGATACATTTTGGCATGGAGGAGATGGTTAGGCTGGTGTCAGAGAAGAGGTCTTGATCACGTGGGGGCAGATATAGTGCATTAAGTCATTTTTTTGTCTGAATGGGTTCACAAGGAGTTGGTTTACCACATTATCAAAGAAAGCAGATCGGCGATCTTGGTGGGACATACACCTATTCATGATGTTCTGGTAGGGAAACACCCACTAATCTGTAATCTCCTAAGGGGTATAAGATGGTCTTCCAACCGGAGCTGAAGTACTCCTCCCTTTGGGATGTTAATGTAATTCTCAGAATGCTGCACTCGTGGCAGGATAATCAGTATTTGTCTTGTAAGAAGTTAACAGGTAAGTTAGCACTCCTGTTAGGTCTCATTTTTTGCACAAGAGTTTCTGATGTTCGAACCCTACATATTACTGCACATATATTTACGTTGGAAGGGATGTCATTTACTATTTCATGACACACTAAATCCAATATCAGAGTGGTTCAATACCCGGCTTTTCCGGGTCATACAAAGTTGTGTGTGATCTGTTGCTTGAGAGCATACAAGACTATGACTGAGGAATATAGACCACCTGGGATGGCTCAATAGTTTATTTCCCGCAAGAAACCTTTAAAGCCAGTCTCAGAGACGACTATCGCCTGATGGGTGAGGTGGGTCCTACAAGAAGCAGGTACTGATATGTCTTCCTTTGGGTTTCATACCGCGAGGGGAGGTATGACGTTGAAGGCCTTCTCCCTGGGGAGCCGCCTATACTCATTGTGGCTGATAGGTCTTCTAATTCAGTTTTTAAGACCTTTTATTTTAATCACTGGCATGGCTTCACTGGTGGTCAACCAGCTTTAAAGTAGCATAATCTGAGCTTCCGGTCCAGACATAGACTAAAATATTTCCTAGCGATCATGAAGGAAAGCTTCAATTCTAATAAAGTCACGGAGATGTGAATTATCCCTCCCTATCAGGTACAATGTATTACTCTCCCTTTATCTGAAGAAACCTTCTGTTTTGGATAAGTAGGTTTTGAAGGTTGTTGTCAATACAATATTTTGTTCTGAAATATGCCCATTATTATGTTTAGTATGGACCTTAGTAATCTGTAAATATCCGAATTGCTACCAATGTCTGTTGATGATCAGTTTTAGATATGACTGGTGGATCTGGGAACTTATCGTTTGTATCTTGTCATTTTTCATTAGGATCAAATCAGAAGATTTCTGAAAGGAAAGTTGAGTTTAGGATGTTTTGCTAGAAGAAAGAGGAAGTGATTTTCCTTTATGTTGGATGTATGGGACTGACTCAGTGGTTTTTATGTTGAGTTGTTGCAAAAACTCAAGGGCTTTGCATTCTTTAGATAAAAATGTTTGGTTAAGGCTGCAGATTTAATAAATAAAAGAGTAAAGCATTATCCTCGCTGATAGAGCTTTTGACTTCCTAATCTAAAAAGGAGTCACAACCTTTGGTAAGAAGGCAGTCGGAGCCCTCAGCTCAAGAGTGTGGAAAAGAAGGTAGAGTAGGGTAGGGTAGGGTAGGGTAGGGTAGGGTAGGGTAGGGTAGTTACACTCATAGTGCCTGCAGTTTACTCACGCGACTAGCTGACGTATTCACAATGAGCAAGACACTTTTCAGGGTCAAGAAATGCAGTGAGCAATGATGCATAGGCTCAAATGGTGTACAGGTACGATAGATCATGACCAGGTTATGGTCCCACTTGGGCATCAAACATGATTGGGGAGGGAATATGTGCGTCTAACCTTATTAACCACGTCAGAACTGGTTATTTAAACAAATACAGGGGGTCTAGCAAATGCAGAAAGGCCAACAAATACTTTGACAGTGCCCACTGCAAGGACTTTCTGGGGAATGGCAAAAACAAACAGAACTTCCAAACATTTAGCCTGTAAGGAGTCAATGTTTCAGGCACTACACCAAGAAACAAATGTATCCCAGTGCCTGGCAACGAGGAGAACATCTAACATTTCAGACACCCTCTCAAGTATAGTTAATAGAGAGGTGTACATTGTGGAGGTTCATATGAAGGGCCCTGCCTTTTTGGACAGGCATACGTGCCTGCCAAAGTAGCAGCTTAATTGGAGGACAGATACTCATGCACCATAATTTCAGGTGCCACACTCTCCTAGCCCAGTCCGGGGTAATTAAAGTGACATGGTGCAAGTCGTTTTTGATCTTCAAGACTTGTGGTAGGAAAAGAAAGGTGTACAGAAGTCCCTCACTGCATTCGGAAAGCATCTCCTAACAAGGTTTCCTGCTGAAACTCCAACTCGCATAATCATGGACTGCGTTCAACTGTAGTGAATAGGTCCAGCTAGGGCTGCTCTCACTGATCAAATATGTCCTGTACAATTTCGGAATGCAGATGCCATTCAAGATCTACCAGATGTCTGCTCAATTCGTCCACTCTGGCATTCCGGGGTCCTGACAAAGTGGCTGGCTACTAAAAATAAATGTTGTGCTGCTCCAACTGCTTCCAGAAATGTAAAGCATCTTGGTACAGGACCCAGCTCCCCACTCCGCAGTGCGTGGTCCATGAGGTCCTGCGCCAGCCTCCCTTTGATGGACGGTAGGAAAACCTGGGTCAGATAAATAGCCCACAGAGGATGTTGATCTCCATCTTCATTAGTTGACAACCCTACAACCTAAACCAGTAGCGAAGCACCTGTCACCACTGTGAGCTCTGATAGGGGAAGGGAGAGAGGTCTGCTGAAGAATAAATTGGGATTGGTCAGCTACCATTGAAGATCTTGGGCAGTCTCCCTCAAGACTTAGATGGAGTAAGAACAGCAGCCTTGATGCTGGTTCACTGCAGGGTCCTCAGGTGCCACCTAGATTTGCTGAAAAGGATGATGCACATGTTCAAGAGACCAAGAAACCTTAAAATGTTCCTCAGTGATATCCAGATAATAGCCCAAATGTCTAGGGATTGATGCAGTGGAGGAGAGGCCTTGAACAGCACTGTGTCCAAGATTGCCTTAATGAATGGAAGCCACTGTGAAGCAATCAGATGTGACTTCAGCTCATTTAAGGCAGTGACACCTGGTGATCTCTGAAAGTGATGCGGAGTAATACTAAACATGGGTTCACTTAATATTTTCCAAAATGACATGGGTACCCCCTTATGCCAAAAATTACATACAATATGTCAGAAGCAGAATTTTGGCATCGAAACTACTCATATACCATGAGTGACGTATATGTCATTCCCCAACTAGACCTCCCATCATTAATCTGCCATGATTACCAGTTATTACTTCCAGTACACTAGCACCAGCAGTTTGTCATAGGTGTCCCTCATAAGCCAAGAATTACTTGCAGTATGTCGGGCCTGCATTTTTCAACGGCTGTCCTCCCTTATGCCAAGAATTACCTCCAATATGCCAGTGACAGCAAGTTACCTTTGGTGTCTCCATAAGCCAAGAATTATTTCAAGTATGATACGGTCATCAGCAGAATCACAAGCATAAAAACACATTAACAAATACACTTACTCACACTCACTCGCTTTTTCATTCACGCTCTCTCCGCCTCACTCAGTAACTCAAAAACTCACAATCTCTCACTTACTCATTCTGACTCAGTCATTCACACTCAGTCACTCACAAAAATGTACCCACAAACTCACAGATTCTCTCACTATCAAACACACTTCCGCACACTCACTCTTTCACAATCACTACTCCCTCACTCACAGATACTTGCATTCAGGGGGGCTTTGATTTGAACTTCTGGTGCACAGGTGCTCCGCTTTCATAAATAGGTTTCAGAAGGCTCCGGGGCCCTTCTGCACCTGCCGCACAATTGACACCTGTACCCTGACCCCACCCTCCCACTCCTTCTCATTATCTACCCCTCCCTCTGGCTCCTTTACTTACTCCCTCACTTATTCATACTCTGTCTCACAATCACCCATTGATTCTCACTCACTTTTACACTCATTGTGACACTTAAAAACATCAAACGAACACACAGACACTCAATCTCAATTGCTCACAAACACACATTTGCTTACACACGCACAGGGAAGCATGATTATTTTTTTGTTACTTACCTTTTTTCATTTGCTGTCAAACCCATAGCTCAATGGCAGGAGCACAGCACAAATCTGGTGCTGAACACTGTTTTTTCGCTGAGATCCATGGCTGCTGCTTCCAAACAGAGCAGGAAGGCCAGGATCACAAAAGGAAAGACCCATCTTCAGCCCTATCCCAGCTTCATGGTAGGATTGAAGCACAGGCCTATCAAAAGCTGGCAGTGTTTAGGATCATGCCCCTGTGTTGCTCTATATTGCTCCTCATTGGTCTAAGGGATACACCGATGTGTGTCCTAACAGCTATATTTTAGCATATATGTTGTTCAGGCTGAGGCTTGCGTAGTAAATCTGCTAAATAAAATGGATTATGCCAGTTGGACGGGATTGTAAATAAACTACACCGCTCACACATGCAATCTAGACATCTACCTTCAGAGTCTTTTTTTTTTTTTTTTTTTTTTTAAATAGTACTCTGTAGATGGATCATTGCTTAGGCCCCTCAGATGACTCCGGTCATCAGGAGCCTGGAAACAGGCCGAGAGAGCTGATGATTGCACCCACAGAGTTAATTAAAAATACCAAAAGTTGTGTTTTCATCAACACTATTCAGTTAAATAAATAGCACAGTATGTGGGCCGAAGCTCAGGGCATTATGTGGAGCCTCGCACATCACAGAGCTGCACCTCGAAGCCCCTGTTGAGGAGCCACCACTGGTTTATGGTGGAACCAAATGATGTAAAAGTTCCACTTGGAGGAGGTCTATGACTACAGCAAGCAAGCCTTTAGAAGCCAGTTGTCGAAGTATAGAAATACAGGGCTCTCCCGACCTCCAGAGATGGGCACCGACCATCATCATCAATTTTTGAACACCCAGGGACTGTGGTGAGACCAAAAGGGAAGCAAGGCAAATTGAAAGTGTTCCTACCCAAACCTGACTGTAGGTATTGCTTGTGGAGCGATCCAAGACAGGTACATGAAAATATCTGTTCAGGGACAACATCCAGTCTCCTAGGGCCCGGGTAGATATGATCTGAGCCAATGTGAGCATTTTGAATTTGTCCTTCCACAGGAAGGCATTTGGAGGCTGATGGTCTAGGATAGTCCTGAGGACCCTGTTCTTTTACAAAACAGTAGCGTAATAACCCTCATCTCTCTCCGAATCCGGTACCTATATGCTGGCTCCCTTAGCGAGTAAGAAAAGTGCCTTCTGCAGCAGGATGGGCAGATGAGCCTTTGAAATTAGTTGAAGTGTGGGGAGTAAATGAAAGGCAAGATGTACTCCACTTCGAACTATCTACAAGACCATTCTGCTAGACTTGATAGATAACCAACCTATGAGGAAATAATGAATTCCGCCTCCTTCGTGTTGGGCGTGAGTTACTTAGGGAAAACTAAACTGGTTTGGTATCTGGGAGGGGTTTGTTTGTTAAAATCGGACGGGGGCTTGGGAAGCTGGCTGTGGTTCCCCGGAGTGGCTGGAGTGTTTCCGTCATCTTGGGAGGAACCATGGGGTTAGCGGGCCAGTTGCTGCAGCCTCGCTTGCCCGAGTACGATAAGTGTGGACACCTAGGAACACGTGTGGCCACCAGTCTCCTGATGCGTGAGCCGGGAGCTTTGCTAGTGTTTTACTCTTATAATTTGTGTATCGCTGTTATTGCTTTTATCGCACTGTGACTATTTGAACCCTCTGTGCACTTACCCCAATCGCGCCGTTTTTATTCCTAACACTTGCTTGTTGCTGCATCAGGGGTAAACCCCCTAGATAAAAGACCGGGTGGGGTTTGTTAAAATCGGACGGGGCTTGGGAAGCTGGCTGTGGTTCCCCGGAGTGGCTGGAGTGTTTCTGCCATCTTGGGAGGAACCGTGGGGTTAGCGGGCCAGTTGCTGCAGCCTCGCTTGCCTGAGTACTATAAATGTGGATATCTGGGTACACGGTCGCGCAGTGGGCGCGCCGCCGGTGCACCAGGGGCAAGCCCGTCCGCGCCAGGCCGTCGCCTGTCACCAGGATCCTTGTATCTTCCTCTGGAGACTTGCTTAGATATTCCCGGGAGGAGCGCCTGAGTATGGCTTCTAAGTGGCCTTCTTCTCCCTGGGCCTTTTCAAGTGCTTCCCTTCCAGGGCGAACTTTGCGCTTTTAAGCTGGACCCTATGGACTCAGTGAAGCAGTCTCTGCGCACATCTAACTCCAGAGAATACAAGTTCTTTAGCTTAAATTGCCATTCTCTGGCGAAACAGCCCGCCGAGGTGTTCGAACTTCTGATAGATGAGTCCCCTGATGCTCTCTTCCTCACAGAAACATGGCTCACCCATGATTCTGTGGTTGAGCGGTGGCTAGCACTCCCTCAAGGTTACGTATTAAAAAGTATTATTAGAGAAGGGGGAGGGGAGGCGGTATTGCTGTGGTGGCTAAGGAAGTCTATACTGTTAGCCTGGGCAAGGAGAAGATAGCGGGCTGCGAAAGTGCTTTGTTTAAAATTAGTCTTGGCTGTAATTTTACTATGACTGGCCTTTTAATTAACAGACCCCCTGGGCCCTCAGGTCTGTTCAGGGAAGATCTATTGTGTAAAATTGGACAATTGGCTAGTAAGGCGGCAAACTTCACTATCTTGGGGGATCTCAACCTTCACCTTGAGAATAGGGGGAAGGCTGAGATCGCCAGTTTTTTGGCGGATTTGGAAGCATTCCAGATGTCGCAACACATTCGAGGGTACTCATGCGGCTGGTCACTTGTTAGACCCTATCTTTTCCAATGTTTTTTGTCTAAAAACTTTCCCCCCGGTGCCTCGGGCTTGGACGGATCATTCTTTGGTTACCTTCTCTCTGCAGTTGCAGGGCAGGATAGATATGTTCCATCCTGCCCTTGTGAATAAACGGCCTTGGCATAAGTTGGACTGCAATGTGTTAGCCACCTGGCTGGTGGAGCACAGACCTCAACTTCCCGCAGATATCGAGGCGGCGAATTTGTGTTTCCAAGATTGGCTGATGGCCGGGTTGGACAGTTGCATTCCGGCCAAACGGACGGGAAAAGGACGTGGGCCATCTAACCCATGGTTCAATGACATGTTAACCCAGGCAAAGAAGGGTTGTAAGCAGTTGGAGCGTGCTTGGCGCCGTTTCTATGAGGCCTCTGCTAAATTAGAATATCGTGCAGCGGTTAAGGAATATCATAAGCTTATTCGAAGAGCTCGGGTGGAATTTGTAGCCAACAAGATTCTGGCCAGCTCTACCCCGGCTAAGACTATCTTTTCCTTGCCCAATAACATGAGGAGTGCGGGCGTCCCCAACACCTCACCTATAGCCTCTAATTGCCAATGTGAGGTACTTGCGCAACACTTTGTGAATAAAGTTGAGCTGATTTATCGTGGCCTTCCTAAGGTGGCAATTCCTATTGAGAGAGCTGCACTTGGAGGGGCGGACATTTTGGAGGGCAATAGTCTTTCATCCTTTTCCTCGCGGACACCTTCGGAATTTGAGGTCCTGTGTTACAAAATCAAGTCAGGCTCCCCAGCTGACCCCATGTCTTCTGCCCACCTTCGTCAGTTTCATTCATGGATTGTTCCTGTGGGTTTAGAATTGGCCAACTCATCTTTGAGTTCAGCCGCTGTTCCTAGGGCGTGGAAGCACGCCAAAGTTATTCCTCTGATTAAAAAAAAAACCTCTCTTGATCCGGAAGATCCTGGCAATTATCACCCCTTCTCACAGCTGCCTTTTTTGGCTAAGCTGGGGGAAGCGCATGTGAACTCTGTCCTGTCCAATTTTATTGAAAAGCATAACATCTTTGATTCATCTCAACATGGTTTCCGCCCACGCCATAGCACTGAATCAGTGCTATTGGCAGTAACGGAATCCATTCGTAGTAAGTTGGAAGTGGGCGATTCTGCGGCCTTGGTCCTGTTGCACCCAAGTGCCACCTTTGATACGGTGTCTCATGCGATTCTTCTTGACCGCCTCCGGGAGGTGGGATCAGGGGCGGGCCTTGGATTGTATTCGATCTTTTTAGAGGAGTGGTCCTTCCAGGTCTCAGTGCCACCTTTTCACTCCCAGGAATATGCCCTGCGCCAGGGGGTGCCACAGGGTTCTATCTTAAGCCTGCTTTTGTTTAATCTTTATGCGAGACCCTTGGCGGAAGTGGCAAAAGGAAGGGGGCTGTCCTTGGTGTCGTACGCCGAAGACACCCAGTTGGAAATTGCATTTTCTAAAAACTGTTGCGCCAACTTGGAGAAGTTTAAGGATGACTTGTTGGCCATCTCAGACTGGATGACGGCAAACTGTTTACAGTTAAATGCCAGCAAATCTGAGATTCTGCTGTTTGGGAAAGATCAGGAGTTATAGTCTGAGCAGTGGTGGCCAGATGACCTTAAACCCACCCAGTCACCTAAGGAGGCTGTGAAGAACCTGGGGTTGTGGTTTGATAAAGGATTGACGTTTGAGAAGCAGACAAAAACTGTTGCCGCCGTCTGTTTTGGGCTTTTGCGAGGGCTGAGACCCTTGCTTGGCTTTTTCCCTCCTAGAGTGCGTCAGACCATTGTACAGGCGTCTATCCTTTCCAGGCTAGATTATGGTAACTCCCTATACTCAGGCGCTAACAAAGCCAGCATTAAACGCTTACAAAGGGTACAGAATGCGGCGTCGCGTCTCTTCGTGGCCCTACCTAGATCTTGCTCGGCGGTGCATGTGCTCCCCAAGCTTCATTGGCTGCCCATTGAAAAGTGCGTTCAGTTTAAGGTATTATGCATTTCTCACAAAATTTTGAGGCATCAAGCCCCTTCTGGGCTATCTTGCCTTTTGATGCCCTATGTGCCTGGGCGTGCACTGAGATCTGCTGACCTTGCGCTCGTTTATGTTCCTCGCGTCCGGAGAGCGAGGGCAGGGGGCGCTCGTTTCGTCTTCTAGCGGCCAAGCTTTGGAACTCTCTCCCAGCTTATATTAGAGAGATTTCCAATCTTTTGGTGTTTCGTAAAACCATAAAAACGTAGTTGTTCCCACTAGCCATTGTTTATTTATTGCGCTGGGTTCTTCGGCTTCTGTCTTGGGTTTCTGGTTGCGCAGGGACGCCTCGTTGCTGAGGCAGCCATTTCATTACAAATCTCAAATAAATAAATAAATCTGCTTAAGCAGGGGATGAGGAGTTGGAGGACTGATGCCCCTACTGTTCTGTGCAATGTCTGGAGGTGCCATGTCCGCAGCCCTGAAAAGGTTGAATAGTTTGTTCTATCACTTGCTGGGAAAGCTGCCAGTGGCTATAGGGTAGCCCTTAAAAAAGACTCGTAGCCCTATGGTCTTTAAACCTTTCCAGCACAGGGTCAGCTTCCTCTACATAGAGTCTAGACCCATTAGAAGGTCATGTCCATCAGCAATGCTTGCATGTTGGCAGAAAATTCAGTTGAACTCATCCAGGTGTACCTTTGAATTACAACACTAATACCAACTGACTTGCCAGTGAAGTCAATGGTGTCCAGGCACATACGCGTAACCTACTTCGCCACTTCCTGCCCATCACACATTATCTGAGCCATGTAAGCCCGATGGTCTACTGGGACTGTCAGCAAGTTCTCACAAGCCAATGCCATAAGGCATGCATGTAGTGGACTAACAGGTAGACTGCGCTTATGGACCACAGTATCAAGCTGGCAGAAGAAAACGTCAGGTTGCCTAAAGCATGAATCTGTTTGGATTTTCTATCCAGGGAACTGGCCAGAAATGAGTTAGGACTTATCTTACTGGTCGAAGCCTGCGCACTGAGGCTTTCCATGGAGGACTGGCGAGGAAATCTGGATCACTGGGCGCGTCCTTGTGCCGCCTGGTTACTTTTGGACAAATATATGGTTTTGACCTGGTAGCCATCAAGGAATCCATGAGGACGTCGTGGTTGGAGAATTGCCGCTAAGACATTTAACTTTGTTTCAATGAAGGTCAAGAACGATTGTTACTTACCTGTAAACAGGTGGTTCTCCAGTATTGGTGTCTTTCATAGATTCACATGCTTGAATATTCCCCGTCGTCGAAGTGGGAGCCCCACGGTAAATAAAATAGCAATACAATCCCAATAAAATATGTATACATAAACATATCACATAATTTCCAAAACCAGAAATACTTATAAGTACCAGGTTAGCATTAACACATAGGAATACATAGGAGAAAAGGAAACACCTTTATAGCATATCCATGTCATTATGTTGGTCCAAACTACCGCCAATCAGGTGCAAGCACCCCTCTAGAACCTTCTCCTCAGAGGCTCAGGCCCTTAGATTTTCGTAGCACAGGAGTGACAAAAGAGTCTAGGAGGAGAAGCGAGCCTCTGAGGGGAGGCGGGTGGGTGGGTGGCATGTGAATCTATGAAAGACACCAATACTGGAGAACCACCTGTTTACAGGTAAGTAACAATTGTTCTTCTCCAGTATTGGGGTGTCTTTCATAGATTTACATGCTTGAATAGAATTGTGAGCAGTAATAGCTGGCTGCAAGAAACCAAAGCAGCAGTGCATAGGTTTGAAAAATGCACAAAGTAGTATAATGTTGTCAGGCAGGTAATAACAATCATATAAACCATAAAGGCGGAGGGAAGAAACAGAGGCTCACCTTATTTAAAAAGATTGCGAAGCACCGCTTGGCCCACTGCCGTATCTGCTTCGTTGAATGTCTCATGGCAGTAATGTCTCGTGAAAGTGTGCCTGCTGGACCGCGTAGCTGCTCGGCAAATTTGGTGACTCGGCACCCAACAAACAGGGCAGTAGAGGATGACATCGCCCTGGTGGAATGAGCTCTCACTGAAGAAAGAGGTTTGCCAGCGTTCTGATGACAGAAAGAAATTGCTGAAGAAATCCAACGTGCAATAGTTGGCTTGGTAACAGAACGCTCTTTACACATGCGTCCGTAAGCAACGAACAGTTGATCAGACTTGCGAAAGGGCGCCGTTCTGTCGATGTAAAATTTAAGGCATCTTTTAAAGTCCAGTGAATGTAAACGTTGTTCCGCTGGAGATTGAGGATTGGCAAAGAAAGTTTTTAAGGACACTGGTTCATTGAGGTGAGTCAGTTGGCACCTAAGGCATGAACGCCTGATTGGTGCGAAGCACAACACAGTCCGATTTGAATTGAAGGAAAGTAGGTTTAACGGTAAAGGCGTGGATACCACTCACGCGACATGAAGAGGTCAAAGCAAGAAGAAGGGCCACCTTCCAGGTCAAAAATTACAAATCGGCTTTGTGGATGGGCTCAAAGGGCGCCTTCATCAATTGCGCTAAAATAACATCGAGATGCCAGGTAGAAGGAGGACGCCGAATGGGCGGGAACTTCCGGAACAGCCCTTTGAAAAATTGACGAATGACTCTGGAAGAGCATAGAGAGGAAGACCCATCCTGCCGGAAACAAGAGATTACCGCCAGGAAAACTCTCAAAGTGGAGTGGGAAAGTCCTGATTGACCCAGCTGGAGAAAGAACGGCAGAAGTTGAGCCGGAGTGGAATGGACAGGATGGATGTTGGCAGCTGCGCACCAGTGACAGAAGCGTTTCCACTTAAGCTTGTAAGTCTTTACTGTAGACTGAGCTCTCGCATTGGCAAGAATGTCTCTGCATGCTGACGAAATATTCAAATGGGCAAATTCAAGGTGCTCAGGTTCCAGGCCGATAATTTGAGAGAGGGGGGGGGTCCGGATGACAGATCTGGCCCTCGTCCATCGTGAGGAGATCCGCTCATGGATGAAGGAGGATGGGCTTGCACTTGGAGAGAAGCAGCAGTTCCGAGAACCAAGCTTGTCGAGGCCATCTGGGAGCGATCAGGAGAATGTGGCACGGCTTTCTCTGCATTTTCCACAACACACGAGGAACAAGCAGAATCAGTGGTAAAGCGTAGGCAAATAGATTGCACCAGCCCATCAAAAGGGCATTCCCGGACGACTCTTAATGAGGAAGCCAGCTTGCAAAGGACTGGCATTTCCGGTTCATATGGCTCGCAAAGAGATCCATGTTCGGACGGCCCCACAGCCGAAAGATGAAGTCTAGAGTCGGCTGATGCAGCTCCCACTCATGGGTCGAGGACGTGGACCTGTTGAGTGTATCTGCCAGGATGTTGGAGATGCCTGGAAGGTGAACCGAAGTCAGGGTAATCTGATGACGAAGTGCCCAGTCTCAGATACACTGTGCCAGTTGAGAGAGGAGCGGTGATTTGGTGCCGCTCTGCTTGTTCACATAGTGCATACTGGTGGTATTGTCAGTCTGAATGAGCACTGCTTCTCCCTGGAGCAGAAGATGGAAAGATTTGAGCGCCAGGAAGAAGGCCATCAGTTCCAGCCTGTTGATGTGCCAGGAACATTGAGACCGAGTCCATTTGCCCTTTATGGATAGCCCCTGTAGATGTGCGCCCCAGCCTTTCAGGGAGGCATCCGTGGTAAGGACGAGTTCCGGTACGATGGTGAGGAAGGAAGAACCGGCAGCGATGTTCGACGGCTGAGCCCATCATAGAAGAGCTGACCGCATGCGACCTGTCACCCGAATCAGATCGTTGAAAGAGCCGGTGACCTGACGCCACTGCTTGTCCAATTCCTCCTGAATGGGACGACTCTTGAGCCTGCAATTTGGGATCAGGGAGATGCAGGAGGAAGCCATCCCTAGAAAGGATTTCAACACACGAACTGAAACAGACTCTTTTGAAAGGAGGAGCGCCACCATGCGCAAAATCCGCAGTTGACGGTCGTGACACACGAATGCTTTTGCCAGTGAAGTATTCAGAGTGGCGCCCACAAAAGTCCTGCAAGGTGCTGGATCGACCCGAGACTTCTCGGTGTTGATGGACAGACCGAGGGAGTGGAACAGAGTCTGACAGAATCGAGTGTCCAAAGAGGCGGGATTGCGACTTGAGGAGACAGTCGTACAGGTAGGGAAAGATTTGAACTCCCTTCAAACATAGGTAAGTCACCACTGGGGCCAGGACCTTCGTGAAGACGCGAGGGGCGGAGCGAAGGCCGAAAGGCAGAACCTTGAACTGAAAGTCTCTGCGCCCCACCTGAAAGCGCAAGTACTTCCGGTGTCTGGGAAGTATTGGCACATGGAAATACGCGTCTTGGAGATCGATGGTGGTCATGAAATCGTCCTTCAAGAGAAAACGGAGAACCTCCGTGAGCGTGAGCATGCGGAAGGATTGGCACTCCAGAAACTTGTTCAGGGCTCGCAGATAGAGGCTTGGATGCCAGTCGCCGGACTTTTTGAGGACTAGGAAAAACCGGGAATAAAATCCCATCCCTTTCTGAGACTTGGGAACCACTTCGATGGCACCCTTCTGAATCACGAGTCGAATCTGTTGAAAGAGCTCTTTGAGGTGAGCCGGAGGTGGACCAGTTGGAGGAGTGTTTGAAGGGAACTTGACAAACTCCAAAGCATGGCCCTTTGATACAATGTCCAGCACCCAACGGTCCGAGGTGATTGAAGACCATTTGGAGTAGAAAAGGGAGATTCGACCTTTGAGCGGGGAAGTTAAGTAATTGCTTCTTAGAAGCGGATCCTCTGTAGGAAGATTTTCCCTTGTAAGACTTGGAAGGCTGCTGCCGATAGGACTGCTGGGGCTGGGAGGAATATCTTTGATTTCCTTGGCCATAGGAACGGTACTGGGTGGATCCGCCGCAAAAAGAAGAGGTGGTGCCGCGTCTGCGCGCACCACAAAAAGGCGGTTTGCGAAATTGTAAAGTGCCCAGAGCACGAGCGGTCTCGGTGTTTTTTTTTTTATAGTTTGCAGCGCATCGTCCACGTGCTGGCCAAAAAGGGATTCGCCGTCATATGGCATGTCGAGGATTTTTGACTGCACTTATTCACAAAAAGAGGTGGAACGAAGCCAGCGCTGCCGACGTAAGACGGCTGCCCCCGCAAGCTGCCGAAAACCAGTGCATGCAATGTCCACAGAGCAGTCAATTTCTGAGGACACTCTTCCCTCCTGAAGAATTTTGAGAGCCTCAGCTCTGGAGGGCTCAGGAATGAGGTCGAAAAAGGAAGACATATCGGACCACATCTGGCGGTCGTAGTGCCCCAGAATGGCCCGAAAATTTGCAGCCCTCACGGTGGTAGAGGCCATAGTGTTGAACTTACGGCCAATGGCGTCAAGCCGGCGTCCTTCGCGGTCTGGAGGAGCGGTAATAGGGGATAACGGATTCCTGGAACGACGCTGCGCAGCCTGGGTGATGACGGAATCAGGTTTAGGCTGCGATACCAAGCAAGCTGGTGAACCCTGAGGTGCTCTATATTTCTTCTCCAAACGAGGAAGAAGTGCCGGAAGCGTATTTGGTATCTCCATCAATTTGACTCCTTCATTCCAAATAAAGTCCATAATGGGCACAGCCCGAACCTGTTTGAAGGACTGACTTTTGAAGTCATAAAGAAAGCAGTCCTTGTCCTTCGTGACCATTGCAAGCTTAAAACGCTTCGCCGCTCGTTCCATTAGTTGATGAAAACTAGCTATGTCCACAGGAGGGGAATTGCCCGGTACTGAAGGAGGTGGAGATGGCGTCTGTACCTGATAGTCGTCCCAATCCGCCATGGTACCATCATCATCTTCTACTTCACCATCCTCTGTCTGGATGACCGTCATCATCTTCATAGACAGTTGCGTGCACTTGAATGGAGGTGGATGGGGTGGAAGACACCGCAGGCTCCGGCAGTGAAGCGGTAGGAGGAGCCACTGTAGTAACAGGCACCGTTGGTTGAGGAGATCCCTGATGAGATGGTGGAAAACGACTATTGTAATCCTCCAGCATATATTGGAGATTTGAAATGAGCGAAAGGGGTATCTGAACTGTTGGAACCTGAACAGAAGGCTCCTCCTCCTGGAAGTAAGAATCTTCCTGTTCATCCTCGTAATCCTGGCATTTAATGACTAGCTCCGAAGGACTCCAAGCTTGCCGGAATCTGTCATCGTCCTCCTCATCTGATCCTGAATCATGTTCCGAATCGGTGGCAAAGAGAGGTGACGGAGGCCGAGGATGACTCGTAAGTGAAAGCTGTTCCAGAGGCAGCTATTTTTAAAATCGCCCCTTACCTGCACAATAATTGAGCCCCGCACCGCCGTTTGGGCGGGTCTGGTCCTGGGGTGGGTGCCCTGTTCGATTTTGGTCGCCATCTTGGAGTGGGGTGAGTGGATTGAGGCGTTTCTACCTGCCAGCGTTTGAGTGCGCATGAGCCGCCTGGGAACACCTATTTAAAGCTCCTCCCCTAGCGCAGCGGGATCGCGCAGCGGGCGTGTCCTCGCGTGGCCGGAGTCGTGCCAGAGTCCTGCCCGTCCGCGCTCGGTCGCGCTGGCTCGGCGGTGACTTTATCATCAGGTACTGCCTTGACTATGCTTACGTATACCAGGGAAACTCTCCTGGCGATTAACAATCGTCTGCCACCCTGTGATGGAGCCCGTGTTTACCCTCTGTGTGGCCCTCACCGATGTGCTTGTGGTGGTTGGCTACTTGAAGCACCATCTCGCTTGGGGTCTAGTATAGCGCAGTCCGCTATAAGCAGTAATGCCTCTTCGCGACATATTACCATCTGGAATTTGAACGCAAGATCGGCGGTCAAGCACTATCAGGATATTGCTGACCTTATGGACAATGACCCCCCCGACATCTTTTGTCTGACAGAGACATGGCTGCAGGATACCGATTCTACTGTATTGAATTTGGCTTTTCCTGCTGAGTATTCCATCTACACGCTCAACCGCTCTTCTAGAGGGGGCGGAGTCGCTCTTGCAGTAAAATCTTGCTACTCCTGTGCCTGGAAAGTGCAGAACATTGCGGGATGCGAAAGCGCCCTGTTCAAGGTTGCAGTTACATCGCACTTCACCTTGTCAGGGCTGCTTATTTATCGCCCACCTGGTAGCTCCGTGGCATTTCGGGAGGCCCTTCCTGAGGCAGTTAGTTCACTAGCAGTAGGGTCTGCCAATTTTTCCATCGTAGGAGACTTGAATCTCCATTTTGACACCTTGTCTCTTACCTCAGTGGGTGGGATGGTGGCGGACCTCGAGGCCCTTCAACTGTTCCAGCTGGTCTCGGACCCCACTCATAGTGGTGGCCACATTTTGGACCCCTTCTTTTCCAACTTAGAGGGGGCTACAGTGGCCTCCCCCCTCCCCCTGACTTGGTCAGACCACTCGCTCGTGACTATTTACTGTCCTCTGATAGAGGCCCCACTTAAGGCGTCACTGCGAGCCACGCCCAGACGGCATTGGAGCAAACTAAAGGCGGAAGATCTCCATCGCCTTCTCACTGACGATCCACTGGGTGTAGCGGAGAACGTGGAATCTGGTTATGACCATTTCTGCGGATGGGTAACCAGAGCTCTCGACTCCCTTATCCCGATGGTTTCGAGTAAGTGTGGCCTCCGCGCCCCCAGCCCCTGGCATGATGGCAATCTGCGGGCCCTGAAAAGTGTCTGCAGACGTGCAGAGAGAGACTGGAGGAAGAGGTATGACAGCAGCAAAAAAACCCTGTACACGGCTACTGTCAAGTCTTACCACCGTGCGGTTTGTAGAGCCCGGGCTGCATATTACGCTCTGGAGTTTCGCAGCAGTGGGAATCCTGTTAAATCCATCTTTAAGGCTCTCAAGGACCTTGTGGCAAGGAAGCCTGCCGGTAATTCCATCAGCTCCAACACCCACTGTGAAGTGCTGGCGGCTTTCTTCCTGGAGAAGGTCCAGACCATCTATAGGGTCTTCCCCACTGCTGCACAAACCAGCGCGGGGTCATCCATCTTGCCGGATCAGGTGGTGTTAGACTCTTTCCCCTGTCTCTCTTCGGAGTCTTACACGGCCTTGGCTCTTCGAGTCAAGTCTGGGTCGCCGGCTGACCCGCTCAAGCCACTAATGTTCAGAGACCAGACTTTTGCTCGCCCGGTCTGTGACTTAATCAACATGTCTCTATCATCTGGCCAGGTGCCTTTGAAATGGAAGCATGCGGTAGTGATGCCCATTTTGAAAAAACCATCTCTCGACCCTACAAAATCGGAGAACTATCACCTGATTTCGCTTCTCCCGTGGCCAGCCAAACTCGCGGAGGTGCATGTTAACACTGCCCTCACTGATCATCTGTCGCGTACCAACATTCTGGACGATACCCAGAATGGTTTTCGGGCTGGCCACAGCACGGAGACAGCATTGTTATTCATGGTCGAGCACCTGCGGGCAGTTCTGGATGCAGGTCAAACGGCGGCGCTTGTTTTGTTAGATCTAAGCGCCGCCTTTGACACGGTCTCCCATGAAATTCTCCTGCAGCGTCTTGAGGAGATAGGGGTGACCGGCACTGCACACCAGTGGTTTCGTTCGTTTCTCATGGACCGTTCCTTCTGTGTGGCTGCCCCGCCCTATCAGTCCAAACGACATCCTCTGTCTCTTGGGGTCCCACAGGGTTCCTCGCTGAGTCCCACGTTGTTTAACATCTACGTGAGGCCGCTGGCTGAGGTTGTGAAGCTCTGTGGTATGACCATGGTGTCGTACGCAGATGATACCCAGCTAGCGGTCACGATCAGCGGGGACTCCGGGGTGGATGCCCCAAGATTCAGAGAAGGACTTCGGGCGGTGGCTGGTTGGATGCGTCCAACTGTCTCCAACTAAATGCCAAAAAAACGGAGGTGATGGTCTTTGGTAAGCGGACGGAAGTATGGGGAGACACTTGGTGGCCTCCTGAGCTGGGTCCCACCCCCACTCCGGTTGCGGAGATAAAAAATCTGGGGGTTTGGCTGGACCCCTCCCTCAATTTTGTTGGCCACACCAAAAGGACGGCGGCGTGCTGCTTCGGCATCTTGCGCAATTTGAGACCTGCTCTTAAGTACTTCGATGCCGCAACCAGTCAACTCGTGGTTCAAGCGATGGTTCTGGCTCGGCTGGACTATGCCAGCTCCCTTTTTATAGGGTTAAACCAGGCCGAGCTGACCAGTCTTCAAAGAGTGCAGAACGCAGCGGCCAGAGCAATCGTAGGTCTTCCTAGGTTTTGCTCGGCCACTCCAACTCTGCGAGCTTTGCACTGGTTACCCGTTAGGCAGCGGATCCATTTTAAAGTGCTGTGCATGTCTTTTAAGATTCTGAAGGGCTTGTCGCCCCCCTTATTGCATCAACTCTTGTGCCCCTACATCCCGGGCCGCTCTCTGCGTTCTTTGGACCAAGAATTAGCAGTAGCCCCTCGATTCAAACTCAGTCGGGCGGGGGGTCGCTCCTTTAGGGTGCGGGCAGCCGCACTTTGGAACGCTCTCCCCTTGAAAATCCGGATTCTTGGCGACTTGCTCTCTTTCCGCAAGGCCGCTAAAACCTTTTTGTTTTCCCAGCCATGTTAAATTTTAAACCCCTTTTTTAATATTTTCTGTCTACTTGTTGTGTTGTGTCGCCACCTTGTCGGTGCGCCGGGACGCTCCTTCGCTGGAGCAGCTGTGCGCAGTACAAATATCACTAACATAACATAACATAACTTGTCGTCGCTGGTGCAGAGGGTCAACCATCGGAAGCCCAGAAGTGGATGAAGAAAAGGGCATCAAAAGCAAAGAGGCAAAGGTAGACGTCGACGGGAAAGGCAAGACCACAGCCGTAGACGAAGCCGCCGTTGACAGATCGGACGTCGATGGAGCGGACGTCGACGGAGTTGCTGTCGACGAGATGGTCGTCGACGGAGCGGATGTCGATGGAGCAGTCGTCGACAGAGCACTCGCCGACGAAGGGGCTTTCTTGACTGCAAGCGTCGACGAGGATTTAGACGTTGACGAAATCTTCTTTGGACGAGGAGATGGGAATCGTCGACGACACTGACTTAAAGCAGACGCAGACCATCGTCGACAATGAGAAAGTCGACGCAGCCGCCGTCAACGAACCACTGGCACAAGTCGTAGTCAGTGCACTGGAGACGGCAAATTTCGTAGTCGGAGCGACAGTCGACGAGCCCGTCGACTGTCTAGCATGTTTTTTAGAGGAAACATGCCTAGAAGGAGCTGAAGGCGCCGGAGAGTCAGATCTCGAGGGCGCAGGCGTAGCAGGAGGAGGTGGAGACACAACAGCAGTCTTCTGGAGAGGAAGCTTCTTCAGAAAAGGAGATGGTAACTCCTGAACACTGCTACGCTTTGAAGCAGCTCTGGACACACCAGACGCAAGGCTTTCTGCATCAGAGAGAGGTGAATCTTTATCCTTCAACCTCTGCAACCACAGGAGAAGACGCCCCTCCCTGTCCTTAAGGGTCTTGGTTGAGAATGTCCTGCAGATTTTACAGTTTCCTACCTCATGTTCTGGATAGAGGAAGTAAATACACTTCTTGTGAGGGTCCTCACAAGAAGAAAAAGGACGAAACAAAGACTTCTTACTTGAAGACATCTCAGAAAACAGAAGAAATCCTGAAAAATTGAAAACTGAGCAGAGCTCAGGGAGACTCCCTTCACACGACGTGCAGTAGAAAATCTGAGGGCCTGAGCCGCTGAGAAGAAGGTTCTAGAGGGGTGCTTCGCCTGATTGGCTGTAGTTTGGACCAACATAATGACATGGATATGCTATAAAAGGTGTTTCCTTTTCTCCTATGTATTCCTATGTGTTAATGCTAACCTGGTACTTCTAAGTATTTCTGGTTTTGGAAATTATGTGATATGTTTATGTATACATATTTTATTGGGATTTTATTTACCGTGTGGCTCCCACTTCGACGACGGGGAAAATTCAAGCATGTGAATCTATGAAAGACACCCCAATACTGGAGAACTACAATACTAGTATTCAGTACCTCAGCTGCATTATGAACCACCACCGAAAATGTGGCCCTTTCCTCTGTTGGTGGCTGAAGTTGCAAGCAAAGCTCAGTTTCAGGGAAAGTAGTTCTAGCCCACTACAAGTGAAAGTATAAGACATTATTAGTGTAATGGCTGGGAAGCAAACCATCCCACGCCGGATCACCATCAGTATCTTGGGGTGCTCCGCGTTCTGGTACAGTATCAGAGTGAGAGCCAAAAAGAGAATTGAGCCTCTGCTGATCGCTGCATTGTAGTAGAGGCATTGAGTTGGAATCAGGTAGCATGACAACTGGTTGGGCTTCATTTATTTTCTAGCACGACATAGGACAACCGTGGGCCAATGTTAGTTTATGTATGTCTGTATTGGATTATCAATCGGCATAGTTCAAGCCGCCAAGGACAATGGTGTGCCTGGAATAGGCATGGAATGTGGTGCCAGAGTGGAAGCTTGCATCAGTAAAAGAATGGGCCCTGTAGCACTGCCCAAGGGGGGGGGGGGGGGGGGTTACACAGTAATAGGAGGACGCGGTGGGTGCAACCCAACTGGAGGCTCCTGCGGTTCTATGGGGCCCGAAGGCACACCTGAGGATTTTGGAAGCGAATAAGTTATTAGCACCACAGCCTCCATGAGGGTCTTTATGTGATATATACCATACCAGCCTGGACAACTCTGACATCAGAACCAGCTGAAGTATCGATTACCTGGCCGGTGACCTTAATGGAATAAGGCTTAGATCTTGAAACCCTAAAGCCTTCTCTTAAAAAGGAGAGTGGTGCGATGGGTTTGAGCTCCACTTTGCTTACTAGTTCTTGCATTTGGACTTTGACTTACCAGAAGCTTCTGAGCGGGAAGAGGAGTGGGGTCACTGCCTTGTAACCTGGACATGGCCTGTGACTTTGGGTCTAATTTAGAATTCCGCGGACAGGTTACTTAGTCCCAACGGTGACAGATATCCCATCTGTCGAAATATAAATCCCATAGGATATTATGGGATTTATATTTCGCACGTTGGGATATCGTCACCGTTGTGACGGAGTAACCAGTCACCCGAAATCTGAATCAGGCCCTTAATCATGGATATCATGCAGGTCTTGTTCCCAGTCTACTTGTTATACTTGTACGATTAACATCTTAACCTCTGAGTCTTAGGTTGCCTTCGGGTGCATTGATCATATGTCTTTGAATCATGACCAGAGCCCAGGAACCAAAGATGCACCATAGTGGGATCCGTGACCAATACCTACTTGCAGTAGTCTCGGCATAGCTTAAAGCCTGTCGCTTTTGGTGGGAACATAGGGACCGATTACGCCGCCCGACATCGCACCTCCTAAAGGGACCGCCCGCAATAGTTGCGTCAGTTCCACCAATGCAATTATGATGCCCCCGCCAGTGTGGCGGGCGCATTCTCTATATTTTACATTGCGGCGGGTGGTGCTGCTAGCAGCACCCTCCGCAATGTAAAATATACATGTTGTGCTTTTACATGCACAACGTGACAGGCACCGTGCGGTGCCTGCCACATTGCACATGTAAAAGCAGGGGGGTACCATACCCACAACGGGCCCCCACTAGCAGGAACCGCCAGCCTTTCCATGGCGGCAATGCAGCGATGGAAAGGCTGCTCTGAGCCTGCATCATAATATGGTTGGGGTGTCTTCCAGACACCGCCACCATATTAAACCCCTTTTTCCGTCGACTGGCGGAAAAGCGGCGGACGGTCTTTCCGCCCGCCGCGGTACATTTCCTGTTCCCACTGCCATCCTAATTTGGAGGTGGGAACAATAAGGACGATGGTGGGAAATCCGAGACCGCCAGTCCTCACCACCGGCCCGGCGATTGCGGATTACCCGCCATCGTATTAGGCCCCATAGTCCCTAACACACTGTGTGAAAACAATTTGGAGATGTCAAGGGATCAACAAAAATGGATCCGTATCCATGTCGGATGGTACAGGCAGAAAAGATCTGATGTCAGCAAGCATGGGCGGCGTTTATATGCTACATTATTTCTAGAGCAGGTCAGAGCCAGCTCGGAACTGCACAACATTACCAACTGACACACAGGAGCAATGAAGAAAATAACTCTCTGGATTCAGTTCAATTTCTAGGGATCTTCTCAAAGGGATGAATCTGCAGTTAGAAGTATCAAACAGATGCAGACAACCCTGAAGTTAGTGCCTGGACCAGAATGAAACTGTCAATTTTATTTTAGTATTGGCTCATTTAGATAATATTTCAAGCCTGTATATCTTATCTAATGCCACTGGCTACATATCTCTCAAAGAACCCCATTTAAAAACATACATTAGACACAAAGTAGCTCATTCTTCATGGCTGATATTTTTGCAATTACAAAGGGTACCCTTGGAATGTCTGCCACAAAAACTTTAGAACGTGTTCCCCTCCAGTAATTGAGCTCAGCCAAATCTTTCAAGTTTCAGTAAAGAGCTTAGAACATGGCTTTTATCTACCACTATAACAACTCTGATACCTTTTGCATTTGGACCTCTGACTCCAGTGGGGGGGGAAACCCCTTGGACTCACTGTCACATTATATAAAGCATATCCCTAGCCTAGTATTTATAAGAATGCATCTGCTTCTCCATAGATGTGCTCACCTCTGCCAGGCACTCACTCACAGAAGCCACACTTAAAGCTTGCAAAATTACACCTCCTCCCTTGAGATTTGTATGCTTCAAGTCCTAGCTAAAAACAAATTCTTGACTCAGAGAGAACATCACTCTGTCAGTTCCAAAGGGATAAATGGGTACTCATTTCTAAGTGCCATTGCTCTGCGAGGTTCGACCATTCATCAGTTAGATTGAGTAATTCGAACCACTGGTTATGATTCAACTGTCTAATGCTATGTGATCTGCACATGCTCACCCAAAACCAAACAATACATTGAAGTGAATATAAGAAGGAAAGAGATACATTTTGCCTCGACTGGAAAAATTGCAAAGCTAGCTTAAAAGCTCTACCTTGGCTGGTGGGACCGTGAAAATCAAAGTGTACCAGGCACAGACCATTAAGAAATAAGGGTAAAAGATGCATTCAGGGACTGTGTACACACTACAAATGAGCCAAGGGAGCTATTGCATTGCAGCTTAAGTTCAAAACACTAATGGACAAAATCAAGACTAAAGAATTCAAAGCGGTTGAACATACTGTTCCCTCAAGACCACCAACAACCAAGTCAGCCCTGAGAGCACAACCAAACCATCTACATTTAAGGAAATTGCTGAAAAGAATTCATGCACTGATAAGGCAACAAACTGAGATGTAGTAACAGTGATTATGTGACAGATGGACTCAAACTGTTGCAACAAAAGCAAATTAAATGCATCAGCCACCTAAGCAACCTTCCAAGCACACCACCCCTTGCAAACATCCTACCAGATCACCACTATTGGTTTCCTGGTAATCTTACATACTTTTGCTAAAAACTTTCCAGACTAGATAAACCTACACACGTAGCATGTAGCAGTTTAAAAATAATAAGAGTGGGGATCCCATTTGTAGGTTCCTTGGACCTAGCTCTAGTGTGGGTATGTGACTCACTAGATCAGTGTACCCTTCAAGAAAAACAAATTTCTTTCTAGTGTCCCCTCACTCACCGGGGTTGCCCCACGGTGACATGCTTCATCATTGGGGCCATCCCAGTTCTCTACGAAAAGGGGCGTGCTGCGACTCAGGAACTGCGCAGGAGCACTTAGGTATGAAAGACTATGTGTAGTGCAGAAAAATATAGTGGTGGAGTGGGTGTGAGTGGGTTAAAAATACCGTGCTTAGTGGGCCTATCCAATTTATTTAGCTCCTATGCAGGTATGTTAAAAGTGGGGTTAGTGTCACTGTAGGTCAACCAATAATGCGGTTGATTCAGTGAGCGTTTTGGTCGACATGTTTCATGCTACCCCTAGCATTTCTTCGGGACCATGCAGGGACCAGCCCTGCATATGCCACTCCTATGCCCCAAGATATGGGCGCAGTGAATAATCAACAATACAAATAATAATCTTAGCATGCATTCATATTAGAAATACATACGTTTGTCTTAAATAGATGGTGCTGAAAAATAAAGCATATCGTTAATAACAAACCTTCCCTAGTGGAAGGGACACATAGTGTATTTTCATGCCACTCGCATTCCGTGCTTAGATTGATGGTTGCACCATATTGGCCCGTGCAGGCTTGCCAATCTTTGTCCATATCGTTTGTGCTGCATGTTCGTGAATTCACAAACAGAAACAAGACAGGACTTAATGTGACCAAGACGTTAGACACACACATAACATATATTCAGTACACAAAAAAATATGAAATGGAAAGGGTTTCCAATATTTACTTAGTAAAGTGCGAACTGACACTTCATGGTCTCGCTGGGGGGTCAATTTCACTTATAGGACTCAATGCTGTAAGAGGATGCATAGATGGGTTATCGGTTAGATCGATAGTCTAATAGTTATAAAGTTCGAACTCGTTTTAATATAGCCATATAAAGGACCTGCTTCGTCCGTAAACCGCGCCAACAGTGTACTTACTTCCTGGCTGGTGAAATCGCTCGGAGATACCTACTCGGACACCTCCCCGGGACCGCATCTTACCTGTCTGCTGCTCGTGTGCTGTCAATCAATCTAAGCACGGAATGCGAGCGGCATGAAAATACACTATGTGTCCCTTCCACTAGGGAAGGTTTGTTATTAACGATATGCTTTATTTTTCAGCACCATCTATTTAAGACAAACGTATGTATTTCTAATATGAATGCATGCTAAGATTATTATTTGTATTGTTGATTATTCACTGCGCCCATATCTTGGGGCATAGGAGTGGCATATGCAGGGCTGGTCCCTGCATGGTCCCGAAGAAATGCTAGGGGTAGCATGAAACATGTCGACCAAAACGCTCATTGAATCTACCGCATTATTGGTTGACCTACAGTGACACTAACCCCACTTTTAACATACCTGCATAGGAGCTAAATAAATTGGATAGGCCCACTACGCACGGTATTTTTAACCCACTCACACCCACTCCACCACTATATTTTTCTGCACTACACATAGTCTTTCACCCTTAAGTGCTCCTGCGTAGTTCGTGAGTCGCAGCACGCCCCTTTTCGTAGAGAACTGGGATGGCCCCAATGATGAAGCATGTCACCGTGGGGCAACCCCGGTGAGTGAGGGGACACTAGAAAGAAAGTTTTCTTTCTTGAAGGGTACACTGATATAGTGAGACACATACCCACACTAGAGCTAGGTCCAAGGAACCTACAAATGGGATCCCCGCTCTTGTACTGAACCCTTAAGGAGGTCGACCTAGTCTCTTTAATCCTCCTTCTGTTTCTCATAGCAGTTTAAAAATACACATCGCCACTGTTAAACTGCTTTGCTACTCTAGCACTTTGAAAAGGTAGAATTTCATGAAAGTATTCAAAATTTAAAATGAATTGCATTGTTGTTTTTATCCACTGCTGTTGGTGATACACACTGAGCTTTTTCTTATTAATGAAAGTATTTTTTTACGTCTCGGGATTTTTAGCAGGTGAAATGCACATGAATTCAGTCTTATTTTACATCTGGAACATATTTATTTCAAATATGAGAAAATAATGTACAAATAAATTACTTAAGAGGATTTACCAAGTTACACAAATATTACAAAGTAGGAGATGCTATGGGACAAATGATGGTGGAATACCACTTGCAACTATTCCTAGCTACATTTATAAGTGGGTATTTAGATATATAGTTATCAGCAGATTATTTGTAACAATTACATTTTGAGCTACTACAGGAAAAGGAGCAGTACAATTACTTAAATGTATTTAGTAACCCATATCCTGGACGATCATCATCTCAGCCCCTGCAGGACCCTACCCTTTACCTATGCAAACCAAAGCTCACCATTTCAACGCTGGCTCTCTGTGTGCACTGAGATCTGCAGGCCAAAACAAAACCTATGTATAACAAAGCAAGACAATTCTTTCATTGGGGTTCAACTGTGAAAAGTTACTATAAACTTCCCAGAATGCATCAGTGACCCAAAATAAAGAAACAGAGCAATAACAAGCATTTGCAATGCAATAGGTCTCGCATTTGCGAGAGTTTGAGCTATTGACATGGTAAATGACAATGCTTTTTATTTATGTGTTTTAAAAACGTGCAAGCGGTGTTTATAGTCCTTGCTTACGAGAAGCAAGGCTGGCAGTAACTGCGCCTCTAATACTGCCAGCCTTGCTTCTATAAGTACAAAGTGCGTATTTACACACCGTTTGCAAAACACATAAATAAAAGGCTTTTGTCATTTACAATGCCAATAGCTCAAACTCTCGCAAATGCGAGACCTATTGCATTGCAAATGCTTGTTTAATAAAGTATTTGACTTGCAGCCTTGTTATATCCATAACCCCTTGTGGATGGGGATACACATCAGCAGTTCTCTCTCATATTTGTTAAAAGCATACCTTCAAGCAGCAAGCTGCAGATCTATATTGTGTTCCCTGGCCATCCTTGTGCAGACTACATTAGCATTGTTAGTTTCCAGGTACAGTGTTTGCGTCCAAATAGCAGCATCTTCACCCCCAAACTTGTATTTCTTATACACCGTAAATCTAAAAATTGTCACTCTTATGAAGGATTTCAATGCATCCAAGACCATTGTTATACCTGTTGATCCAATACTAGTACAAAAATGTTTTCATATGTAGCAGAATGTGCCCCTTATAGTCCACTCTCTAATGTCCACCGAGATGTCACCTTTTTTCAACATGAGTCAATGGGAGGGACATGTGAAGTAGATTATGTTTGGGGAAATATAGAGGGGGAAAAAAACATACCCAAAAAAATAATCTTAGGAATTTTGGTATAATTAGTGACAATTACAAATAACGTGTGGAAGAACAAACTGTAGTAAGAGGTTTCCGTTTAGTAAAACACACTGCACTTTTATCGTTGTCCCTTTTTAGGTTTTGCCTCGCCAAAAAGATGCGCTCTGCGCATCTTTTTCGCGCAGGCGAAAACCTGATGAGAATTGTAGTGTGCTTTGGGTCGGCCCTCCTCATTCATTGGCTGGCTCCGTAAATGGAGCCTTGCCATTGGACGAGGGGCCTGTCCGTCAATGCCGGACCAGACACGGGGGCGTTCCCGACATTCTTTGGCTTTTGCCGACGTCACGCGACGTCAGCCGGGAACGCCCCCGATTCTGTTCCGGCATTGCCGGCACCTCCCTTGCTCCCCCTCCCGCTTGTTTCCTCTGTTTCCATTAACTGTCCTTTTCTCATGACCCCTTGAAATTTGTCCTGGCATGAGCCAGGGACCCCCCCCCCACATCCCACGTATAACATCTGCATACGTATTTGTCCTCGCTCACCCTGATTGAACTCCTGAGCTTACACGGACTTATGCCGTTGCCGCTCATTCACTCGACAGCCCCAGCCGCACTCAGCAGAGCCCTACTGGCTGTTGGATCCCTTGGACAGTAAGTGTATACCCCCCTTATACCATCTCCGTTTCCCATACCAGACGCAAGCATATGCCACGCTCGTCCTGTTTACTCACATTGCGTCTTTGAAATTTCCATAGACGCTAACGCCGGATGCCCAATTCCCTGGATGCCGTGCCCGGAACTCCCATTTCTCCGTACCAGCTCCCGTGGCTCTACATCTACCGCCTTCGGTGGATCCTGGGCGATTATTTGCCACATCAACCCCTGTACACCATAAGGTGAGTGTTATGCTCTGGACACGCACCCTTTGCATTAACATTGGTTTTTGCGCTCCCTTCTGACTCAACTCCTGCTCCCTGTTACTTTTCAGATGCCTACTTGTCATCTAATTGGTTGCATGTCCCGTACCAACTTGGACCCGTTCTCATCACGAACCCCCCTCATTACTGAATGTGTATACTTCTCAGTGAGTTCTCATTATTCCGCCCAGCCTTTGCAGATTTCTCTCCCCAGACGGGCCAGTTGCAGTCCACCATTGCGCCTTTGTTTTCCTTGGCAACCTTTGAAAGCCACCTCCTTTTCTCTCCCACCCCGCCCTTTTTTTCCACCGACCACGAACAGGACTCTCAAGTGACCTACTTGCCCTGCACTGGGCAAATCACCCTGCCGGGTACCTCACATTTTTGCCCCTTCGCGATTGATAATTTGCAGGTACCATTCTCTCATTTCACTTCCTCCTTTTGTGGTTATGCTAGCCCCTTACTATAGCTCGATTAATTACTCCTTCATATTCTTTTTTCTACTCTTTAGCACTTCAAATATCTTGTAACCTGGTCTTGATAATGACCTGTATAGATAGCAGGTCGAAACGCTGTCGACTTCCTAGCGCAATTACTTGGCACATTTTTGTTCTGCTTTATTAATCAATGTATCCTAAGCCATTCTCAAATGTATTTGGACCACTATTAATGTGCTCTTGTAAATATTATCACTGTTCTCTTGCGCCATCTCTAGCTGATTTCACTTGTCACTTTGCGCTTTTCATTTCCTCACGAGCACAAATTGTTATAAGTGGTACAGGTTACATATCATTGGATGTAATACAGTGCTTCTTCTTTAACTCATCTATTTTTGTATATAAACAGCTCCTAGCAATTACTGCATCATTCATTGATGTCTCCCTGTGTTTTTCTTGAACTTCTCTGCAACTACTGCAACCTCCTCGCTGTCCTGTGCAAGTTTCCCGTTTTTCGACCACGGCCACCGGAGGAAGGTAAAACTTAAGGGTGAAACAGATGGGACCGTATAAGAGTTTGTATCTTAAATGCGTGTTCCTCCCTTCAAAGCATGATTTTTAGTGCAGTTTGAATAGGACAGGGTTTTCTATCCTTTATAGTACAATGCATGATTGCGAGTAACCCTATGCTTCGTTATTCTTAAGCACTTTTAGGTAGCTCAACAGTGATTAGTAGCACTCCAGAAACAATGCATACAAAAATAAAGTGGATGATTTACTTTTTTTTTTAAATGGCAAGCTTCGAAGAAAAGTAGCGGGCCTGCAAGTTTATTTGGACAATTGCACAACATTGACACATCAGATGATGAGGCTAATACAACTGGGGCATATTGCATAGCAATGGCATCTACCTAGCGAATGTGTACTGTTGGTTTGATGCAAAAATTGTGCCTTGTGTATTTCGGGACCAGCTCTTCACTGAATGTTACAACTTGCTGATTCTTGTCGTTCTCCTCCTTTAGTGCTCCATCTTTGAGGATGCATAGACCAGTTCCAGCAGCTCAGAGAGTAGCAGATCGGCACAGCGTCATGCGTGTCAATTATAATTTGTATATTATATTTATATAGTGCTTACTAGTGCCCAGTCCTGAGTTCTAATGCTAGGGACGTGCCAGTGGTGGTGGTGGGGGGGCAGGGGGCTCCGGAGCTCCGAGCTGCCAGTCCTGCGTTTCAGCTTTTGTTATGCCACTGGCTTCAGAGTGGAGCTTCAGAGTGGAGCTTCAGAGTGGAGCTTCAGAGTGGAGCTTCAGAGTGGAGCTTCAGAGTGGAGCTTCAGAGTGGAGCTTCAGAGTGCAGAGTGGAGCTTCAGAGTGCAGATTCAGAGTGGAGCTTCAGAGTGCAGAGTGGAGCTTCAGAGTGCAGAGTGGAGCTTCAGAGTGCAGATTCAGAGTGCAGAGTGGAGCTTCAGAGTGCAGAGTGGAGCTTCAGAGTGGAGCTTCAGAGTGGAGCTTCAGAGTGCAGCTTCAGAGTGCAGAGTGGAGCTTCAGAGTGCAGCTTCAGAGTGCAGAGTGGAGCTTCAGAGTGCAGAGTGGAGCTTCAGAGTGCAGAGTGGAGCTTCAGAGTGCAGAGTGGAGCTTCAGAGTGGAGCTTCAGAGTGGAGCTTCAGAGTGGAGCTTCAGAGTGGAGCTTCAGAGTGGAGCTTCAGAGTGTCAAGAGCAATGCCAATAGCTCTAACTTTAACAAAGGCAAAACCATTGCATTGTAAATGCTTGTTTTGCTTACATGGGGGCGGTGCTCCGAATGAAACCGAACGCATTGTCCCTGAAGCGGTGCGGCGCTTAGATTAAAGTTAAAAAACAAAAGGATCAAACCCTAACACTGCTTGCGCTCGGAAGTAAAACGTGGACATGGGAGGGGGGCGAGAACAGGACAGCAACAGAAAGTGCGTATAGATTAAAGTAAAAAAAAAAAAAAAACAGGTATCAAACCTTAATACTGGTCGGCCAATGTACAGCTACATATGGATCCGCTGGTGCTTCCTTCTGCAGACCTTCCCTCCTGGTACTGTAAAATATTCAGCCCACGGAGCTGTCACAAGTGCAGCGGGGTATTCTCTGAGCACGCAAAACTGAAGTGCGGTGGAAGCGCACGAGACGCCGTGAGCGTGCACATCGGCTGTCCCGGCACAAGCTGAGGATAGCCAGAGAAGACACGTCATGTATCCGCGCTGAGGCTCAGAGTCTGAATTGGAGGCTGAACTGTCCTTGAGCCTGGCACGCACCAAAACACGCTACTACGGCAGCGCGGCCAGCGTGACGGCGGCTGCCTGGGCCAAGAGGTACACCGAGCACCCCGTGAGCTCTGGGGACACGCTGCAGGGCATCCCGCTGAAGTATGGCGTAACGGTAAGGAATCCGAGGAGGGAGTAGCTGTTTGGAGGGGGTGTCAGGGGCTGAAATGTTCTGCCGCAATGCCTTCGTCCTGGCGGGGGACGGAAACGAAGTGTGTAGTCTTGTAGGAATATGGTGGGGGTCGGCAGATGGCGCAGGGCTGGCTGACATTGGAGGGGGTGCAAGGACAGCTGGGGATTGGAGAGGAGCGACCTGGTGAGATATGCAGGAGGGTATGTGGCAGTAGGAGGATGCGCTCGCACAGGCAAGTAATACTCACGGTAAGTACACTGTGCGCTACCGGGCACGCTGCTCTCTTTGCACCATCTGCCGCCGCGTATGCTCCTCTGCTGCTGCGGTCTGATGTGAGCACTGAAAATAAATAAAAGCTGTCCACACATGTTCAAGTAAGCGCGGCGCGCACAGACAGGAGATGTGAAGGCGTATGGTGCGAGCAGGAGTTGCGATAATGCCACGAGCCATACGCGTGCACATCGCCTGTCTTACCGTATGCATTCACATGTCCTGTCCCCCTTCCAAACTCAAGTCGACAACAATAAATCTCACTAGCGACAGCGCTTCGCGCTGCGTCGCTAGGCGAGACCTAAAAAACCAGCAGTCACAGTGGAAGGGTGCTGAGTGGAAATGTTCAATGGATTTTCGTTCATCCAACGACATCAGAAATTGGTGAAAACACAATCCACCAGCAGGAACACTGGGGTGAAGCTGGGAGCACTCAAATGAATGTACAACAAAGCAGCCCACATCAAAGGCATGCACAGAACAGTCAAAGAAATACTTGTCCCTTTGGTGAATACCGGGCAGAACAAAATGCTCAACAAGGACATAATATCCCCTGTTAGTAAGATTTGCACATAAAGACCCCTATCCTGATGAAGACCTATTCAAACTAAGCATCCAGCCCAAGATATGGAAAGTGTCGACAATTTCTGTCTGAAGATGTTTTCTAAAAAGGCAGAGAAGCTGAAGTCTGACTTTTTTAGGATTGATGTGAACTATCTAAATGTATATCGATGAGATGATATTTGTTGAACTTGATATAAATGGGTCTTTTGCAAATCACAAAATATTTGAGATTTTTATCAAACTGTCAAGTTTTAAAAATAATGTCCACAATGTAGATTTGCTTATGGCATGTACAGTAGGTTTAAGTGGTATAGATAATGACAAATGTTTTTTTTCTAAATAGAAATATATCTGGGTCAAATAAGCAAGTGTCTGGGAAATACTATGTTAATTTATAGTTGACCCAGAGACAACTTGTTGTTCGACTCAAAACCAACAGCACTTTACATGGAAATCCTAGCGCAGCAACTGCGTCTTGAATTCTTGACAAGTTGCGTTAGAAGACAGCTTTCGCCTCAGGGAGAAATATCACACTTGAGGACCACTTAGAATGGCTTGATGGTGTTGCCTATTTTTATCAAAAGGGATAAGGAATTCCATTGAAATTGTGTCATGAACTTAAATCATGGATGCAAAAATATGTTTGAGAGGTGATGGAGGGCGTGGAGGTCGCAGTGAGGGATGTAAGATGACTAGGGAAGATGGTGTTCGTGTGCATCAAGGCCACGGGTAGATTTAAAGAACAGATTCAGTAAACTGAACAGTGCTCTGTTGTGCAGCGAGTAATCCATGGCAGGTGGGTGTAGGTGGACTTTGACGTGAGGAGAAAGGAGTGATGGGGGGGACTTGGGAATCGCATGACATTGCTTTTTATGATTACTACAGAAGTGATCTGGGATTTGCCTCACTACAAGAAGTAGATGCCTCTGCCCGCAATCAAACCTTTAGATATGGCAATATCTGGAGCAAATTATTTTTTAGCAATTGGGTGCCATGGAATGTCTCCAAAGTTCAAAACCGCTTTTGAGAAATATTTAACTTGTCCCTCTCCTGCCATCTTTCTTGCCCTTGTTTTCCCTCACGCATTCTGGGAGTGAGTGCTCCAAAACGACTTATGGAACCACAAAGCTTTAAAAGAAATCATAATACAAGTCACTACGGTGAGACTTTTGTTCCTCTCATTCTCTCACCACCCACCACTCTCCTCACAGACATTGACTCACCAAAATGTTACGGGTGGCAAAAGTGGCATCTCACTCCCTTTCACACCCAGTGACATCACAGGCGTGTCCAACCTTGGACTTTCGACGGCCTCTTATTTACTGCAGAGGTGTTATGGAAAGGGCAAGAAATGGAGACAACAGAAAAGTAAACAAAGCTACATGGGCCTTCTTTTGTTTATGTTCTTATCTCGCTCTCTTCATAAGCTGTGTGTGTGTGGTTGTGGGGAGGGGTAAACGTAGGGGGTGGGGGAAGGACTTTGCTAAGGAGACCGGTCACCAAAGGGCAAGGTGGAGGTCAAAAGGCAACACACTGTAGCAGGTGCTTCCTCTGGGCACCCCAAAAATGTCATCCATGTCCACCTCTCGCTTCCACTCTCTCTCAACCTCTATGTCAGGAAACCGACACCGCTCTCGAGAGTAAAGCCTCTTTTCAAACTCGTTAAACATAAATTGCCATGACGTATACAAGTGTACAGCCGATGCATGCGCATGTGCGCGAAGGGCAGGCGGTACAACAGAACAGGTGTTCTAATGTAATATAGTGGTCACCCGCTATCATCACCCTCACATTTTACCCCCGCCCCTGCGCTCCTGCTTACTGCTCTGCACTTCGACCTGTAAGGTTGTAAATGCAGCGCGTATTCAGTGCAGTCTGGATCAGGTAATGGCAGCGACGCTCCGGCTGGGTCTGGCTCGGGAGCAGACTCGGACCAAGGTGTGCACTATGTGATTACACGTTTACAGCACAACTGAAGCCGTGCGTATGTTGCTCGGGGTGATGACATTCAGTTACAGACAAACAATGAGACGAATGGCAGAGAAAACAAAAAGAGGTAGTGAGCATACCACAGGCCCACTCTGTTAAACAACTTTAGAGGGTCATAAAAGCAGGAAAATGGCAACATACGAACAATAACATACAACACATTCTGCAATAAAAAGTTACAATGTGATATGCATGAATTTTGATATTCGAAATGCGCCAACAGCATTGGTTGCGTTGTTGAACCTCGATAGCATCTATAAGTCTCGTTTTATTCTCTGTTTGCAAACGGGATTCTGTATACACTGAAAAAATGGGTTGGTGCTTATGGAGTAAACAATATATCTGGCATTTCACATAAAAACTGCGAAGTTCTGTAGGCAAGATAAAGCATAACTTCTGACGAAAATGCCCTGCTGCGTATAGACAACCTCTGACAGAGTACCAGGCTGAAACATCTGCAAATAGCACGGAAAAACCCCTGGCACTGAAACCCCATCTCTGGCACTGCGCTAACGCTCCGTGGAACCATATAAACAATACTCTGGCACCCCAAAGACGCAGAACAGGCACCTTCTGGCTATATAAGTAAACCTTCTGTATTATGTCAACAATTTAGGATACTGCATACAGTAACTCTGGAACTACACCTTACATAAATTCACACTGCCCCTTGTAGTGGACGGACACTGCCCCCTGTTGTGAAGGAACATTGAGCCATGCACTGCATGGTCAGTATTTCCTATAGTGAAATAAAACCGTCCCAGCAGTGCGTCGGCACTAGACAATGAGGCACATTTACAAAGCTCACACCAGTGCACGTGCACTGCCACCAGGAGTGAGTTTGCATTGGTTCCTAAAGAGAGTAGACACCCGACTACGCAGTTAACGGGCAGTGGTCTTGTAGTGAACGTTGCCTGCCGTGCATGAGCACTGCTCCCTGCACTGCATTGGTGACAATGCTCCCTGAAGAGAGCGGGTGCTGCTCGCTGCAATAAATGGACACTGCCACCCCGCGCTGACCCGTGGGTTTTCACTCACGCTTTGCTGCTGCCCCTCTTCACCGGCTGCCTGAGGGGGCTGCTAGCTGCTCCCGGTTCTTTCTGCTTCTGGAAGCCCCCCATGCTGCGGGCTCTGCAGTAGCTATCGCCTGACGAACCGCCTGTCGCTTCCCGTGCCGGACCACGGCCTGTGCGCCTCCCGCTTCTGCAGAGCAGCGCATGGCTCGTGGGACACCCAGGGCTCCAGAGCGCTGCCAACTTCTCAGCCAATCACAGGAAGTCCCAGGGGCGGCTGAGCAGGGCGCGTGCACACAGGACACTGCTTGTACTGGCAGCAGTCATGGGGAGACACGGCCTTACGGCACTCCTGATTGCGAGAGGCAGAAGTGTACTTCACAGCAATCTAAGGAACTTTAGAAATACACACTGGAGACGACGGAAGGACAAGTCCCAGCGTAGTTACTTCCGGGACTGTTGTACTCCACTAATAAAGATGGTCATTGCCAGACGAGCCATCCCACCTCGGAGAAAAATTTTAATATTTCCCTTTTCCTTGATGCCTTCCCCTCCTCCCCCACAGATTTGACCAGTTTGCCACCAATACTGATCCCTTTTTAGAGAGGCTCGGACCCTGTTCCCTTTTCCGTCACAATCACTACTGCTTTTCGAGGATAAATCTCAAAGTCACCAACCGAACAAAAACACGCTCATAGAAAAACAATCCTATTGGAATATGCAGGTACTCTACAAACCACTCCAATAAATAAAAAAAAACACAGATGACGTTCGGTAAGCAATACCTGTATATTATGTATTCCCTATGCAGATTAAACAAGTCGGCCTGGAGCGCAGAACAGCTTTGAAGAGACGAGGGAGGGTAGGAGCGTGACGCCGTGAGCGTGCACGTTGGCGTTCCTTGCGGCTCGTGCCAGTGTCGGCGCCTGCAGTCTTCGCCTGTTTCTGGGAAGCGCGTCTTAGAAGCACGTTCACAGACCGGGGTCTGCTCGTGCACCGGTCTGTACCACTTGAGGGAGGCAACACAACAACAATAAGGCTCGCTGGCGGCAGCGCTTTGCGCTGCAACGCCAGGCGAGCCCTAAAAATGAACAGATTAAAAAGTGAAATCCAAAACAAGCAATATAAGAGGGTCTCATTCGGGACTGAAAGGCCACACAAGAGAATCATATTAACCAACCTCTGTAAAGAACAAACCATTACAAAGGATTCAAATAACTATCAGCTCATGAAGTCTTAGTAGAAGAAATGAGAAGGAACCAAACCTGCAAGTACTGGATATTGTTTGAATACAATAAAGTGATAGACTAGGTGGCAACTTATGTTTACTTTTTATTTGATGTTCTTGTATATGGTAAGATACCTTCTTGGTTAAGGCACAATGAATAAAACACAATGTTTAACAGCACAGCTTCTTTCACTTGTGGCAGGTGGGAGACAATGCAAACTATACATACCAACAGAATATTTACTTGGATCTAGATACTCCAAGGAAGAAGTATTTCCAAAGGCTGGAACACGAATATCCACTCCATCAGGAGGACTGGTTGTTTTTGTAGTCCTGTTATACACCAACCTTAAATTAAAAACAGAGAACCCTAAATTAAAGACAACTATCACAATATCTTAAATATTACATTTGTTGGTAGATACAAAGGAAAGGTTGTGTCCTGTAAAAATGAAGGTTCTACTGGTTCAGTGACTTTTGCTTTATCAGCTTTTAAAATGGGAGGAGAACCTGCAACATGGAAGAGCTTCATAGAAGGAGGAGGCCAAGAACCACAGTTGGATATACATTCCTCACAGCACTGGGCATACCTGTGGGCTATACACAAACACGTTGCACATCCTCGATCAATCAGAAAAACTAGGGAGTTAGTTAAGGGAATAAAATTACACAGGGCACGGAGATAGAGATGGAGGAATGTGTTTTTATTAGTACAGAAATCACAGTGGCTGAAGTAATGGTGTTTGTTCAATGCAGATGAAAGAGCGCACTTCCTCATACTGCCCGAGATGTAACCATTGAATCTGCTGAGCAGGTGAAAAGCAATTCAGACTCCAAGGTTAAATTCCTCGCCTCTATTGAAAAAGCTAAAAAAATAAAATGAAATAAAACATTTCTTTGGAGAAAAAAAACTGAAGAAACAGTAAATTGTGGTAAATACATTCAAAAACCATTTTAGCAGAATTTTGTGGAAATTTCGGAGCAATAAGAAAAAGGCTAAAAGCGTCTTTTGAAAGTATGGAATATAATATAATTTAAAAAATAGGATAGCAAACCGAATCATTTTGCAGGAATGTGTGGACACAATTAGTATCGCCTGCACCTTGAAAAAGAGGAGAGCATCATTTGCCTCTTACCTCCTCAACACCACTCATGCACAGAGAACCAACTGTTGTCAAACTTACAGGACTACTGCACTTCTACAGGGGCTGGGAGTCGTCATCAACTATATATAATCAACGGGAGAGTAAGGGTTTGAGAGGCCACTCTTCAACCCCTGTTTATCAAATTACAACAACAAAAGAGTGACTATTACTGTGAATTCATAAGTGACAGAATGTCCCTACCTAATGGAAGACACAGTGTTGGAAGAGGAAGGTGAAGGGAAAATCTTCATAAGGGAAAATCTTCATAAGGTCAAAGGACTAGGAAAGAAAAAACTTATTTCTTAAAAGAACCCTCACTCACCCTAGTGGTGACATGCTTCATCATGGGGTTCCCACAGGAGGGACCGAATGTCCCCCCTGTGTGCTGAGAGGCCTGCCATTGCAGCGGAGCGGGTTTCTTTGAAAGTATTTTCTACAAAATGAGTGCTCAGTGGTGTGAGTGTATGTTAAAAGATCACAGTTTCCTGGCCCCACTTCATTACAGGTTATTAAAAAGATTGAAAGCGGCTCACCTACGGAGAGGACTCACATGCTCAGAACTTGTTTCCCTGACAGCGGAGCCCAGGATGGAACTACAATGGTGAATAGACCACATGGAGGTGTGGAACAGAAGGGCAATATTTAGATTCCTCCAATTTCTGCTAATAGAGTCGGACGCCAGACGACAGGGCTGGTGCGCCAGATGTGGAACATACTCCATGGGAGGAAGATGGACGGAGGAATAGTTGAGTTTACACATTAATTGCATGGAGCTTCTTGCTGGATCACTTACGATCTGTTCTCTGACTAGACAAGGGCTCCTGCTGTGTTCTCTTGAGGATTGACAATACGACCGCAGTCCAGTTTATCAGTCGATTGGTGGGGAGGGGGGGGGGGGGAGGGGGCTAGCCGATATGCATCGGTTTCTGGAAGAGTCAACTCAAAAGCAGTTGGCTGACAGGGGTGAGAAGCGTTAAGTGCTCCTCTCTGCCTCCTCACACAGCCTCTAGGTGCACCCCGGACTCAGCTAAAGATTTTACAGACTTGGGTAAAAAAAAAAAAAAGTCCTGCAGCAACACTAACTGCAAAAGTGCAAAAGGCATATGCGATACAGTGCCCATGAGATCTACTATATGTGGGGCAAACCAAACAAAAGGTGAAGGAACGACTTCTGCAGCATTGCAGTAGAATTAGGTGTCAAGTCCAAGGAGCGCCTTTGGTGGAGTGCTTTCACACCATGGGGCACCAGGTGGAATATTGCAATTGTGGGTACTTGGAAAAAGTGACACAGAACCCTAGGGGTGGTGACATACCATTTATACTGTCTTTAAGGGAACGTAAATGGACCCACATTTTAAACACAGTAAATCTGCGACTTAAAGAATTTGAGGAGATTAACAGGCAGGCAGGCATGCTCAACTAAGGCTAGCTTGTGGATGTATTGAACTCGGTATGGTTTACCATGTCTGAGAATTACTATGGTATGACATTTATACTGAATCATACAACATGTAATGTAATCTTTTATTTTGCAACATATGTGTATGGTGGAATGTCGTTTTTATGAATGAAATATGCTGTAACCTTATAACAGATCCATGATTGGCGTTATTATACAGACACTGTTGTAGCACACCTGTAGTTATTCCAGCATAGATACATTCTAGCATGAGTAATGAGTTCTTAATTGCTTCTATCGCACAGGCAGTTGTATGGCTTTTTCTTCCTTTTAGAAGTGAAATTAGAGCCAGAATTGAGTGTATGAGGCACACACATTCTAAAGATACACATTGAGCCTTGCAACAATTGATACTTGTACGCTTTGAATGTGGGCATGTACGCGGCGTTCGAAGTGTGTATTTTGACACTGTACGGGGTTAGATAGAATCATGGCTGTCGGATAAAGCATCATGTTAAACAGGGCTTTAAGTGGGATGAAAAAACTGGGGGGTCTCAAAGGGGTGTGGCCTGTGTAATTAGGGGCGGGCTTTAAAACATTTACGCTAAAAATCTGTGCTTAGCCAGTGTGCCGCCGACTTGTATTTTGCTTTTTCTGTCATTGCATCCAGATATGTGATACAACAAGTAACATCATACCTACAACAAGTAAGGACTATTGGCTTTGTCAATGGTTATTAGTTGCATAAGCTAAATAAGCTGCAACTACGGCTTGTTACATATAATATTGAAAAAGCTTCTAATTAAAGCCCGGTGACCTTACTACCATAATGTTGCTGCTCTTGCGTTTCAGAAAGAGAAGGGAATTCGAGAAAGACAATGACTCTTTAAAGGATTTCCCTTTACCTACAACGCTCCCCTGGCAGGACGTCATGCCGTAACTTCTCCACTAGTGAGAAGTGAGCAGTGTTGGCAGCGCACACCGATGTGCTTGCTGCCTCGAAACGGGTCTCTATTGGGCTGTTTTGCGCCCTGGCAGGCAGCTGTCTGGAAAAAAATGGACCGCATGTGCCAGGGCTCAAAACATAGCCCGATAAATACCCGTTTCGAGCCCCCCTTACAAAAACTGGCGGTGCTCAGACCCCTTGAAGCACGGCCCACTTAAAGCGCTGATGTTAAACACACAGTTTTGGTTTCACTGTAGTCCTCTCCTCATGATGCTTTGCTCTACAGGTTTTCATTGTTGCCACCACAACGTCAAGTTAATGCGCATTTGTCAGGAAGACGTGGCAAGAAACTAGGAAGAGGGAGCCCCGGGACGCCGCAGTTGAGGTAAGTCGTTTTAATTTATTTAACATGGCTTTAAATCTTTGCAAGGGCATTTACAAGAGGGCGGGAGGGAGGCGGGCGGCGCGTAGTGGGGCTATGCGAAATGTGTGGGTGGGCGTAGCTTCCTACCCACTTCGCGGAGCTTCGCGTAGCCCCACTAAGTACACTACGCCCACCCCTATTTGAAAACACCAACAGCGCTTAATAACATTTTGGTACCCGCACTCCGGATATGAATCGCTCATGAAATCGGAGACTAACTATGCAAGAAAAGCGATAACTATCTCTGCCAAGGAACCACTAACGTCTCCACTACGAATTATTTTCATTCAGCAGTCGCATGCATTATCTCTTCAAGCTGAATCCACTAGAACCCCGAGTATGCAAAAGGTGCTCGCTTATGGTCAAGATTATGTCAACAATCAGTATTCGTGCATCTTTCGGCCCTTACATAATCTCCTAAAGTACCGATAGCGCACGTACTGCTAGGATACACCCCATAAGCTAGAGTGCAAAACAAATCTCTTGCTTTTGCGAGTTTTTCGGCCAACATTTAAATCAGGATCTTATCTAATTAGCACATAAATCAATGTTATTTTCACAGAGCCTCCAATTGTCTGACCTTGTAGCTAACAGATAGCTGCACATGTGTCAATGCAGTCTTGATGGTGTTGTCTGTCTGCTACTGTATGACACACTGCAGATCAATCAATCGGGAACCCACCTTATGTTATGTTATAACGCGCTCGATTACTAAGCAAGTATCCTGGCGCGGAAGGTGAGGTTGTTCATATTATCCAGTGACATTGTCCCTAATACAAGCAGCAACAGGCATTGGTAGAGCCAATAAGTCTGGCATTGGTCGCCAGCCTTTGGGCAATTATTGTTTTAGCGTTCAGGCATGCCCCCAGAGTCAGCCCTAGAAAATTGTTGGTTAGGACAAGTGCTTGCATTGTGTGCTGCTAGGAGAGCGTTTGTCACAGCATCTTCTCAGCCTCTCCCTGTTTTTGACCCTAGGCAGGATGTTCGTGTTAGGACCAGGGAAGATGGAAAGTGAAGACAGCTGGCTGCTCATTTCTTGGCGGCCACACTCCCAATGACAAAGAGCCCTGTTCACTGCTTGCATTCACAAAGAAAGCTGCAACTTAAAAAAGTTGGACAAGGGAGAACCTTCGATGACTCAGACAAAAGCTGGCTTTGCCACAAAGACATCTGCAGAGACTATTTTCCAAAATCAGAATCGCCTTGGGCGGAACGTCACGGGCAAGGAAAGGTCTCTTGTTCCCTCAACTCGGTAGGCTGAGTCACCTGCACAGAGAAAGAGAAAGAGTACTTATGAAAGGCGGCCATCGCGTTAGGTTTGCGACCTAGGAACATCTGGAAGGGCTGGGACAGAATCAGTCATGTATTAGGCTTGGATATGTAGGTATTTCAGAAGGGCTAGCAAGACTAGGGCAGAGTCAGCATGAACAGGCTGCTGTTTCTGAAAGGCCTGCAGGGGTGTGGCAAAGGAGAGTTGCATTGGGTCAGATGAAGCCGGTGGCTCGTACATGGTGGTAGGTCTGAGAAGCGGTCTGTCATTTGCAACGCTCTAACATATTGGTGCATTTGAAATGATAGTAGGTCTGGAAAACAATCTGTCATATTCTAGGCTTGGCATTAACATAATATATGGAAATACAAATGGGTAACTCCGAGTAAGGGGCATGTTTTTCACTAATTGGTTGTCAAATAGACAGGAGAGACTCGAGTTGTCTACGAAGTCACAAAACACAAGAAGTGAAAAACATTCTTGTTATTCACATTTGAGTAATGTACAGTGTTATGTTCTATATGCCCCCTGCCCCCAAATCACACATGGGCAGATGATTTGGGGGTAGGATTAGTGGCCAGTGTGAATCTCTCTCTTGTGGTCTCCACGCGTGTTGGGTGACGTGTTAGTTCAATATGCCACCAAATTTGGGCTATTACTTGTGTTGTTGTGGACATGGATTTCCATGCCCTGTTCTTTTTCCCAGCCCTGAGGAGTTGTAGAACACTGCTTTTTCTACAATGAAACACGTGTCGGCTGGCTGTGTGTAACCTATACCCGATGACCAATTAAAAAGAAAAAAACTCAAGAATATACTCAGAGGTTGGATTGGATTGGTTCTTCGTCTTCAGAACATTTTATTTACATATTGTGTTATTCTGCTTTGAGTGCGCAGGACTATTGCTAATTTGTGATTATGTGGCTTGCTCCACACGGATTGAGGGGTTGAGGGTCTCCCCTCCCTGACAGCACCATTCCAATACTTTGTACTTAATACTGATTGAACGTTAATAGTGGTAGAGCGCCACTACTTCCTGTCCACTAAAACCCGTTTCTTTCTTTAGCAGGATTAGTGGGTGAGCAACCCTGTGATAATTCAACAACAAATCACATAACTCAAATCAAACACAATTACACAACACACCATATACATTCAATCCACACCACAGAATTCCACATCACACCACACCACAAAATTCAACAGCTCACCACAAAATTAAACTCCACTACAAATCACATCCCAACACAAAATAACAATCAACATAATTGCGCTCCATGACACACAATACCACTCCACATAAGTCCAGTACACTCAATACCACATAATTACTATCCATATAATTCCTCTGCAAACCATGCCACATAATTTCACTCCAAACTATTCCATGCCACACAGTTCCACTGGTAACAATTCTAATCCAACCCACATAATTCCACACCACATACATCCACTCCACTCC
This sequence comes from Lissotriton helveticus, assembly GCF_964261635.1. NCBI lineage: Eukaryota > Metazoa > Chordata > Amphibia > Caudata > Salamandridae > Lissotriton > Lissotriton helveticus. The sequence goes on from NC_136073.1 coordinate 561,733,231, forward strand.
AGACCAAAACCGATGGGTAAAAGACATTGTCATTGACAACGTCAGGAGCTCTAACTTTGACAAATGCGAGACCTATTGCATTGCAAATGCTTGTTACTAATGTTGCCGTTAGTCTTCAACCCTTTCTGTCTCATTGTTTCCATCCGGATTTGAGTATATATCTCCTTCCTATCGCTGAATTTCTTAGAGATCTTGCACTTTTTTTCCTGACCAAGTGACTGCTCGAAGACCATGGACAACATCTGAAGAAACTATAGATTATCACCAGAGAAGCTGGGCACATGGTCTGAGAATGTGCAACCCAAGACTTGTCTGCAATTAAACCAGTGACGGACCCCTTGCCCTAGCCCACCCAGAGGTGATGGTGGAGCCAGACTCATCGTACTAAAGTTAAAGAGATAATTTGGAAGAAGTTAAAATCGGAGGACTTGGGTCTTTTGGTGGAGACCTGCCTTCACATCAATTTACTGGATTTGCAAGCAATTTGCATGGCGTTGAATACCTTCCTGCCAGCTATCAAGAAGAACCTTGTACAAGTTCTCAAAGACAATGCCACTGCCATGTGGTACCGCAACAAGTACGGGGTGTCGTTCTGTGCCAGGAGGCTCTGCACCTCTGGTACGGTCTAGGTTAGGGCATTTCCCTGGTTGTGAACCACCTGTTGGACTCTTTGAATACCAGAGCAGACTAAGGCAGCTGGCACACCTAGTGGGTCACCAATGGCATTTACACCTGGGTCGTGGTATAGGGTGTCTTCCAGCAAGGAGGAGAACCCTAGCTCGATCTAATTACCCTCGACCGGAACAGGCAGTGCCAACACCTTTTGTGTGTTGGAGTTCCTTAGAAGGCCTCTTGAAGACTCATTCTGCCTAGAATGGGGCACAGAACTCATTTATGCCATTCTACCACTACAACTCCTGCCCAGAGATCTGAAGATCAGGCATGTCCAGACCCAAGTCCTCTTAGTGGCTTCTGATTGGGCACAGCTTGTTTTCCTGCCCAAAGTGGGGATGTAAACCAGGGGCTGCCCTCTGCTGCCAGCAGCAGAGGCTGGGGTCGCATTACAAAGGCGGCAGGCCTTTGAAGCTTTCCCTCTTCGAGCACTGGCCCATCTTGGGGGAGGAGGCATGATGCCTCTGCCCAGGATGTGCATTGTTTCTGGTTTAAGAGAGAAGGGGCTCTCTACCCAGGGTCCAGAAACAGTGTCTGTTGGTGGCTAGTTGCCTACAGCCGGTCAGATATCACACCCGGTTTGGTAGGGGTCCAGGGGCACCCGGAGGCTGTGTAACTCGAGTTGCCGAGTTCCCAGCCCATGTACTGACACTTACACTATTAGGAAATTGTGCCAAATATTGTAGGGGTATACCTGCTCAAGCAGATATGACCTCACCTGTAGTATATTGCACCCTGCCTTAGGGCTGTGAGGCCTGCTAGAGGGGTGGCTTACATATGCGGTTAGGCAGAGCTAGCTGGCAAGGCACCCAGGCAGGGTGCCATGTCGACTTTGTTGTTTTCTCCCTCACAGGGGCATGCTGGCTGCAAGGGCAGTGGCATGGTCCCAGTGAGGGGGGGGGGTCCCAAAGGGCCATCTTCAGCTCCCGGGCCCTAGGTACTCAGGGTATCATTGTCTAGGGACTTACAGGGAGCAGAATTACTTATTATAATTTTGTTTTAGGGAAGGAGCACTGGCACAAGGGACCTTGTTGGCAGCGATCTGTGTAGGAAGCTGGCTCTGTATATACTATACCGAAATGAGGTATAGTGTGCACAGTCTAGTGGAACCCCAAAGGCAGGCAGAGGTAAAAGTAGATAGCACCTTACTCTACATTTGTGGTAGTGTGGGCAAGCATTAAGGCTTTATCAGAGGGTAGTGTTAAGCATTTGTTGTGCACACTCAGGCAGCAAATGATGTCACACTCAAAGAATGAACTCAGACCAATTTGTTTGTATCAAAAATATAAAGTTATTTTATTTCTAGAACCAAGTCATGCCTGGTGCAGATAAGTGAAATAAATGCTTTGCAAAATCTTATGCAGTAAGTGAATGCAGGTTCAAATGCAGTTGATTGAATTACAGGTAAATCAATGTTTCGAAATTACGTTTTAGTTACTTTACAGATTAGTATGTACGTTATTTTTCAGATTACTAGTCAGATTATTTACACTAATCAGTATGATATACCTAGATATCACACGGAGACATCTAGACAAAAGCTAAGTAATTCACTTTTTGTAAGCTGTTTAAACTGTGTTTAATAGAGACTGTGCACTTCCCTTTTTGGCCAGGAGAAGGAGTAAAGTTTTATACAAATAGCGTTGTTAGAGGACAAGAATGTTAGGGCCTTACCAAAGTGTGGATTGAGCCTGTCTGTCTCCTAGGAGATCTCTGAATAGAGCAGCTCCCCAGTCCCAGCCGCACCCCAGGCCAGCAGAACTAGGACTGCTATTGGTTTTCCCCACCTCCAAGCAAATCTGAGCCCTCCTCTCACACCTGCCCAGGCCCCTTAAGGCTTTGCTGGGTGCACCCCAAATCATTATCCTCCATCTTGTGAGCTGCAGCCTACCTGTGCCCCAGATTGCAGTGAGCAGAGTCCAGGAAGTGGTAAGGAGGCCGACTAGTGCGGTCTCTTTCCTAAAAAAGTTTTTTAAAAAACGATTTTCTATCACTAATGAAAATGATAGTTCTCCCCCTCTCTCTCTTTTTATTTCTTAACATAGCAATGGTCCTACCAGTACAATTCTTCAGACATATCTGTTCATTGTTACTTAAACTGGTATGGGCCGATAAATCACCACGTGCCCCCTGGAAACTAATGGTCTTACCTTATTCGATGGGTGGTTTGGGGACACTGGATCTCGATTTATATTATCGAGCGGCCCAAGCCTCACATGCCTATTTTTGGCTGCATCAGCAGACCCCCCCCCCCCCCCCTCCGCATCTGCACATAGAGCGCATGGTGCAGGCACCAATACATTTAGCGACTGCTCTGCATCGCCCGCCCAACAGAATTACTACTACTTTGGACTCCATAAATGTTACAGTTCATGCATGGCACAATCTTAAAACTAGACAGGCTGCTACTGTATTATATTCACCTCATACGCCCATCGCTTGGTGTGCATGGTTGCCAACGTTAACTTCGCCGGAGATGGTAGCAGCACTAAGCACTTTTGGAATGAACAATATAGGTGAATTTTTCAGTGATGGCCCGGGTAAGGAGGGGACAGACTTAATAGAGAGTGAACCGAGACCTACGTTTTTAAATACTTTCCATTACTTCTGAGCCCGGAGTGCGCTAAGGCGAATGTTTGGCGATTAACTGTTGGAACCTCCAGAGGTGCGCTCTTTTACTGCAATGATTCAAGCAACATCTCCTAAACAACTAGTAACAAAGATATTCCTGGACACAGGAGCTATATAGAGATCGATGTGATAAAGCTCGACTAGACTGGCAAATAGACTTAGACCTGAGCATAGAGGATGACATGTGAAAATACTGCTGTGAGGCTACTAAACGTATCTCGCTCAATGGGCGACAGACTAATTCAGTTAACATTTTTGAACCGTACTTATTACACACCAAAACGCCTACACAAGTATTGGTTGCGCGCCACATCTAGCTGCGACCGCTGCGGAACCCCAGAGGCTGACTTTCCATCTAGCATGGCTCTGCCCACAAATTGCTAGCTATTGGACACATATTTTTGCCGAAATTCAGGCGATAACAAAAGTAGAACTTAGCCCAGATCCACTACTAGAGCTACTGGGCTATTCTAAGAAGATACAGAAACCAGTTAGGCGCCTGGTGGACATGGCGCTTCTGGTTGCCAAAAAGAGTGTCGGCAATGCACTGGTCTAGAGGCCCCCCCCACGCTGAAACAATATAGCATGTCTCTAAACCATTGTAACACACAATCAGAAACATACAGTGAGCTTCTCCCCCCTAGGAATCGACCAAAGAACTTTGAGCCTGTACGCCCCTTACATTGCAACTAAAGACACTGAAAAAACTATACCACTTCCAATGGCCGATCATCTGACATAACAGACATAGATAATGTGTTGAAGGGCGAGAGTTATGTAATAATAAGATACCACCCAAAGGCAACTGTAATGTTAAGCCTATGACTTAGCCGTCCTATGTGGGGGCTTTGCATTGAGTTACAAAATCATGTGGGGTCTGTTTGCTGGTTGTGACTAGACAATGTGGGAGAGCATCACTCATACTGTATTCAAATGGAATTGTTATGAAGATCAACTTATTATCATATGTGTATTGCAATATGAAGCGAGAGCGGAGTCCTTTCCTTTGTACAATTTATTTTGCATTTTCGCTTTCTTTATTTTATTATCATTATTATATGATTTCTTTGTGTTGTATTATTGAAATGAGGAAAATAAAATAATTTTTTAAAAAATGTAAAAAAAACGATGTTCCCTACCTGTAATTGCATCATCTTATTTTTTTCTTTTTAAATTTCTTTAACTGTCTTTGCCTGTGGTTGTTACAATTTAAAATTGTAGTTTTAACCTGCCAGTGATTGCATAATTTATCCCATATTTTTGTGTTTAAACTTGTGGGTTTTCCTGCCTGTGACTGCTTCCATTTAACCTGTTGAATTGTGGGATTTGCAGTACAAACTCTGTAGTTTTTCCCCCCTCATTCCCCGTGACTATCAGTTTTTCCCTCCAGATGTCTCCTTTGCTCTGTGCTAAGACCTGTATGTTAAGCAGTGCACCCCAGCAACCATTTTGTGTTAACAAGTCAGTGAAACCAGCTCCCCCCTTCCCCCCTGAGACAGCAGCAATCTGCTGTAAGATGTTTAAACTGTTTAATAGGGACTGTGCACTTCGTTTTTTGGCCGGGAGAGGGAGTAAGTTTCATGCAAATCGTGTTGTTAGAGGACACGTTTGTTAGGGCCTTACCAAAGTGTGGATTGAGCCTGTCTGTCTCGTAGGAGATCTCTGAATAGAGGAGCATCTGCCAATTCCCTGGCCAGCAAACCTTGTCTGAGGTAGCTGGGACCTTATATAGTCTGATGTTGTTTAATTCATGTGTACACTGATTGGTGGTTGTATCTGATGTTTCTATTGGATTAGGGTTAGTGTCCTCATTGGTTGTGTATTTGAGGGTTGTGATTGGTTTCTGGGTCTGTGATTCAATCAATGTAGGGTTGGGACTAGGGTTAGGATTTCTATTGGAAGTAGGGACTAGGGCTTCCTGTGTTATTGGTTGTTGGGACCAGGGCTAGGGTTCGGTCTTTAATTGGAAGTAGCGATAGGGCTTCTGGTGTGACTGGTTGCTGGACTAGGTGTAGGATTAAGAGTAGGGTTAGGCTTTCTATTGGAAGTAGGGACTAGGGCTTCCTGTGCCATTGGTTGCTTGGACTTGGTTTGGGACCACAGGTAGGGCTAGGGCCTCTATTGGATGAAGAGATCAGTGTTTTTCAACTGATTGGGCGCTTGAACTAGGGCTAAGATTGGCTGTAAGGTCCTGGTCTCCTATTAGTCCTAGATTTTAGGGCTAATGTTGTGATTGCATAGGGTTAGGGCTAGGGTTCGCATTGGCTGAAGGGGTCACCTGACTACTAGGGCTATAAACGGCCATGGCTTAGGACGTCTCAGCCCAGGCGTCGAAGCTACAGGTGGAGAGGACAAGGGTGAGGGCCTGTTTGAGCCTAGTCTGGACCAGGGCCAGGAATGCTGCACATTTTGCCATTCATCAATACCCACCCTATGTATTTGTCCCTCTGTAATAAGCATTTATTTTCACTATAGATAAGTGCCTATCATTGTGTATTGCTTTGTATAAACAGGTACAATAATGATGTTGCTATAAAAACAAACAAAAAAGAAAAAAAAAATCTTTGGTCTACATGTACTGTCTTCCATTGTGCATCTATGTACCTCTATGTACTTGGATCTGTGTGTCTGTGTTTTTTCTCCTGAAAAAGTATATCCAATGCACTAACCTATTTATCATCCTGTACCTCTGTCAATATCCTTAATCTGCATATACGTACCTCCTTTATGCATCTATATACTTTCAATGTACTTATGGATCTATATATTTATAATGTTCTTCTATTTTAGCATTTCTAATGCACTACCCTATTTCTCAGCCTATACTTCTCTCAATATATCTTCTAGCCCAACTTTCTTACTCATCACAAACTTCTTTCTACTACTATTTCCAATTCACTACCCTATCTCTCATCCTATACATCTATCATTATATCCTCTACACCCACTTACTAATTTATCCCAAACCCCATACCACTACTATGTTCCCCAAAATAACCCTTTCTTGTCTCTCTCCTACTCTACCCCTCCTTGCATCATCTGACACACTCTTTTACTATACTGATCCCAAAACAAACCTTTCTAAACTCTCCCCTCTGACTCATCCCCTCCAAAAAGCCTTTTTACTCATCCAAAAGTCTCCTTCTACTGCTACGACTTAAAAAACAGAAATCCTTCACTCTTCTATCCCTCCACTATCCTTTTCAATCAAAATAACAGACTAATATGTTCACTTCTCTAATTCCATATTCCACTATACAAATTCACCACTAATCCTTTATGGGTTTCAGAGTAGCGTGCTACTCGCCAACAAAGCGTTTCAACACCTCATCAGGGTTACAAGCGCTATATAAATGCAAACCTTTTTTCCTTTTTTACCCCTCCCCAAACCTGTTCCAACCCTTCTCAATCCAAATAATTGACTAACATATCCACCACTTCAATTTCTTCATATTTCACTATACTAATTTTCAACACTAATCCTTTATGGGTTCGGGAGTAGCCTGCTGCTATTCGCCAGAAAAGTGCTTTAACACCCCGTCAGGGGTAACATGCGCTATATGAATGCAAACCATTCTTTCCAGTCCATCCCTCCGCTATCCTTCTCACTCCAAATAACTGACTAATATCCACCAATCAAATTACTTTTATAATTCACCATACCAATTCACCACTAATCCTTTATGGGTGTCCGGAGTAGCGTGCTACTCGCTAAAAAAAAGAGCTTCAACACCCCATATGGGGTTAGAAGCACTATATAAATACAAACCTTCTTTACTCCTCTATTCTTCTGCTAACCTTCCGAATCCATATAACTAACATATATACCACTTAAAATGTACTTGCATGTTTCACTATACTAATTCAACACTAATCCTCTTATGGGTCGCGGAGTACCGTGCTGCTCGGCAAAAAAGTGCTTGGACGCCTCGTCAGGGGTAGTAAGCACTATACAAATGCAATTACAATACAATAAGAAAAACAGAAATAAGAAAGTAAGATTTGTTGATACAGTATTTCATATACAATGTTGAATATACCAAATCAAAACAATTTTTTTTGTTGTGTTTTTCAATAACATGCTGTACATGTTCTTTTCATTTGATGACAGGGGATGAATAAGAGTAACACCCCTTCTTGTGTTGGATGAAGGGATCGTATTTCGACCTTTTGATTCAGATGTTAAAACGTGTTCCGCATCTTCTCACAATTCTTTTGTTAAAGAATTGTGCTACCGCACAGAACATGTTGTAGCTTATAACTTCTAATCTATAAGTAGATCCAGAATTCTAGCTCTGCAGCACAGAAACGGGCCCTAAAATCTCTCCCAAATCCAAGCTCTAAAGGACCAAGTAAGAAAACTATCTCCCTCAACACCCCTTCACCAAACACTACTCTGAATCCCTAAAGTTTAATTAAATCCCATCTCGCAGACTTGTGGCAGGGAAAATTACAGACAGAAGGGTTTGACCAGCTGGTTAGAAAATTCCCTGATCGAAGCTGTACAAGATTGCCAGGGGCAATACAACTGGCAAGAATAAGAAAAGAAAAAAATAGAAAAAGACAATCGCAATAATACAATTCGATGGTACCCTCACTCTGGTAAGAAACCCAAAGCACAGGAAACGCTCACCAAATACAGACAATGATTATAGGCCGGAAATCGAGCGACTGACACTAACCAAGGCAGGATAGAATCTGTCAACAGCGTGGCTTGGTAGCGGCATAGGCAAGAGATGGGGTTGTCTACACTGCCTTGCCTACAAGGATATCCTTATATTAACAAAGAATGCGGCACAAATGCTCGTGGATAGTCAATGATATTTAAATGACAAGAACAAACTAGTGCAAAACTGACCGAAACAGCTGGGATAGCTGCTGAATAAAGTTTATTATGCATACTTTTCAAAGACGCAGGAAGCAAAAATCTAATTTAAATGTAGCCTGGAACTAAAAAGAAAAAAACTCTACTGGAGAAACTACTATATTTATGAATTTCAGGCGTTGGCAACTATATTAGACTTGCCATGCCAACATAACGTGCATTTGTAAAGCCCACATTCACCCAGAAGGTATCTTGGGGCTGAATCACAGATATTTATTATTACCCAACTCAATGGTACTCTTTTTATCGACCTCAGAAGGATAAAAGGTTGAGTGGACCCGCCGGGATCTGAACCCGTAACCCTGAGGCTGAACACAGGCCTCTACAGTGAATGCATTATTCCACTAAGCCACCAGATCCGGCCAATAATGAATATTATTTTGCGCTGAATGTCTTTCAGGGAAAGTCCAGGACTCCTTTTGCAGATAATGGCAAAAAGTGGGAAGTTGAGCTCTAGCGTCCCCCACTTGAAGTTATCAGGAAGTTGTTGTGACTGCTTCTCAACTCCCATACACATTTTCCACCATAGAAATAGAAACAGTATTACTATGTCCCAACATTAACGGGAAATAAACCTTTTAGTCGGACGTGATTATGAGCCCTACGATAAACTTTTGAAGTCTGCACTAGTCCAGGCAAAAACACATCCAAAAAATGCCCTTCGATTCGAGAGATAGCAATACTAAGGTCAGTCAATAAATTGGGGCCAGCGGATAAGATCCATATTGATCGATACTCTAAGTCCTTTGAGGCCACACCTTCAAAATAAAAACGCTTGAATGTATGCGTGTTTTATATACCGGAATTATTTTGCAAATAAATAAAAAAACTGTGGGTCTGCAAATTTGCACCTGGTGCTTGAATAAAGGGGCATGTACTAACGATAATAAGCACACACACAAATGTATATATTTATAACAAAACTAATGTTGGACAAAAATTAAAGGCGGGACAAGAAGACAACGACAACGTTTTTCTGGATAAGATAGGGCAGAAGGCGCTTTACCCATTACACACCCTCTAAGTGTTGGATTTTTTGTAGTTGGAACACAGATATCCACATCTGAAAATTGCTAATGCTATACGTTGTAAGATCAGCCCAATGGTCTACGTACAAGAGTTTCAAACTACCTGCTAAGATAGCAAGCACAATCATCGAAACAGTTGGGATTAAAGACAATTTAGGTTCAAGCCAGCCATTTTACCTGATGTTGTCAATCCAGCAGTCAATAAAGACGGGTAAAAGCAGCTCCAGATTCAGCCAAAGAGTGAAGTAGGTATCAGTCTTCTTGGAGCAGAGGTAGTGCACCACGGACGGTTTGTCCAATTTTGCCTCCAACTGGTTACCCAAATCACCAGGCACTGCAATCGATACAAAGAGAACAAGTAAGATAAGAATATATCAAGTTAAATGTAATCCATTATCTTGTTATAGGCATTTTTTCAGGGAATGTGAAAACTTTAATACATGCTTTCTTCAAAAGCAAGTGAAATCAATGTGTGTCCACTCTAGGCCTAGCGGGACATCTTCAGCTCTTTGCTATGCTTGTGTAATAAAAATGGATGCACATGAGCTTTTGGTTTGTCTCTTTCAGCCTGCCTGTGCTCTGTTGGAGTGCCAGCTCACTGTGGACCAGCCCATATGGGCAGAGGTGATGGTGGTAGGTACACGAAGTGGTGCACGAGGTCAGCCTGAGTTAGTCATTGCTTGGTAGGCAGCGTCAGTCGCTTTTTGAATCCGAACACAGGGCAGCCTTTCAGTGACTGGAGAGCCTGCCATGGTAAGTGATGGCACTCTTAAAACCAGTCTGTCTTGGGAACGGGTTGTCACCACCAGGGAAAAGAGTTTTGCTCAGGATAGCTTGCAGCCACACTCAATCCTGTGCCGGAGACTTGGAAGGTCGATCAAGAGATGTAGCATCCTAGTGCACTGTGATATGGAGCCCAACCCTTTCACTGCCTCGCTTGCCCCATCTACCCTCCACACATCTGCACCCCTTCTGCGCCTTACGCCCAGGCAGCTACAACATAAATCACTAATCTCCGGTCAGTTGGCAAGTTTTGACACTGAGATTTGGCATTTGCACAGCAAGCTGGTTCTCGGCATTCATATGCACTGCTCACTGCATTGTGTTAAGGGGTGAATAAATTCAGTACATAGGGCTGCACAGTTGCTCACTTTAGGTTTCCGATAAGTAAAGGGTGACTATGGGAAGAAATGGGGATGAAGTGAGCTAGGGCAGAATAGATGATGAAAATAAACAGAAAGTAGTATAGGGAGGCGCAAGATAAAGAAAAGTCAGCAGTAGAGAATGATGATAGACAAAGTTGCGGTATAAAAAAAAGAAAGAGTGAGGGGGTATCTTCAGAGATGCAGTATGCAGCGAGGAGGCATTTTGTGTGTGTGTCTGTGTGAGTTTGCGGCATGAGGAGTTAGATTACATGGACATGAGCTCAATGATCGTCCATCCTCTCCAGTGGACACGTCAGCCAAAATGTGGGCGTTAATGAGGAGCCTTCTCCCTTCTGTTGAAATCCATCTCAAATAACTCTGTAATGGGATTTAACACAGACACTCACTGTAATTTTATAAGCAATTTCTTTGTGGCAGCATCTTGAAGCAAAGCTTGTAGGTACTGTAAGTAGAATGGGTAAGACGCCCAAGATAGCTGCAGTTCACTCACAATCACCCTCTAGCAACTCCATCAGCTACAACTCAACCACTCCAGGACTCTTCTTTATTTTCAACTTTGATATGCCTAAAAAAGAGTTTCAATGCAAGGCGCCACCCCACTTAGGGGGTGTGGCGCCGTTAGTGGCAGCCAAAGGGCCACCTAGGTAAGGAACATTTTCGGGTCGCGCGACCCGGAAGGGATAGCTAAGGGAGGCAGGCAGGAAACGAGTCACGAGCAGAGGGTGTCCCCCAGATGCAGTTGGGGAGTGCGCGAGCCTTGAAAAGCCAGCGACCCCCATTTATGACCCCCTCTTTGTCTGCTGACCGCCCAGGAGTCGGACGTCGCAGAAGGAAGTCAAACAGAACCGTCGCGGTAGCTGTGTTTTCGTGAAAGTCAGTCCGACTTTTGGTGCAGGTGAGTGGGCCTCGCAGTGTGTGTGTGAAGTGGTGTGGACGATCCAAGCGCGTGTGTTTGCATGGAGCGCGAGACTTCGATGGCGAGCGAGGGTGGGGCAGTGAATGCCCATCGCGTGAATGAGCCCTCCTATTGCAGATCCGGTATGACTGGGAGCCGGTGTGAGTGGGCCGGAGGAATCTTTATGCGTGTGCGGGGATAGCGAGCGAAGGAATCAACGGCATTTGTAGCGTTAAAGCCTGAGACGCCGTGAAGCCGAGCAGTTGAATTACAATTTGCAACCGGAGCGCACCTCCGCTGGTAACAAGGCATTTAATTGAAAGAGCACGCCCTTCAAAGCGGACCACTCTACGTTGGTCGGTCCGTGTTAATTTATCACCCGCGGCCATTTGTAATACTGGAATACTGCTCCTCCGTTGGTAACAATGCATGTTAATTGAAGGGGCGCTCCTTTTAAAAGCGGGCCACTCTGCAGCGGTCGGTCCATATTATTTTCACCCGCAGCCATTAGTTATACTGTTGGGGAGCCTGGATTGTCACGCCGCATTATTCTAAACAGAACGGGGGCATCGGGCACTCTCGCGGGGTGCTATTAGCATTAGCATATATGTTATTATCATTTATGGCTGGATAAGGTGGGCGATCCTCGTCACATACGTCATGCAGGGCAGCGGGCAGAAGATTTAGCACTTTCTGGGGGGATAGCGGTCTGAACCAATAGCTATGAAAGGAGCAATTTTGGGTTAAATTGCAGCCGCATAATTGGCAAGGTTAGGGAAGCTAAGGGGTTGTGAAATGAAAGAGTTTGGTACCAGTTACAATTGGTGGCTAATCCGGATGCACGTCATGTCATTTAAAGTGGTGATAACACATTCTATCTTTTAAGCGCAGAATGCCGCCTAAACGGCCAACGAAGGGCAAAGGGGCTTCGGCCAAAGGAGATGCTTACCTCGCGTTAACGGAGCTGTTGGAGTTTACAAAAGAGAAAGGCGTGGACTGGGCGTTAAAGACAATGAGAGAAGGGGCAAGAGCGGACGCCCAAGAGGAAAGAGGGCGAAGCAAGCGAACTCGGCGCACACCGGAAAGGTTTAAAGAGGCGTCGAAAGAAAAGCGGCCCAGGGCAGCAGAGGCCCAACCAGCATCCTCAGGTGAGAAGGAGGTGCTAGAGACAATAGACTTGATCGCTAACGCAAACAAAGACAAGGGCGCGCTTGAAGGAAATATCGCTCATCCTAATGCTGCGCAGCCGGGGGTGGTGCCCGTCGCTAATGCGGAGGTGCCCGGCGCACAGGCACTCTTACCACCAGTTGTCGCGCAACCGGGTAGTGGAATAGCACAAGTCTGGGTGCAGTCTGGGGGAGTGGCGCAATTACCAGGGATGCTGATAAATAACTCACAAGGTCAAGCAATTAATAATGGCCCTGCTAGCACAATGGTACCCTCCACAGCATACCCGGGATTCGGTGGACCAGTAATGATGCCCCCTTTTCCTAACATAGGAAATTCATCCCAAGTTCCAACAGCTAACACCGGAGTAAATTTGATAGGGCCAGCAGGTACTCAAATTCAAGGGGGGATTGGACTGCAAATGGCGGGTCAGCCGACTTTAGCTTACAGCCCGGTAATTTACGGCTCCTCATCCTTAACATTATCACCATCTGTGGGGATCACGTGGCATGTACCCGCAGACATCAAAGAAAAGATACTGAAAGGCGAATATGTTGATGTGTTTGATCTGATCAATGCAGGGGTCGTGCCAGATAAGGGCAGAGGTGGTAAGGAAAGTGAGTATAAACAGAAGAAGGTATTGGTTGACTGGTCGATAAAGAATTGGATCGCAGGATTCGCCATTTATGCTGCCATTATGGCGGAGAGGTACCCCGCGGGAGGCCCTCAGATAATCAGTTATATATCTTTAATACATGGGGCGGCCTCCGAGTTCCCAGGCACAGGGTGGTTAAAATATGATAACAAATTCAGACAAATGAAAGCAGTACACCCAGGGATAGCATGGGATCAACGCGAGATCAATTTATGGCACACAGTTTTTTATTCCACACCATCTGTGCCCAACACAATTTCTTATTCCAACACATCTGTGCCCAAGACCAGTTCCCCTTCACAGAATCAGTCCTTTCGGAACGACAGGGGGGCAGGAGATAAAAAACAGGCCTGCTGGCTGTATAACAAAAACGAGTGCACCAGGGGTACCGCATGCAGGTTCAAACATTGCTGCTCCTTCTGTGGGGGGCCCGTCTCATGCAGAGATGAGATGCTTTAAGAAGCCAGGAAATGCAAGGGAGCAGCCGACCCATTCCACAGCAAAAGGGAGACCACCTCAGACATCAGACAGATCTGCCAACTCCCATTAAGACACATGTTTTGACACACCTCCTTAGCAAATATGACAAACTTGAGGAGGCTCAGTTTCTTCACAATGGTTTTATGTCCGGTTTCCGTATCCAGTCTTCAGCTGCCCCCACCAGTCTCCCGCCGCGCAACCAGAGCTCTGTGCTCCAGAACATGGATGCAGCGCAAAATAAGATAATGAAAGAAGTTGCCCTGGGGCGGGTAGCGGGTCCATTCAAACACCGTCCAAGTCCTGATCTGGTCTGCTCTCCCCTGGGATTAGTACCTAAAAAAGAGAAAGGGAAATTCCGCCTGATACATAATTTGTCAAGCCCCCCAGGATTATCAGTCAATGACAAACTTGACCCAGATCTCTGCACGGTGCGTTATACAACGTTTGACACTGCAATTGAAAAAATACAGGCCCTGGGGGAGGGGGCCTTAATGACCAAGTCTGACATAGAGGCCGCATTTAGGCTCCTTCCGGTTCACTCAGAGGATACTAAGTTCTTGGGCTTTACCTTCAAAGAAGATTATTTCATCGATCTGTGCATGCCCATGGGCTGTTCAATCGCTTGCGCAGTCTTCGAGACTTTTGCTAGGTTTTTGGAATGGGCGGTGGAACAATTCCTTACTTCAGACAAATCCCACGCAGTTGTACACTACTTAGATGATTTTCTATTTCTCGGTCCTCAGGGTTCACAGTCATGCAGGAAGGCCCTGCTGGGCTTCCAGCACTTGGCCAAAGCCCTGGGGGTACCACTTGCAGCAGAAAAAACAGAATGGCCGACTACCTGCCTGACATTCCTAGGCATTGAGATCGATACCAGAGAAGGGGTTTGCAGGCTACCCAGGTCAAAGGTGTCTGCCTTCAAGGCTGCTATTGACGACTGCTTAAAGTCAAGGAAAGTTACACTACACCAGCTGCAAGTCTTGGTAGGGCAGCTGAACTTCGCCTTGAGAGTCATACCGATGGGCAGGGCCTTCTCTAGGAGCATAGCAAGGGCGATGGCTGGGCTTCGCGCAAAGCACCATAGAGTTAGGCTTTCAGCTGATGTGAGAAAAGACTTGAGCATTTGGAAGGACTTTCTGGAGAGCTTTAATGGGTCCGTGATATGGCGGACACCGAGCTCCTCGAATGCAGAGCTCGAATTGTTTACAGATGCGGCAGGGAGTGTAGGCTTTGGAGCAATCTTAGGCCCCAGGTGGTGAATGCAGTATTGGCCAGAGGAATGGGCAAAACAGGGTCTGACACGCAATGTTACTTTTTTGGAACTGTTTCCCATAGTTGTGGCGCTGCACTTGTGGGGAGACACACTCGCAAACAGACACATTGTTTTCTGGTCAGACAGCATGTCAGTGGTAATGGCAATCAACAACCAGAGAGCAACTTGTACATGGGTGCTGCGCCTATTGAAAGAATTAGTGTTGCAATGTCTGAGCCGCAATGTACATTTTACTGCAAGACATGTGCCAGGGATAGAGAACCAAGCCGCTGACGCCTTGTCCCGTTTTAAGTTGACAGAATTCCACACACATTGGCCGCAAGCAGAGAGGAGAATGACAGCCTTCCCAGCGGGGCTATGGAAGTTTGGTGCCCCGCAGCTCCCGAGTTGATAAGCGCATCCCTGGCCCCCAAGACTAAGAGTATGTATGAGAGGTCGTGGCAATTTTATCAGGAGTACTTAACAGGGGCGGGTTTAGTTGATGCATTCTCTCCCTTGAGTATATTGGGCTTCATAGTCCATCAGAGAGCCGGTGGGAAGTCAGTGACGATGATGAAGAGACAACTGTCTGCGTTAGCATTCTATGCGGCGCTACAGGGGGTGGCAGACCCAACCAAGGATCAGAGAGTGAGGAGAGCCGTGAAGGGTTGGAAACGTTTAACCCCGGGGGTGAAGGATTCAAGGTGACCCATAGACGTGAGCAGGTTGGTGGCTATCCTGGAGACCCTGCCTATGATTTGCTTCTCCCCTTATGAAACGCAACTACTCAGGGTAGCGTACGTGCTTGCCTTTTGTGGGGCACTTAGGATCTCGGAGTTGCTCCCTGCCTCTAAGGCGGACAGGAAAGGGGGCATAAGGTGTGAGGACGTGATTGAGTCTGAAGACGTTCTAAGAGTCAAGGTTCGGAGATCAAAAACAGATCCCTTGGGCAAGGGGACATGGCTACAATTAGGCAGGGTAGCTGGGGTGTCTTACTGCCCAGTTAGGCTGACAAGGGAATTTCTGCAGATCAGGCCATCAAGGGGCGATGACAGAGTATTGCTGCATAGGAACGGTTCGCCCCTCACCAGATTTCAGTTCACAAGGGTAGTTAAACTGACCTTGTCAAAGATGGGAGTGGACCCGGACGATTTCACATCCCATTCCTTCCGTATCGGGGCAGCAACTACAGCAGCAGGCCTGGGGCTACCAGAAGAGACTATTAGGAGACTAGGGCGTTGGAAGTCTGCGTGTTATGAACGTTATGTGCGCCCGCAATTAGTATGAGTGTGAAAGTGGCAAGCCCCCCCCCCCGCTAGCTAATATTGTTTGTCAGGCATTGCTGACCTCTTGTTCATTTCAAAATTTACCCTAGGCACGACAGCTTTAAGACCCCAAATATGTTGGTGCGGCCATTCCTTTATTCGCAGGGCTGGGTTGGTCTTCAAGAAATTGCTCGAAAGAAAGGCGCGGGAGGAGCAAGAATGGGACCACCATTGGGTAGGGATAGGTGGACAACACCTAGCCGATGTCCCGAACGACTTGCGGGCTGCCATGAACAGAGGTATGCCCTCCCCAGATGTATTGGTGTTGCACTGTGGAGGCAACGACATGATCCCGGCGGGAAGGAGGGGTGTGAAAGAGTCGTTGTTTACTGCCCTAGCGGCAATCAAAAATATGTTACCAAATGCCACGCTGCTATGGTCCGAAGTCATTCCGAGGCAGATATGGGCCAGGGGCGCTCCCCCGAAGGCGTGAATAAGTCAGTGAAAAGATTGAACCAGTCAGTGGCCGAAATACTTCAGAAATCAAGCATTCGCATCATTAGGCACAAGCTAATACAAACGTCCAGGCCGGAACTGTACGCTATGGACGGAGTTCACCTCTCAGAGGCGGGCAGTGAACTTTTTATACAAACAGTGCGAGGGGCCATTTCAGAAGCTCTTGAGTGCAGGGGGGGGAGGTCGAGTCCACCAGTAAGCGCCTCGCCCTGTGGCGGGGTCATGGACAAGAGGTATCACAGGGACTTCTTTGGTCAGGGCCAGTTTTTACCCCAGAACAGGTCTTAAAATCATCATGGGCTCCGGGCTGGCGGGAGAATTGGGGCTGACCTGCTGGTGGCCCTGGATCCTCTAGCCCTACCCTGGAAGCCGCTGGTGGCCACAAGTGGTGGCAGATTATTTACCTGCGGCTCTGTTGACCGGAAGGCGGTTAACTTAAGGAGAGCAGGCTAACTTGGTTGTGGCCTGCTGGCACAGCCCGAAGGTCATACAAAAGCCCCTTGGAGAACGGGCTGTAAATTGATAAATATGTATATACGTGTGAGTATTTGAATACTGTGATGTGAAAATAATTTTGAGAATTTTAAATAAAGAACGGAGGTCAATGGAGTAATTCACCTGTGAACTTATTTTAATAAAAATATGCACACTGCAGAAAACCAAACAAGACTCAGGTGTCTATTTTGAGGTGGGACTAAATGTGTTTGGGTAGTGTGCACTTTGTATGCCATCTATGAGTTTTGCAGAGCTTTTAAAAACAATAGACACAAAATTGATGTACACAATGCAGAACAAATCAAAACATTCACTCCCAGTCAAGAGATCTGGGTTAAATCCATCATTCTTTTGCTCACCATGCCACCCCGGTTTAGACCGGTCCTAGGATGCTTGTTTTCAGTCCAGAGAGGTCCTGGCTTGGCAGTTCGGCTGGACTTTTCCCATTGGGCGCAGGGTCAAGACTGATTTGCATATGGCTGGGTCCAAACTGGAATGGAATGGTGAGCAAAAAAACGATGGATTTAGGCCCAGATCTCTGTACTGGGGTGAATGTATGACATGGTTCTGCATTCTGTCCATCAATTGTTCTTTTTGCATTTGTCACCCCGAGTAGGACGGGTATGCTCACTCAGATGTGCATCCCGTGCTCTCCATACCACTGGAGTCAAGCTATCCTGACTGATGAGGGCTGAAAGCCCGAAACCGGTCATAGGATGCTTGTTTCCAGTCCAAAGAGGACTTTGCCTGGAAGTTAGCGCTGGACTGTTCCCATTAGGGGCAAGGTCAAGACTGATTTGCATATGGCTGGGTCCAAACTGGAATGGCATGGTGAGCAAAAAAACGATGAAATTAGGCCCAGATCTCTGTACCAGGGCGAATGTATGACATTGTTCTGCATTCTGTCCATCAATTGTTCTTTTTGCATTTAAAAACAATGGCATTTATTCTTAGCTCAAGCACACATTATCAAATTTGGGGACCGGTCTGCCAGTTATACACACATTTATTTATTTATCTGTTTCCGTTGTTTGTTTTGCTACCTCCCTTCCGTTTCATATTTGAATTCAAAGCTCATACCATTCCTTAGGCCTTAATAAATAACAAAAGAATATATATGTCTGTTTCATAGCAAAATAGAATAAAACGTTAAACCAACTGAACAACCACAGTGCTCTACAATACAGCTAAAATACACTAAACCAATAGCTCTCGCACCGGAGAGACCCATTAGCTTTGCTGAGGCTTGTTCATGATGTTACATATTAAAGTAGAGTTGAGTGGGAATATAATTCTACTGCAAGAAGGAATATGGTGTTGAAAATCAAAATGGGTACCAATAAAATACATTGTATTCAGTCCAAGCATGGATTAGTAAAAGGAAAATGTTATCCACCGAAATCAACCGAATACTGGCCTTAGCTTTGCCATCCTAATTGTTGCAATGAACGCAATGCCTTTCTTTATTAAACGATACAAAATGTCATGTCATCAGCTCTAATAATTATTTATATATTTTGCACTGTTACTTGATACATGATCTCAACGGCCAATTTGCAATGAAATCTGGTATATTTGATGTGAACTAACCAAGAACCATTTTTATGAAGGCGCGAGTCGTGTAGATAAAGGGATTATAGCACTTTCACATCCGTCCAAAATAGCACGTTCGATATGCCCGTTTCCCATTAACTTCAAATTTAGTTAATAAAACATTCTTTTTTTTACCAATAACTTAATTGAAGAAAATCATACGCAAGCAACACATGGTTCGCAAAAGAAGGGTTTTTATCAGTTTAAGTCTGGTGATAAGAATAGTTTATCCGTCCTTTAATATATAAGGTTTAACTATCCCAATTGTGCTTTTTAATAAAGGCCTACACTGTCAAATGGTTGGATCTAAAAGTGTTGAACGGGCTGCTGAGTAAAGTACAGATTTAGCCGCGTGGAATCGGGACTCCCCAAATAAACGTATTACCGGAGAGGGTAAACAGAAGTGGGCACTGCTATACCTACCAGCTAGTTGGAAAAAATATATATACATACGATTAGGAGAGGAGACCGAGTGAACTTCGCAGGGCTCTTTTCGAGCAGGCCAGAGGAAGTCACGCTTGGAGGAAGTGTCTAGACTAATGTGATAAAGCGGACTCGTGGTCAACCGAACACCCAACAGACAGGAAATATGAACTCCACTTAACATGAATCATGTTGAATGAAACGCTTCCACTTGAGGCGAAAAAAAGGGCACAGTTATATGAACGTTTAATTAATTAGCGCGAGTTATCGATTTACATTTTTGAAAACGTAAAACTTTAATGTTGAAAAATGTGGTGAATCTAAAAGACAACACATAAAATACGCAAAACATTTACGGACCTCAGTCTGACCCGACCGGTTAATATTTCTGTTAACCACGAACGAACGCACATTTTTTTAAGGGGGCGGGGGGGAGGCGAGGCAACATGTGGTGAAAATAAATTAAAAGTGCACCGAGCACTTTACAAGAAGAAAAATGCAAAAGGCGCAGAGTCATGCTGCCTGCTGCCAACAGAGATTTTAAGCTGTAAATGGAGGTAGTAGATGTCGGATGCTTAGGCTCAATCCCACGGTGGAACGTCAGGAAGCAGAACAAAGCTAGTATCCCTCCCAGATGATTTTCGAGGAGGTTGGACGTTGGTATGGGGGATATAAATAAAGACAGAGCCAAGTAGGGAATGGGGCAGCGAAAGAGGGAAAACAAGCACCGGTACCACTCGTTCAACACACCAACACTGAAGGGCACTCTTCAAAAACAGGCAGGAGTGTGGTATCTTGGTTCCTATATACATGAAGGCACAGTTGTAAGAAAAACATATCAGGAAATATGAAAAATAGGTTAAACGTATGATCAATTTGTCTGTAAGATCATCAGCCATACAGGACCAATCCATCGCACTGCAGCACGGCATATTTTCAATGCCTGCAAGGTGTTTATTTTCAACTGTCAATTACGTGGCCAAGTTTGAATTTGGGTGCGCAAAATCAAACTTAAAATTAAAAAATACAAGCATGTTCTTGATTTAAGAGACTGCTTCAGTTGGATTTTTGGAGGAAGAGTAAGTGCTTTTTATGTGCGTGCACTTACACATGCTTGCAGTGACTTTACTTGTGCAAACATATTATCACAGGGAGGAGCTGCGTCTAATAGAGTGAGTTTACAGGCAGGAGAGCATGAAACTGTTCCTGCCATTGTGAACATAAGGTCGCAGCAGCAAACTATCAATACAAGGGAAGCAACCATCATAGATTGCCCATTGTGATACTGCAGGCGATGGGTGAGGAGAATTTTAGAGGGAGAACTCTGGTAATACGGACTCGAGAACGCACAAAGTAACCACTCCCCCCTCCCACATTAAACACTTGAATGAAAGGGGGAGCTTCAATTCAAGAGAACACACCAAGCGCTGCCAAGCTTCAGATCCAGGGAAGACATGGCCTGGCAGTTCGGTCTAGACTGTTCCCACGAGGCACAGGGTCAAGACTGATTTGCATATGGCCATGTCTGAACTGGGGTGGCTTGGTGGGCAAAATAACGATGGATTAAACCCAGATCTGTGACTGGGGGTGAATGTTTTGCCATTGTGCAGCATTCAATCCATCATCTTGTGTGTTTTGCTGTTCACCCTATGTGGAAAGGGTATGCCCAGACGTGGGTCCCGTGCTCACTATGCCACTGGAGTCAAGCTACCCTGGCTGAAGACGGCTGATAGCCAGAAACTGGTCCCAGGACGCTTCATTCCAGTCCAGGGAAGACATGGCCTGGCAGTTCGGTCTGGACTGTTCCCATGAGGCACAGGGTCAAGACTGATTTGCATATGGCCATGTCTGAACTGGGGTGGCTTGGTGAGCATAATAAGGATGGATTAAACCCAGATCTGTGACTGGGGGTGAATGGTTTGCCATTGTGCAGCATTCCATCCATCATCTTGTGTGTTTTGCTGCCAGGCTTCAGATCCGTGGCATCTTGCTGGTACAGCAGTCACTGGATTTGTGAGAATTGATGCTCAACTTTCTTAGAATTAGATCCTAGAAATGTCCCTAAAGATACATTGCAACTTTGACTAGTCTTCTGAGCTACGACAAGATGTACTTAGATAAGAATCTCTAAAGTGGCAATAGTTCTGATTAAGCCAGGTAACCAATTGCAGGACAAGTTGATTACAAGGGTATCCTCTGACTTTGAGATAAAAGACTTGAGCTTCTGTGGTTTCAGATTGCTACGCAGGAACTAAGGAAGGAGCTTCAAACCATAAAAACTATTTCTAGACATGAGCTGTTAAGCTTTGCTATGCTTTCCTGCTCCGCTACACTGAAGCTAGTCAGAGACAGCGGGGGAGCGCACACTGTTCCACAGTTGTGAGCCACTTGACAATGTTAAGGACAGTACAAGAGTACTGTGCAAAATGATGGCGACGCTGGGGGCCACCTTTAAGTGTCCCACCACATTGAAGGTTTTGGGTCTTTATTATTATTCTTATTATTGTTTTTTTTTTCCAAAGGAGAGCTATTCAAGTTGTGATACATGCAATTCTCCCTCTCTACCTTGCCTATTTCAGGATCTTCTCATTAAGTGATTGAGAGGGGGGAAGGGGGTGGCTTCAAATAGTCCAACGTGCTTCTTTGTCTCATAGTTCCAGCCACGATCCGCAGTTACACCATTTGTGCCATGTGGCTGACTAACTCAAATCAGACTGAAAGCCTGGTCCTGTAGTTCAGTTCTGGGCTGTATTCACATACCTGGTCTCTGTAGCGAACTGAACGTGTTGAAGCAGCCTTGCTCCAACCAGTGAACATGGGTCCCATCTCTGGGATCTACGCGTAAATTGAACTTGCACTGATTTCTAGTCAAAGCATTTGCTCAATAGCACCTTCAGCTGGGGCCCGAGGTGGAAGTGGTCCTGGCTCACTGACCAAATGTGGTCTTTTGCCTAAATGTTTCCTTTTAATGGCTTAATTCACAGCGCTAACCAAGCAATATATCTGGACTCTCATCAGTACGTTATCACCTGGACTTCATGTTTCAACTATTCAATCATCGAGTCTTGGGGTTTACTTTTGCCAACCGTTGTAATCAGGTTGTGTGGTTGAATTAATTTCAGTGATCGAAGCAAGACTACAATGACCAGAATGCATTAGATTGTTGAATGAAAGATCTGGCCTGAAAAATGAAGTCCTTGGTAACCAAACCTTACTCTACAGGACTCCCTCTCTAGGCTCAAGATTTCAGAAAAGCAGTGGTGAGGCTGAAACCCGATAGAGAATTATGTTTGTACTGTATGCTCTCTAAATGTGCTAAATAATTTCATATTTGATATACTGGAATGACGAATGAGGTTTATGTATTTAAGAAATCATGGGTAAAATAATCCAAGAAGGTTCAGACTGATGTTAAGAGTGTTTGTCTATCGGCGATAAACAGCCGGCCTAGTCGATCACAGATGTGGGAGATAATGGACTGCAGAAACTGCTCGTCACACTGACTGACAAAAACAACTAAGTGGAACCCCCTCCCAACACCTCCTCCCCCTTGCGTTCCTGGAATTAGCGTGTGAGAACGAATCTCCAACTGAGGTCACGTTAATGCATAACAAACAAGTTCGTAAATCACATGACAGTCACGGAGAACTGTGCAAGGGAAAGATCACATGATGAAGGCCAAGCTTTCCACGTGGTTGCTAGAGAACCATTAACGTCTTGATATATACACACATCAGCTGAGAGCACGCTCTAAAATTACTGGCAGCGTCACCACATTCGCAGGAGCATTTCAAAATTGTTTTAACTTGGAGGCAGGCTTTACACACAGTGAGTTATGCAATACAGCCACAGCCAGCAGTAGAGATAACCTATCTAACCGATCATCACTCTTGCTTTGGAAACTTACAGATGTCATGTGCTAGTAGCCCTAGGCTAGGAAGCAACGGGGCGCTTTACACAGGGCGAGCTGTTTATTTATTTATTTATTTATTTAATGCATTTTACAAAAATGGAACAAACAAAAATAGTCAGCCTGAGCACAGACTCTGTTGGGCCAAACTTTTAAAAGAGGTTGAGCAGCAGAGTGGGTGTGATAAATGAAAAAAAAACAATGTAAACAAACATTGACAAACCCAATAGGTGTGGCCTAGGCAAGCGTACATTTCTTTTGTGCAAAACATATGCAATGTGGCATAAAGAAACAGACACCTAGCTAAATGTAAAACAATTAAAGGACTACTCCAGCAGGTCCATACACACCAGGCTCGCCAGTGAAGTGAGCCTCTATTTCAGGCCGCTGTGCTCATGCTTTCAGGAAAAATAAATACAAATAATGTTACAGTGAAGTGCCTTTGGCTCTCCCCCGCCCCCTTCCTGTGGACTCTGATGTTTAGGTTTGGCCTGTGCTTACCACTTTAAGGTCCAGTCGTAATGGCGGTAACAAATGCAGACAAGGCTGTACCAAGGAGGGACTAACAGCCCTATTTACGAATCAGAAGTCAGCATTTAAGAAGGACAATGGCCCAAGCCATGACAAATATGGGCGGAGAGAGTGGGCAGCACGGCCCAAGACCTGGTGTGAGACTTTAAGCTGCTACGTGGAGGGACCCACAGGTGGAGCGTGGCAATGACATCGACCGCGGTTGAGCCAGGTGCTGGTGGTTCCCGAGTGGGTTTGCCACAGTCCAGTCCACTCCAGGGCTTTTTGACACACATACAACCTGGCATGGGCGGGGAGTTTGTTTGTGGTGTATATAGTTAATGGCACTGCTTGGTGTGTTTTCAGTGCATCCCCCAGCTTGTCCTACCAGATGCACACCCTTGATGTGACTTCCTGAGTTATGTTCAGATGGCACATTTTTGCTTTCCATCTAGTCCCAACACAGCACATTTCTTACCATTGTTGTTGTTTAGCCAATAGGTCTCGCATTTGGGACCTTATAAGTGTTTAGCCATGCAACAGTTGGTGTTGTTGCACCATGGATATTCTACTGCATAACTAAATACTTATAAGGTCCCAATAGAGAGACCTTTTGGCTATGCCAATGCTGGTTACGAAATGTATTCTCTCACTACGGCAGTAAATGCAAAATGCAAAATGTACGGATTAGGGGGCGCAAGGGGGATGGGTGCTGGAACGAGAAAAAAAAACCTGTGCCTCGGTAACCAGTTTTCAAAGGTATGTAAATATGCAAATGGTCTTTAAAGACCTGTGAAAAACTCCGGCGCGCCGGAGATAAGACTTCGGCCACTGCCCAACCAAGCCCACAGCAGCTCGAGCTGCAGCAGCCCAGGCTGAGACACGATATAATGGGGGGGGGCATTGGGGGCTGAAGCCCTTTAAGCCCTATGGACATTGCGCTCCTGTCTAATGATGAGACCCGTTTTTATTGCAAATTCTTATTTACGTGCTACGGCACCCTCGCAGAGTACAATGCACAACGAATAATGTTTAAAACCACGTTTTCTTTTTTTTTATACCTGTTTTATCATGATTGTTTGTTATTGATTATGCAGTCGTGTTTGTTTGTTGGAATAGTGTTGGTGGAACAGGATTGACATGCATGTTTTTCTTGCTTGTTTGCACTATAATGGCTACTCCGCAACCGAAAAACGTCTTTGAAGTGAACTGAACAGAGTATGGCTGGATTTGCAAATAGGAACAAAAACACAAAACCTGCAGCAAAGTAACACCACAATTTTCAACAAAGATGCCTCTGAAATGCACATTCCCTACTTTTGAAGTTAAAGCCAGTCTCACATAGATCATGTCAGTATTTTTCACCTTAAAGTATTAAATCAAAAGAAGCTGTTGAGAAAGACGGCAATAGTTTTGCTGCATGAAGAACAAACACTCTGCTTCAAGGAGTGGAGTTTTATGGCAGAAAACAATACAATATTTTCGGGACTAAACCACAAGACTAAAGACCTTCTTAAAGTGCTTCCCTTTCTGCCTGCACTAATTTTATTTTATTTTTATTTATTTATTTTAAAGGTTTTATATAGCGCTGGCTAGACCCGGAGGTATCAGAGCGCTTTCATGAGTATCAGACCATAGTTGCAGGTTACATCGTTACAAAGGTTACACAGTTATTAGAGCCTGGCAACATAGTTACATGTAAGGTCGGGACAAACAAAAAAGGACATATACGTAAGGGAAAAAGCAGGCAAGGGGAGAGATTCAGGGGGAGGGGGATAGGCGCAGGGGAAGTAGTCATAGAATGGAGGAGGGAAAGAGGAGGGGAGGGTGAGAGACACAGCATGGAAAGAGGAGGGGGAGGGCGACGGGGACACAAACCAGTAGACGAGTCAAAGCTGCATCCAAAGTGCAGTAAGCTGCGATCCCAGGGGAAGTGGTATCATTTCCCCCATCTCTGTTGCGAGAGGATCCCTATACGCAGTGGACTCTCTCAGAGGGGTCTCAGACTCCAAGGCCTACATACTGGATCCTTCCCAAAAAGTAGAGGAGTGCTTTGGCAAGGGGGGCCATACCATACCTCAACTATGAGTGGCTCCCTTGGCGCTGTGGACTCTCTCAGCGGGTTCGCTGAGACTCCAGAGTATAAATATTGGCTCTTTCCCCAACAAGGGGAGAAAGAGTGCTTAGTCAAAGGGCACAAAAGGAAAAGGGACTAAGCGGTGTAGCAGGCAAGGGGAGAGATTCAGGTGAGAGGGGATAGGAGCAAAGGAAGTAGACAAAGAAAGAGTATTAAATGGGAACAGACCGCATCAGTTTGGGGGACAGGCTGTTTTCTCTCTGTGGCCATTAGTTTGCCCCATCTCTAAAGTAAAAGTCTAGTACAGGCCTTTCCAGAAGCTTTGCCATCCAGGATTCAAACAAGCCGGGCTGAAGACGGCTGTAATGCCAGAAACCGGTCCACGGAAGCTTGTTTCCGGTCCAGGGAAGGCATGGCTTGGCAGTTCGGGCTGGACTGTTCCCATGAGGCACAGGGTCAGACTGATTTGCATATAGCCATGTCTGAACTGGGGTGGCAGAGTGGGCTAAAGAACGGTGATGGATTAAACCCAGATCTTTTGACTGGGTGTGAGTGTTTGATTGGTTCAGATGCTCCGTCCATCACCACCCCCTTTTGTACCATCCAGGACATGAAGCAAACAGTTTGTAACTCGAATTATTTTTCACAATTCACAGAAGTTAATAGTATCCTGCACATCAGCAAGCCAGACGTTTTCATATTAGGTTCTTGGGTACAGAGGATGATGCTCAGAACAGTGTTTAACCCTGTCATCATCCAGGGGAGATAGTTCAGAATCATGAGGCTGAGGAAGAAGATCATGAACCCAATGAAGGCCACCTCGTGGACCGCAGGGTTCTCTGTAGAGGACACGTATGTCAGAGGGAGCAGGCATAGGTTCTCCAGGACGTTCAGAATGAAGATAAATTGGCACAAGACGTGGTAAGTGATGGTGTGCGCTGTGCCTCCCGTTTCTGAGGCCAGCTTGTCTGAGATTGTTATTCCCTAGTTTCCAGGGAGAGGGTAGGAGTGTTGGAGGGTCCAGTAAGATTTCCGATGATTAGTGGTTAGGGGCGGGCAGCCGCCATCTTGGTGACAGGCCCCCGGTAATGGTGGTGTGATGGGGAGTGCTGCGCCTCCTGTTTCTGAGGCCAGCATGACTAGGCTAAGTTGTTGTCTGGTTCGGAGAGGAGTAGAAGTCCTGCAAAGGTGGAAAAGTTTAGGGGGTTGTTCTGTAGGAGGGAAAACCACCAGGGGTCAGATGCCGCCATCTTAGGGTCAGGCAGGCGGTAGCAAGCCTCACGTCTCAGGTTACTGGGAATACGTGTCCATTGAGATATTTCACCAAATCTCAGGTTCCGGTAAGTAGACCCTTTCGAACTTGTTGCTCGGATACTCACCGGAATTGGGCTGTGTGGGAGTTATGCGAGGGCTCTTCATCCAGAGTTTCGAGTTCGATGAGCATGCCCCGCCGGACCAGAGCCGGTCAGCGATCTCCATTAGATGCGGGCTCATCCAGCAGCACATCGGAAGCCCAGGCACTTGACTCCCAGTGCGGTAATCACGGGCAAAGCCGCTGGGGCAGATCGTACCGACAAGCCAGCGCCACAACAAGAGTCACAACGGCTGCAGGTGGGTAGATCACCTTTCTTAGCCCAGGGATCTACGCCACGACAATGCGAGCTCAGGCATGATGCGAGGCTGTAAGTCTTCTGTGGAGGTAGGTGGAGCCTTGTGGTCGTGTGTTTGGTGGCACCGCCGTCCCTGCTCTCCGTTTGCCACAGGGAGAATGGCCTGTTCTTTGTTGGTGGTATCTGTATGCGTATCTGGATGTCAACAGTTACTTCATCTTTAGGAAAATCAGGAGCTGCATCTTCCAATAGGGGCTAACTCACCATCAACAGTGAGTGGCAGAGAGGACTCGCTGCAGCCAATTGTGTGTCAGGTGAGAGCCTGCTAAGCAGCTCAGCTTGTCGATCAATCCTCATTGGACTGTTGGCGTCTCCTTCTGACAGTGATTGGTTAAATATACCACACATGGGTGCACGTTTAACATGAAATGAGTAAGTGAAAAGGAAAAGAAAAAAGTCAAGGCGACTGATGGAGTGATGGATGTGGTCGGGGACTCACCCTGCCACAAAGCACTTTGGAAGAAGAGGGCCTAATGGAGTCAAGATGAAGGTTGTTGAGGTAACTGCTCTTGGGTTCTCCCAGGAAGAGCCGAAGATAGAACCAGTTACAGGGAGGACGGGACAGAAGAAGCAATGAGGAAATTGTGTCCGGTTCCGTCAAGGGATTGGTTTGCATGAAGAAGTGCTTTGATTGAGGCAGAGGTTGATGAATGAGGCCTGAGGTGAAGCAGAGATTAAAGACTGATGTGAGAATGGTTTGTGATGCAGAGGGTTTCTGAGGCTGTGAAACATAAAGGGCAATTATTCAATCTTCAAACAGGAGATGAGGAAATAATTCCAAGCAAAGTAAGTGCTGCACTTCTTCGACATTACCTGTTTGGGCCAGGGAACTCTGAGGCCCAGTGACTTCCAACCAGCCCAGCCTGCTGCAGGGAGTACTAATGGCTGCTTTCAAGCTTTAGCAGGTGAAGGTTCCAGATTGTTATTTGCAGTGTTATTCTTCAGCTGCTGGTACAGGCCAGGGTTTGTGACTGTTTATCAGAACCTCCAGGGAGTCCAGATGTGTTTGGTAGGCTAAGGTGAGCTTCAAGTTGGAAGCTTCATTTTTAAACCAATGACAGCAGGTTGGGCAGTTGCACTGTTTGCTACAGCTGGATAGGCTCATCGATGTATGGTCCAGCTTGGGTCCCATTTATGCTCATTATAGCATGCAAAAGACACACAGATGATGGACGGAATGCAGTGCAGAGCAAATCAAACATTCACCTCCAGTCAAGAGAGCTGGGTAAATCCATCGTTCTTTTGCACACCATGCCACCCCAGTTTAGCCCCAGCCATATGCAAATTAGTCTTGACCCTGAGCCTCATGGGAACAGTCCAGCCCGAAATACCAAGCATGGGCATATTAATGCTTGTTACAGTTGTTTGGGGCCCACTGTTGCTGGTTACAGTTGTTTGGGGCCCACTGGTGCTGGTTACAGGTGTTTGGGCCTATTGTTTCTTTTAAAAGCTTCTTGGAGAGCAAATGAGTTACGTGCAAAAAGAAAAGATGATTTACAGAATGCTGAACAAATCAAACATTCATCCTAGTCACAGATCTGGGTTCAATCCATCATTTTTTTGTTCATCCTGCCATTCCAGTTTCGACCCAGCCATATGCAAATCAGTCGGGGACAGTCCGGCCGAACTGCCAAGTTCAATCAATCACGCCTCCCCCTTCTGCCACACTGGCAGCAGCCGTGACTGGCTGGCATGCACAATAGGTATTTCAAGCTGCAGTGGTCTTCTGACGAGGGCATGGGCACCAATGTTTTTTTTTTTACAGATTAAGCACTGACCCAGGCGTGCAAATGTCACACATACGGGCACCGCAAACGAAGAAACGTCACACAAACGCTTGGAGAAAACTTGTCAGCTAGACTGTCATACGTGGTTTCAGCTGCACCGCCGGATATCTACTTACTTCCCCTTTCACGGTCACTGTCACGGTCACTGTCACATTTCGCACGCAGTACCTGTTTCACCAAACACTTTGCTCGCTTCCCTTTTCCCGCCGCCACTCCACGTACCAGCTTCTCCTTCGACTACCTGGTACCTGCACCGCACGTTGTTCTGCTCTGCGTCAGCTGGTTACACAAATTCCTGCTCCGTTTCCCTTATACCATTATTACAGCCTGCATCAGCCGGTTCCCCGTATCGGCACTTCTGCCCCCTCTGTCCCTTGCATCAAAACACCTCATGCTCCCAGTACCTAAATGTTTCATTCATATTAAAAGGTGGGGGTTCGAAAAATTCCGTTGACTATTTTTGGTAGTTTCCAAATCTAATAAAAACTAAGTTTTTGCAATCAAACCTGGGACAC
Organism: Lissotriton helveticus; assembly: GCF_964261635.1. Classification (NCBI taxonomy): domain Eukaryota; kingdom Metazoa; phylum Chordata; class Amphibia; order Caudata; family Salamandridae; genus Lissotriton; species Lissotriton helveticus. The sequence continues at coordinate 561,762,823 of NC_136073.1, forward strand.
CATAAGTAGCATTAGGTGCAGCAGTAAGAGTATATTTTCGGCTCCAATCGGATTTACACACCCAGTCTGCATCTTGACATTAAATGCAATTAACACTAGAACTGCCTCGGCTTGTGTTACTTGAGAAGTACAACGGGCGTACATTAAAAGGAACTGATGTGGCAGGGTTGATCAAATTATGTACGAAAAGGCAAAGTGGCATAATGCACATTTTGTGATAATATGTTTTCACTATTTTGTCATCTTTACACTTGCTAACACTGTCTGGGCATGGGTTGCAACTCACTGATACCAGTTTAACACCGGCATATACCAATAGGCAACAGAAAAGGGGGGCAGTCAACATTTGCACAGGGCCTTCCACTGTGCCGCTTCGTTTTTATTAACTTTTGAACCGTTTGAGCTAAAAACAGTTTTAATTCTCGAAACTTTGGAACACGTGAAAATGCATGTGCAGGAAATGGAAGCAACTTGCCCAAGATCACACACTGCGATGAAGTGTTCCTGGGATTAGAACCTAAATCCCCATGATCAACTGCTGCCAACTCAATCATTGAACTACATTCACTACAAAAAAACACTACACTTTTCTTCTTAGTTCTGAAGATACACTTTATACAATTCCAAAATATCCAGGATATGACACAGTGCCCAAGAGCATTATTACTCGGCAGCAGTCATGTAGGCAGGCGCCCACTGTGAAAACTGCTACAAGAATGTCCTTGTGATGGATGGGCGGAGGAACCCTCAGCTCATCTAGTCGTGAACACCGCTCACGGTCTTCTAGCCTAAGTGGGGTTCTGACAGGATACCTTTCTGTTCAGTGAGTCAAACGGGAAAGTTATATTACACAGCTGATTTGATTGACACACCTGTTCGACGTGAACGCGGATTACTAGCTAAATAAATGCGTCTTCTGTGCAGGGCCGGCCTATGCTTGGATAGCGCCGTGGTCAAAACCAGAAGTGGCGGCTTTTTTGACCCCCCTCCTCTCTGCCCCACCTAGCCTGAATACCAAGTGCGGTATGGCTCATATTACTTAATAGAAATTAGAACAGCTGCTGCACTATTCTTATTTTCTTTTTCTGCCCGACACTGCTGTGCCTGGTATGTGATGATTGATGAGCAGGAATTTAACATTAGCTGGTGCTATCCGGACTCTTGATACCATTATGCTCATCACTGGGCTAAGGACACGCACTTCTTCCCTGGCTATGACGTAGAGGTAGACGCTGGACGCTTGAAATCGGAAAAAAATATATATCACGCAGTTTGCTAAATCGATTCGGTGCGCCGCTCTGAAGATAGGCGCCCTGGGCATGTGCCCAGCCATCCCCTGCCAAAGGCTGGCCTTGCTTCTGTCTAACCCAGAGTCATTTATTCTAGTCGTCTCTATGCAAATTGGAACCGCAACAACTCTGACACCTGCAGTCCAGGATCGTTTTCCTGCACTGTGTTGTTGCCGGAAACGGATCGCGCGAGGAGCAAAAAGGTTAACCCAGCCTAAGCCTGCACGCAGTTACCCTCTGCATATTTAAATGCTCGTGACCGTGAACAAGGCCTCTCCTCACATTAATGTTTCACTACCGTGTAACAGTTGCACAATCATATAATTTGCAGCACCATAGAGGTCCCATAGGAAGGGTTTTGGTGACATTATGCTACTTAAATAGCCATGAATGCTGCCATAGTCTGTTTCCACACGCTACCAATCTTGGCACATATGCAGTGCTTATTCACCATTTATAAATAAATCCAAATAAAAAAAGTCTTTCTTAGGAGCATGCTGAAGGTGCTTCGGGGTGCTGAATGTCAGGGATGCCTAATATCAAGGGTACTTCTTGATTTCACCTCACGCCCTTTAATCCAAAACCCTTCGCTTCCTCTTTATCTCACTCTTGTAGGTTCTTCATCCCCGTCTTCTCCCTTTGCAACCGTTTTCCCATCCATCTTTCCTCTTTTTTTTCCTCCCCTTTCTGCTCTCCTGCACCGACTTATCTCCAAAACCGATAACCATGTTTCTCCCATTGAAACCCATGTTATTAGATTTTGGGCCTAAAATAAGTGTGGAACTGCTAATGTATGGAGAAAAGTGAATTCAATTGCAAAGTATAAAAAGTCACACTTACCTTGTATGTAGAACTTTTAGGGTGTGTTATCTAGGCATAACACGCCAGGTACTTAAAGTAATCCAAAGTATCTCAAAAGTAATCTAAAAGTATTTACTGTAGGAAACAAACTGCATTTAAAAGTGATACAAACCTGTAAGAATTGTAAGTTCGAGCACAACTGCTTTTCCTTGAACAGTCTTGAATTTTTAAGTATATTTTACTCATCTGTGCCAAGTCCTGCTTGGTCTAAAATAAGGAAAAACAACGGTTTCTGTGGATTGATAAAATACCTTTGTAAAAAAGGAGGCAAAATTGCAATATTTTACCTCAATGACAGAGGGTGACAGAAACACTAACACAGGAGAATTCATGTAACATTTATATAAAGTTTTCCACCAAAAGCAATATAAACATAATTTGAAAATCAACCCAAAGTTAAGTGGCAGTGTGAATTTCTATATACACGGTTTCCACAACTTTTTAAGTCGACCATTAACAAGAATAATCTCTATGTAGACAGCAGCAATATGCAATGAGATGCGCTGTCATTGCATATTCCTAACATAACTCCCTGGACTCAATGCACACTATACCTTACTTTGGTATAGTCTATACAGAGCCAGCTTCCTACAGGGGTCATTACGATGACGGTCAGACGATCATTGCGGAAACTGGACCGCCGACAAGGAGTCTGCGGTATCGCTGCCATTATTAAAATGCAGCTGCATTCACTGTGGTCCCAAAATGTATATTTTCTATTGCGGCTTCTGCAGCGGGCTGCAGCACAAGCCGCAATAGAAAATATACACTTTTAAAACATCCCTGCACCATGTGGCAGGCACCATAAAGTGCCTTCCACATGGTGCAGGGATGTTTCGGGGGCACCATAGGTGCCCCCCGAGAGGAGGGCCAGAGGAGAAGGGGGCCCGCTAGGGGCCACCAAAATCACTTTCCCCCTGCCTTTTCATGGCAGGTGACCCGCCATAAAATGGCAGGCGGAAATAAACATTGCAATCCCTACAGCGGTGTCTGAGTAGGCACCACCTCTTTTGCAGGGATTACTCGCCCTCTGACAGTCCGACAAAAGCATTGGACGGTCCCTAGACCGGCTGCCTCCAACACACGCATTGTAATGAGGCGGGTGGACCGCAGCAGCAGATATGGGTCAGAACACAACCGACAAGCCTCTGGTTGCAGTCCGAAAGACATCAGAATGAGGGCCATATATATTTTTTTTTTTTTACACTGGGAAGAGCTGAGCAGCTCCTTAAAAGTACAATTTTATGAAAAATATTGACAAACACATTGACATAGCAAAAAGGCTGGTAGAACCTGCAGGCCAATTAGTTTTGCCATTGCTCGTTTAGGAAAAGTAGCAACATTTAATGGCTAAAAGCAGCAGCCCACGACCCAGATGTGAACCCAGTTTCCACGTCCCATCTCCTCTTCTGATTTTTTTTCCATTTACTGTCCTCAATGCTCCCTCTTCTACACCGCGCCAAATCATAGGACACAGCAAGTATACATATTAAACTGAAGCAGACCTTACCACAAGTCTGATTGGTACGTTGAATTCGATTACTTACCCTTAAATATCGTACGTTGCCACCACTACTTTATGTCAACAACCAGTGTTTATTTGTTAAAAAAACTAAAAAATAAAATAAATCGTTAAGAGCTAGGATCGCAGTCAGGAGATCACTGCAGTTTGGAACTTTCATTGACCCTGCCAGAGCTGCCAATGACCGTACCACCACTACCACTAACCATCACACTGTTCCAGTTGTGACAATTCAGACTTTTCCAGTCCCCCAAAGCTAGAAGAATGGCTTGGGTGGCAAGTTAACATCGTTTTTAATTTATATAGAATTTAAAAACAACTGTTCTTAGGCTCATCTAAAATTAGACACACAGCGCCACAATGTGGCAAACTGTCATTAAGTGCAGGTGTTGACAATGAAGTGCCGGTGCCAAGCACCGGAAACCATGGCTCAAATTAAGCACTGTCAATCCAGGTTAAGGACGGGGAGACTAAGGTCCTAAGAGTGCAAACTCGGTGTACACCTGCATATTACAGGAAATGTTCTGGACTTTGACTTTGCCATGGACATGCCTAGGCCTCAGTGCACACACCAGTTTAGCACGCTTTATGGGCTGCCCACAAAAACCATGACATGCGTTTGGGTCACTCAGTACAGTGGAACGCGCACTTACACCCACGTACACTGTGGACCTTCATAACTTAGCAGCCATAGGCATTGTTAAACTCCAATGCCTTGCAGCAAGTTTCAGGTGTTGTTCATGGAATAAGAACGCAGGATGCATTTTCTACATGCTTTAAGGGTCTTGTACTCAAAGGTATTCACACTCACGAGACAAATAACCTTCATATGCAAACTCACTTCACATTTTGGTAGAACATGAATTTGCACCCGAAAACAAATTTCCTGAAACAGAAAATGTTGCATGTGTAAAGATTTTTTTCCATGTGAGCAAATGCGCAGGTGTTTTCCCACTAAGTCACATTTTTTAGTATTTGCAAAAGTTTTGCCAGTGCTTTCCTTATTTGAAGATTTAGTCAACAGGAGGTACAAATATTTATTTTGGGTGGTACTGATTTGGGCGAGGGCGGGGGGGGGGGGGTACTTTTGCATATGGAAACCTATGTTTTAACCATTCATGAGTACATTTACAAATTGTTTGTGCAACTGCCCATGACTCAGCACTGTATGTTCGCCTGAGCAGTGTTTCCATAAGACTGCTGCTGTTCAAGTTTTACCAATTATTTCCCTTCTCCCCTCCCCAACATCTGCCCTCCACCACACCCTCACTCTACAACCTACAACCTACACCCCCCACCACCACCCTCATGCACCCCTAACCCCCCTCACTCCCCCCCCCCCCCAGTCCGATTTACGCTAGCCATGGCGATATTGGTACTTTGGGGTGTTTTTTTTTTTTTAGAAACCAGATTGTGTTAACCAATGCTATGAGCTGGCTTGGAATAACCAAAACTGTATAAAGGTCTTAACATGACAGCTACTCTTGGGGCACTGGCTGCAATCAAAATGTACAATAAAAACTGTTGAAAACATGTTTTTCCACCTCTCTAAAGAGTGCCACTAGGAGAAAGGTTGGCAAAGCTAAAGATATCTATAAGGAGGCCCAAATCTGGTTTGTCCCACAAGGCACTAATAAGTTACACATAGTGGTTCCCTCGCCAGATGTCACATGCGTCAATTGTGGAAAAGCTGCGGAGGAGACAAGTCAAAGGGGCAGCCAGTCACAACTGTGGAGCTTAGACTCAGATCTGCAGGAATCGGACCAAGGAGTGAAGAACTGGAGAAGGCTTGGTCTGCTGGCCGCCAAGCAGCTGGTCTCGGTGTATTACCCCTAGCAGGGCATCTATGTGGAACTGGTACGAGGTACCACCCAGACACAGACCAGTCGTGATCCAATAAGCCCTGTGACAACAGACAAGGCCGTCTAATTGAGGAATTTAATCAGCCTTCTTGAGGGTGTAGTGCAGAACTACCCAAACAAAATGAATCCTCCTGGATGCCACAGTGGGGGTTAATTGTGATCAGGAGTAGTCTTGGCTTGGATAAAACCGGACAAATAGGCTTAACCTTCCTTCCAAGGAGTCCACTTGCAACTCAAGTTGATCCTTATCTCGCACAAAAGACACAGGTTCTGATTACGAGTGAATCATTGTTTTCCGACCCCTGCGTAACCCCCGTTTGTGAAGGGGTCAAATTACGAATCTGATTGTATTTAACACATCCGATAATAAACTAATGCATTAAGTAACTCGAACTTTGTTAAATTGTCAAACCTGCAGACATTTAACAGGGGAAAAGCCTACTCTATTTACCGTATAATGATTAGTTTGATGCGTTAAACGCTAACATTCACGTTATTCCCCAGAAACTCGTAGTAGGTGCTATTTATCGCACCCGATACATAACCTACCCCATAGTATCGTCGTTTACCAGATGCGATAAATAGCACCTACTCTTGTTATCAGAGCCTTCGCAAAGTAATGCTGCTTAGCAGCATTTATGAAGCTGAACCTAGACCGCACTACCAGGCGCAGCTCTTTCCAACCGGATGTACGTGCGTGTACAGGAACAGGTTGCTTAACATTAGAGGCAGCCTCTCCCGCAGTGCGTGGAGAGTTTGAAGTCACCTCCTTCCTCAACATGTGCAGAAAAGTCACTTACGACACTGAGCTACTTGGCATATCCTGACAAAGTGACAGCAACCGATCAAAGAAGTAGCTGTGTGGATGGAACTTTGTGTAGGGTGGAGCTCGTCTTCGACGCAGATGTTATAAGACGCAGATTTACGGGCTAGGCTTCACTACAGAACACAGGAAATGTTTAACTGCGACTGGTCAAAGGGTACCTCGTGAGTTTGGTCACAAGGCCCAGAAGACTGACTTTAGGACATCACTGATCAGCCCCACATGGACATGTATTTACTGATAAGGAAGAATTTCCAGAAACAATACAGTTTGTTCATAGCCTTGGGACTTCGTACCCGTTATGTACATTTAGTTCTAGGAATGTAAATTCAGTGTGCGGAACGTACGCTCACTCCAATCAACAGACATTTATTCAAACCCACATCGGCTAGGACCCACGTTCCGTATGCAAATCACTTACTGGCTTTGTTAACTATTGCGACCTATCCTTATGCCCCGATATTCGTGTGTCTGACCTTGCTTTGTAATTAGTCCTTATGTAAAAATTCATGGATTCTAACTTTAATATATGACTTTTTGCTCTGCGCAAAGCAAATGAATAATTAAATTCGACCTCGCTATTACACTTTTCTTAAAAAAGAAAAACAAAAAAAGACTGGATAATTTTCCAACTATTCAGGAGCCTCTAAGTGGCTTCTGCTGGCCAAACCAAAATTGGTCTAATTTGATGAGCGGTTTAGGCTACTTAGTCGAATGTTAAACGAGGGTGTTGTGTTGTGTTATTAACATGTGCTAAAGGGCTTATACATTAGGAAATGCCAGACACTTTCACCAAACTTCGAATGTGCACCAGTCTCTAAGAAAGGTGGGTACCAATGATTGACGTGTCTGAAAAGAATATCGAAATCTTAGTCGGTTTCAACGTTGCTTTCGGATGGTGTCCCAGACGAGGTTTCCAAAAACGTAGTGTTCTCAACTGAGGGCTGAACATGTAGAGGAGAACATACCGCACACACAAATAAACTATATATTGAAACTAAATAAGACATGTAGTGCTCAACCAGAGCACTTGTCACAAGAAATCTGACCGAATGCTCAGGGTTTTTCCAAATACCCCAAACGAAAGTTTTCGGCCTCAAGTTCCTGCTGTACACAGTGGCTGGCATATTAACCCAGAAAACACTGCCTTAAACATCCGGCTGACCAAATGTGTCCAACTTGTAAAGGTTTCGGGGCCCAGGCGGCTCACCGGGTGGCTCTACAGTTTCACCTGTTTTGGGTTTTAAAATTGTTGTTTTTCCTGCCCATGATTGCTTTCATTTAACGTGTTGAATTGTGGGATTTGCAGTCCAAACTCTGTAGTTTATCCCTCTCATTCCTGGTGACAATTCAGTTTTCCCTCCAAATTTCTCTTTTGCCCTGTGCTAAGAACTGTATGTTAAAACAGTGCACCCCCAGCCACCATTTTGTGTTCACAAGCTAGTGAAACCAGCCCCCCTGCCTCCCCTCTCCCCCCAGCAACAGGGGTATTCTACATCAGAGGGTGCTTCTGTGAGCTGTTTAAACTGTGTTTACTAGGGACTGTGCACTTTGTTTTTTGGCCAGGAGAGGGAGTAACGTTTTATTCAAACAGCATTGTTAGATTTCAAGTTAGTGAGGCCTTTACCTGCAGAAGTCCAAAGTGTGGAATGAGCCTGTCTGTCTCCTAGGGGATTCTGAGCAGGAGTAGCAGCTTCCAACTCCCTGGCCAGCAAACCTCGTTTGAGGTCGCTGGGACCTTATATGGTCTGCTAGTGCTTGATACATGTGTACACTGATTGGTGGTTGTCTCTGGTGTGTCTATTGGATTAGGGTTGGTGTCCTCATTGGTTGGGTATTTGAGGCTTCTGAATGGTTTAGAGTCTGTGATTCAATCAATGTAGGGTTGGGACTAGGGCTAGGGTTAGGATTTCTATTGGAAGTAGGGACTAGGGCTTCCTGTGTCATTGGTTGTTGGGACTAGGGTGGGACTAGGGCTAGGGTTAGACCTTTAATTGGTAATAGCGATTAGGGCTTCTGGTGTGATTGGTTGCTGGACTAGTTGTGGGACTAAGAGTAGGGTTAGGCTTTCTATTGGAAGTAGAGACTAGAGCTTCCTGTGCCATTGGTTGCTTGGACTTGGGTTGGGACTACTGGTAGGTCTGGGGCCTCTATTGGACGTAGAGATCAGGGTTTTTGAACTGATTGGGTGCTTGGGCGAGGAGTCCTGGTCTCCTATTGGGTCTAGATTTTAGGGCTAGTGTTGTGAATGGATAGTGTTAGGGCTAGGGTTCCCATTGGCTTTTTTCTTTTTAAAATAGTGCTACTCAGTTCATTCACACTCAGTTCTGTGATTTGCATGGTGCACATTCTTTGCAGCAAGTACATTAACCATTCCGGCTATTTCTCGATGATCCAAAACTGCAACTAGACAAAATTCTTAACTCTCACTAGTACGAACATTAAATCACCAGAGTTCTCAATATTTTTACTGTTGCTTGAAAACTTCCTGATGCACAAGGAAGTTCATATGCTTTTAAACCAAAAATTATTTTTTAAACACAGCTCCCCAGTTACACCGCCCTATAGCCAGTCCTGCTCCCAGCAATGGGAAAGGACGAGCATTTCCAGAAATGGGGTGAGAGCTAACCTCATACCCATTATATAAGGAAAAAGATCTATGTAAGAGGTGGGATGTGATACTTCCCCCAAATTTCAGCAAGCATAACAAGTTAAACACTTTCTTAAAGATGATTTATGGTAATTCTCTCCCTGAGAATTGTTTGAAACTTTTGGGATCAAATTTGCTAAAACTATGCAGACCCTGATGGGCATTCATGAAATATTCCAGAACTTTTATGGTGCACCAGGGTGCTCCTATGAGTAGATATTGTTTTTTTTCCAAAAGTCTTATGTCAGAAATTACTTCCAATATACCAAGGTTATATTTTTTTCATGAGTGAGCCCCTTAAGTCATTAAGTACATTCAATATGACAGTGTCAGAAATTCACCATCAATACTTCAGCCAGCCATGGGTACCTCTAAAAATTCTCTCCAATATACAAAGGTCAGCATTTTGATATGGCCACCCCTTATGAAGTGAGTACAGGAAAACGTATGACAAGAGTTACCTCAAATATCAATTCCAACATGGATATGATAAGAACTACGTGCATCAAGTCAGGGCAATTCGGCCAAGTATGATGGCTCGTGTTCTGCGTCTCTGCCACTGGGTATGACTGGGCTCGCAGCTTTCTCAGTTAGACAGTTCGAGTCCCCACAGCCAATGATGGTGTATTAATAGAAGCATGTCTGGGCCTGCAGTTTGCCATAGGCAACACATCCCATCCATATTCTATTAGTGCCCATATCCATAAGGCAAGAATAACCTTCAGTGTGCCAGACCAGCAGCACACTTGAATGCATAACACACATTCTCACTATATCGCTTGCAATCTTTCGTACATTTGCACTCTGTAACACACACACTGCCACTCGCACTTCCAATAGTCAAACTGCTTCTATTGTGTTAGAAAAGCTTGCCCTGCTGCTTCCGCTATACCTGCTGCCTTGCCTTTTAGTGAAGCTTAATGAAACATATTCTCTATACGCTATTCAAAAATAATAATATATTGCCGTGTCAAGGTTTGTTACAAGTAGGATGTGAACGAAAGGTATAATATCTGTGCTGGGCTTATATTTGGTTTCACATGTGGATCAAGCAGTTACAGTATTAGAAATGAACTAATCCACATTCTAGCATGTAATATCACAGCATCCAACTGAGCTTATGAAATGCTTGACTTCTTTGGCAACTATAGATTTTTATCAAGTAACACCTTGCATTTTTGGGTTTTTGAGACCTAACTTACAATGTTAAACAAGCATTTACAATGCAATAGGTCTCGCAGCATTAAAGTTTGAGTTATTGGTATGGTGTATGACAATGATAATATTTTTAACTTTCGCAAATGTGACACCTATAGGATTTCTATTGCAATTTGTGTTGTATTTACATGACTTAGATGTATTGATATTACAAATAACAATGGCTTTTATTTTTTTTAAATAATTAATAC